>NC_141697.1:1183298504-1183763504 GCF_964263255.1 Lissotriton vulgaris
TTGACCTCATTCCTGAATCCTCCAGGGCAGAAGCACAAAAGATTGTGCAAGAAGGAGAGAGGATATCCTTGGAAATTATTGACTGCGCCATAGATATTTCCTCAACGGGTTTCAGACAGCTGGCAGGTGCTGCAGTCTTAAGACGGCAGGGCTGGCTCAAGGCTACTTCTTTTCGGTCTGAGGTACAAGCAAGGGTGCTCGACTTGCCTTTTGAAGGTGAATCCCTCTTCGGCAAGCACGTGGATGACGCCTTAGAGTCCATCAAGGAGGATACAGACACTGCTCGCGCCCTGGGTTCTCCCCAGTACCGGGAGCGGCCATTTCGTGGAGCACGTGGTAGGGGCACATTCTCCAATTTTCGAGGCTCCTCCCAGTACCGCTCCTATGGTGAAAACAAGCAAAGCTACTCCTATCAACAACAGAATAGGCAGTCTGACTCCAGGCCTTATAAGAGAAAATTCACCTACAGAGGAGGTGCTACCTCTAAAAAACAATGACTTCCTAAAGCCCACGTCTCATCCTACTCTGACAATTGAAGGTCGAATCCCCCAACACTTTTGCAATTGGTCGAAAATAACTTCAGATCGTTGTGTCTTGGATGTCATCTCAAAAGGCCACACTCTCGAGTTTCCCAAGTTCCCTCCAAACCGCCCTCCCTCTGGTCCTCCTCCAGCACACTTGAAGGAACTGTTTGCACAATTTGCAGTTATGATAAGAAAAGGGGCAGTCGAAGTGGTTCCTCGATTACAACAGGGAACAGGCTTTTATTCCCGCTTTTTTCTTATCAGGAAGAAGTCGGGAGAGTGGCGCCCGATCTTGGACCTCCGACCCCTCAATAAGTTCATCAAGTCCCAAACATTTCGAATGCTCACATTGCTGGAAATCTTGCAGTTCCTAAATCCCGGGGAGTTCCTCTCCACAATCGACCTCCAAGATGCTTACTTCCATGAGCCAATCCATCCAAAGCACAGGAAGTACCTTTGTTTCAAAGTAGGCTCAAGACACCTTCAGTTCAAGGTTCTGCCTTTCGGCCTTCGTTCTGCGCCAAGAGTCTTCACAAAGATCATGGCTCCAGTTGCGGCTTCTCTACGCCTACAGGGCATACAGTTCTACCCTTATTTGGACGACTGCTTGATAAAGGTCCCATCCTTTCTCGCAGCAGAACAACGCACTCAGACTTTCCTGTCTGTCTTCCAAGCCTTGGGTCTTTCCGTCAACCACGAAAAATCGCATGTACATCCAGCATAGCAAAGGGTCTTTCTGGGAGCATTAATAGACACACATCTAGCAAAGGTGTTTGTTTCGCAAGAGCGCCAAGATCGCATTGCCAAACTGGTGGCTCTGCTACGCTCAAGAAAGTCTGCTTCTGTCCGGATGTTAAAAACATTTCTGGGCATGGCTTCGTCCTGCATACCCCTGATTCCCAATTGCAGGTAGCACATGCGTGTCCTCCAAGAAGAATTGGACAAACAATGGCGGCAAGTCTCGGGGACATTCAACGACAAGGTCTTCCTGACCTCTCGCATCCAGGGCGCATTGGAATGGTGGGCTCACCTTCCAAACATTACAACAGGGCGTCTGTTTCAGGAACTGACCCCCGCGCTCACCCTTACGACGGACGCTTTCTGAGAGGGTTGGGGTGCGCACCTCGAAGGGTTGTCGATCAACGGCAAATGGACGGTCGACCAGCGCAAGTGGCACATCAATCGGCTGGAACGTTTGGCTATTTTTCTCGCCCTGAAGTCCTTTCGTCTGCTTGTGGAAGGGGAGTCACTGTTGGTGCGTACGTACAACACCACCAGAATGCACTGCCTCAAAAAGCAAGGGGGTACGAGATCTCTTCTGCTCTCCAGACAGGCCCAACAGATCTGGGAATGGGCAATACAACATCGAGTCCAGTTAACTGTAGTTCACGTACCGGGCATCTCCAACGCCCTTGCAGACTCTCTGTAGCGTGGGGGTGGGAGTGGGCTCAATACTTTCTATGAGTGGATTAAGAACAGGCTGAAAATTAGTTCTGCGTAATGAGGGTTTTATTCGAATAAAGGTTTTTCTGGTTCGAAATGTCAAGCGTTCTCTTGCAAAATCTGCCCGGTCCGTAATGGCGTCCATTCTGGCTGGGTATAACGCTGCCGGTCTCTTCCTGTGGACACATCGAGGGACGCTTGTGCCTGGTCAGCTCCGCAAAGAGAAAATCAACAGAGAGGGATACCGTCAGAATAATGGTCTGATATCGGTTGCACCACGGGGACCAAGTGATAGTGAGGGTACACCTGTGCTGCACAACTATTGTCAGTGCTCAGTGCTCTAGGGGGTGGGTGAGCTTCAGAAGGGAAGGATAGGGGGGTAGGGGGGGGGGAATGTGGTAAGCGGGAACAGAAAACGGATGGGAATATGTACACTATACACGGGCCCCTTTACTCCCGACCCAAGCTGCCCAACGCCGCTGTACCTGAGAAAGCCACACTCCTCCCTTGGGAGTGTGGCACGGCGGTTCACCGGGTCGTTGGGCTCCTTGCTCTCCACCGCCGTCTTCCACTCTTTCTCCTCCGTCCTCTCCTCGCACGCCGTCTTCTTTGCGCCGATCCTCCTCATCCTGCCTTCCTTCCTCCCGGGTGTCGACACCCCCAGTAGAGGGCTTCCGGGCCTTTGTCCAGTCTTGGTCCTCCTACGTCATGCGGGGGCATGGCCACGTCACTGCTGAGATCCCAGTTAAAGGCGCCTTCACTCAATTCGTCTCCGTTGTCCGAGAGTAGGGGACGGGTGTCCCAGTCAGACTGAAGGGAAGGAGGGGAAGTACAATCAGCATTCCACCAGTCAATAGGGGCTGCCGCTCCCACCTCGTTACACTCTCTCGGCAGATCGGCCACAGACAATCACGAGTGGGAACTCCATCAGCCAACTCTGGAGTATGTATTTCGCTGGTGGGGCCAGCCAGAGCTGGACCTGTTTGCGACGCCCCTCAACCGCAAATGCCAGCGTTACGCAAGTTGGCATCCCCACAAAAGGTCGAGCGGAAATGCGTTTTCGATCGACTAGTCGAAAACATTCGCTTACGCTTTTCCTCCGATCCTTCTAATACCTCGCCTACTGCACAGAATGAGAACACAGCCATGTCACATCCTGTTGATTGCGCCCAGGTGGCCACGTCGCCCATGGTTCACGGATCTACTTCTTCTTTCCCAGTGCGATCCGATCCCTCTTCGTCCCCTGCCTCACCTTCTCACCATGAACCACGGGCAGATATGCCATCCAGACTTCACGCTTGGAACCTGAGCACAACGAGTTTGCCCATATAACTATTGACCCAGACTGCAGAGAGGTCCTTGCTCACGCACGAGCTTTCTCCACCACCAAAACATATAAATTGAAGTGGAAGCGGTTTTGTGTTTGGTGACATTCAGAAAACATTGATCTTATGCTTGCAACTCCTGAGCAAATTTTGCCTTTCTTCCTCCTTTTGGCAAAGTCAGGACTTTCGCATTCCACTCTCATGGTTTTCCTAGCTGCACTTTGACGCTTTCGGCATGATGGTTCGACTTCTCTGTATTCCTCATGGATCATTCGCCAATTCTTCAAAGGTCTGTTCCGGATGTTTCCACCTGTCCGGGGTCCTCCACCTTCTTGGCGTCTGAATCTTGTCTTGGCCCAGTTACTTAAGCCTCCATTTGAACCAATCCACTCAGAGGATTTGAAATTCCTTACTTGGAAGGTGTCCCTCCTCCTCGCACTGACGTCCTCCAGGTGGGTGAGCGACATGCAAGCTTTTACAATCCAGCCTCCGTTTCTTCAGTTTTCCAAAGACGCTGTTGTACTACGTACAAACCCTAAGTTCATACCCAAGGTCCCTTCGGACTTCCACCTTAACGAACCTGTCATACTCAAAACTTTTTTCACTAACCCTCAGTCTCTTGCTGAGCGTACTCTTCACTCCATGGACTTAAAAAGATGCCTCAAATTCTACATCCAACGTACTGCTGCCTTTCGAAGGACGGACCAGCTCTTTGTGGCTTATGGACCAATGCGCAAAGGACATCCAGTCACTAAACAGACCATCGCTCGTTGGATTTCTTCTGCCATATCCTACTGCCATCAATGGGCTGGCAAGCCTCTTTCTGCTTCGGTGCGAGCACATTCAACGAGAGCAGTAGCATCCTCTATTGCCCTGTTTGCTGGAGTGCCTCTACATCAGATCTGCAGGGCGGCAACGTGGTCCAGCAGGCACACGTTCACGAGGCACTATTGTCTGGAGACAGCTCCTGCTGCGGATGCTGCTGTGGGTCAAGCGGTGCTGCAGAATCTTTTCAAATAAAGGTGAGCCTCTGTTGCT
This sequence comes from Lissotriton vulgaris, assembly GCF_964263255.1. Taxonomy (NCBI): domain Eukaryota; kingdom Metazoa; phylum Chordata; class Amphibia; order Caudata; family Salamandridae; genus Lissotriton; species Lissotriton vulgaris. Next base: position 1,183,302,835 of record NC_141697.1, read on the forward strand.
TCCCGCCTCCTGTCATAAAAGGTTTATTATGCTTCATGTGCAGGTTGCAAATGTGTATCGATATGCTTGTTCTTTACTTTGGCCTTTTATGACTATGGTATTGTGGCTTACTGCTTTCTATTCTTATTCAAGCATGTGAATCTATGAAAGACACCCCTAATACTGGAGAAGAACAATAGTTACTTACTTGTAAACTGTGGTTCTCCAGTATTGGTGTCTTCCATAGATTCACATGGGACCCACCCTTCCTCCCCTTCAGAGGCTCTCTTCTCCTCGTGCACTCTTGGTCACTCTTGTGCTATGAAAGTCTGAGGGCTTGAGCTTCTGAGGAGAAGATTCTAGAGGGTGATACAGCCTGATTGGCTGGAGTTTGGCCTATTTTTTTTTTTTGAACCTTTATTTGTAGTACATGCAGTTACAAGTATGGGCCTACAACCATCCCGGCCGGCCGCTAAACAGAACGAGAATACTGCAAGCAATATGTATAGTTATAGCAGTTCGGAACCCGGGGTTATAAAATAACGGTACATGACTTGTAATCAGGCACAAACAGATTGAAATCAGGATTGAAGAGGTTCATTTTCAAATAAGAAACTAAGGAAGAGGTGTCGCACAGTCGTACACAGTCCCGCAATAGTGTGCAAATCAGGATATCTACAAACAGTGTTAATACGAAGGTAATATCGGGGGGTAAGATATACAAAGCAGAAGAAATGCAGGCCCTACCCCAGCGTGTAGCAAGTCCAACTCCCGCCCTCATCACCAAACATACCGCAAAGAGCGTGAGCGACGACGACACTAAAAAGAGAAGAAAGACTAAAGGGCCATAGAAACAAATATCGCTCAACCACCCATCCCGCAACCCCCCACCCTGCACACCCGCAGAAGGCCATGGCCTACCCCCCCAGCAGCGTGCCTGTCGCCCTAATAGAGACCCGAAATATAGAAAGATAGAGAAAGAGGAAAAGAAAGGAAAGTAAGCGGAGGAGGGCCCTCAACGTGCCACCCGGCCCCGCCCCTCGCCCCTACACTTCGGAAATCCCAGAAAGGAAGTAATACTGTAATGAAGGATAATAAATCCCAGGCACAATAGCGATGAAATATCGATCGAACATACCCACTGCACCATCTGTCCACAATAAAGCCAATAGACCATGAACCACTTCATCCCTGACCCTGTCTGGTAGCGGTACCACCCGAAGTCCACTCACTAATCAATTTAAAGCACAATCCTGAGGGTCCAAACAATATGGGTGGATCCGGGTGGGGCGCCGACCCAGAAAAGCACAACAATCCAAGTCCATCGAAGTACCGACAGCAAAGATCAGACAATATCAACTCCGGTCTCGGGAACTTCCAAAAGCTCACAGTTAATAACACCATCCAGGAGAGGAGAGTCACACAGTTCGGCCACCGCTGCGACATAACCAGGCCAGTCCAAGAGGGAAAACAGCGCTCCATCCCCAGCCGCCAGTTGGACATATGTCCCAAGGAGACATCCAAACGAGCAATCAAGTCGGTCCGCGTGGGCATGGGAGCCCGAACCTCGAGCGGCTCCCGGTGCCTCTGCGGAGCTGGAACTTCCTCCATGGACTCAGCAGCAAGTTCATCGGCAGCTCCCTGAAATTGGACCGTGGCCGTTAGAGATGGCGAGACAGCAATGGCGTCCATTCTTTCACCCAGGTCCCAGGCATGGCAAACCATGGTCTTGTACAAAACTGTTAGGGCACCTAACACGTCCCAGGATATAAACTCCTGCGTATGTTGTGAGCATCCCGGCCCCATACGTGCAACAGTCACCTGGCATGGATGCGGGCCGTAGAGGAGAGCACCAGCCGCCATCTTAATCCAGTTGGCCCCGTCCCTCTTCACCACTGTCAGGGACCAGGCCTCACCTCGAGGGCGCCACGGGATGCGTTCCCGAGGCAAATAACTGTGAGGCAGGCTTCTGAAAGGAGAGCCACCAAAAGGCTAAAATCCCTGCCGGGCCCCAGGAGTCGCCCGCCTATGTCAGGGGCAGTCCTTGGCTATACCCGGGCAACAAAGTTTGGGGAGGAGGCATGCGCCCCCTCCGATCCTGTGCCACCACACTGCCCCTCAAGGGTCACCGCCCAGCGGACCGGGTCTTCACCGCTAGCAGCGGTCCTTTATGTCAACGGCGCCCACCGACAGGCCCCCCACGGCCATCAGCGGCCGTCGATGCTGCAGCTTCGGCCGGAAGCCCTGACAAATCAACGCCCCGGTCTCATCGCCGCGTGGGCCGCGGAGCCGTCGGGGACGGTTCTCAGGATCTGCTGCACGCAGGAGCTTCGGGAGCAAACGGTAGCTGCCCGTTTTCTTTCTCCTATTAAAGTATGCCTTCGTGGCTCAGGATAGACGTCAGGATAGACGTGTGGGGCGAAAGGGCTCTCGGAGCCGAGCGGCTATGCTGCCATTTCGAATGCCTGCTTGGCTCCTCCCCGAGTTTGGCCTATTTTAATGACATTGATATGTTGCTAAAGTGAACTCTCCCTTAATGCTTTCTATGGGCTAATGTTGTTCTATTGTACTTTAAGGTTTTATTTCTTTTGATATCTTTTATATATTTATGCATATATATTTATGTATATATTTATGTACTTTATGTATATATGTTTCTACTGCTATTTTATGTACCGTGGGACTCCCACTTCGACGACAGGGAATTATTCAAGCATGTGAATCTATGAAAGACACCGATACTGGAGAACCGCAGTTCACAGGTAAGTAACTATTGTTCTTCCTCTCTGGGCACTATTGTAATGTAAAACTATTAAACAGATTGAAAAAAGTGTGTGTGGTCTTTCCCAGTGGAGGGTGCTGGAGTATCTACAGTGGAAGTTCCAAGGCATTAGACCCACTGGGTTGGCGGCAAATCACCCTTTTCCGTAGTTATAGCCCATTTCCCAGCAAATTCTATGTTCAAGGTGTGGTAAAATAAGAGACAACTAGCTGTAGCAGGTAAAGGGCATAATAAGATAATAAAAAAACTCATGCCTCCTAATGGCCAGGTATTTCACACTCCTGACATCACCAGGCGGATTTATATTAAAAGTGGGCATGGTCTTTTCCAATGGGTGCTGTCAGCAACTCTTACATGCTAAATTCAAGGCCGTTGGTCCCCCAATCTCCATTGGCATCCTGGCATTAAACCCACAATTATAGCTCAGGATATTAAGTTCCCCCATGTGGTGTGGAATAAGGGACACGCAGAGGTAGGTAAGGTCACAAGAAGATAAAATGCACAGGGTTAGGGTTTTTTCTTTCATATGTATCTTTTTCCTTATTTCTTTTTTCCATTTTCTATTATTTTCTTTAGATGTTCCCTTCTGTATTTCCATACTTCTCTTCTTCTTTCTTCAATCTTTCTTTCCACATTTCTTTCCTTTGTTCATTTTCTTCCTATTTTTCTTCTTTCTTTTCCGTTCCTTCCCCCTTTCATGGTCCTCCTTTGTATCCATTTTCTTTTTTGACTTTCTACCCTTCTTTTTTTTCTTTCTTTCCCAACCTTTTCTTTACTCCCTTCATTTCATCTTTCTTATAATCTCGCCTTATTTACTTTGTTCTATCTTTTTCTGCTTCTGTCTTTAAGGCTCTTCTCTTTCTCGACAAATTCTCTTTATTTTCCCTTCTCCTGTTTTTCTTTCCAATGTTAATTATTTCTTCTTCTTGGACACTGTGTTTCACTTCTTTAAAAGACCCCCATCCCTCAAACCTGTTAGGCTATCAGGTAATAATGAGCTTGTGTCAGAGATTGTCTCAGACAAGGATGCCATAAAGAGCAACTAAATAACTGAATTTAATAATCTGACTTTCAAATCACTTTTGACAGGGGGCACCTTGTAAAGCAGGGATCCCTACGAAAATGCCCACTTGGACAATGACTTATGGCTCTGAGTCTCACTGAGTCACCGCTGAAAAAGCAGTACATGTTTGGGTTACATAAACCCCACCTTACCCAACCCACCCATCAAGACCACAGTATCCTTCTCCTTTCTCCATGTACTCATAGAAAAACTCTTCCACATGAACAAATTACTTACCTTTGGTTAAGCCTTACCTGGTAGAGATTCGATCTACTCGCAGATTCCTTACCTTAGAATATTCCCCAGGCATCAGACTGGATCTGAGAATTTTTGAGCAGTCCCCCTGCGTCCCAGTAGGTGGCGTTGTTTGGCTCCACGTCCAGATCTGTGACTGTGGAGTGAGTGTCTGAAAAGTTTCAGCACTCCGTCCATCATCTCCTTGTGTTTGAGTTGTTTGGCACCACTTGGTGTCATAGGTGTTGTCCACGTGGGTTGGGACGTGCATGGTGCCTTTATAGGCAGCACCCCAGTTCTGGGACCTTAGTTCATGAGTGTTTTTCCGCACCAGAAGAGTCAAACTGATGTTAAATGAATTAAGAAAAAGGGTGGGTCAGCAAGGTATCTGCGGTTAGATAGAGTCTCTACCAGATATTGGGTTACCAAAAGTAAATAACGTATTCATCTGATAGAGACTTCTAGCCACAGATTCCTCAACTTAGAATAGATTCCAAAGCAATCCCTCCCTGGAGATAGGTCTGTTGACTCTTACACTAAAAGGTCCTGGAGGACCAAATGGGTGAAATGCATCTCACTGGTCCTGTCTATGCTGTAGTGTTTTGTAAACATGCGCAACGATGCCCACACAGCTGCCTGACAGATGTTCAGAACAGGGGCTCGTCGAGTAAGCACAGTGATCACAGCCTTAGCTCTGGCCGAATGAGCTCAAGCCCTAAGGGGGTGGTTTCTAATCTAGGCTACTTCATAGCTGATTTTTTTATACAGAGGACAATCAATCCGGAGATGGTTCCCTTGTGGACTGCCCTTCCTTTCTTTGCAAAAAGCAAACTCAACAAAGAGTTGATCGTCCTCCCAAAAGTCTTTCATATAATCGATGTAGAACAACGTTCTTTTTTGGATCCAGGCAGTGGAGTCTCTCCTCTTCCTTAGTAGGATGAGGTAGGGCAAAGAAAGTAGGCAGTGTGCTGTATCTGCCCGACATGAAAGGGTGTGACCATCTTTAGCAAGAAGGAAGCACAGGTTCTAAGGACCAGCTTGTCAGGGAAAATATTTTGCGTATGGGGGTTAAAAGAAATGTGCCTGCAATTTGCTAACCTTCCTGGCAGATTTTATACCCACAAGGAAGACTATTTTGATGGAAAGCAGTCTCAGAGGGCAGCTGCGTAAAGGCTCAAAAGTCGAACACATGAGAAAAGGGAGAATCCAGCTCCAATTGGGTCGTGATGAAAGATGTAGGGGGTAACATCTGGTGTAAACCTTCCAGGAAATGAGTCACAACAGGTGACTTGAACATGGAAGGTTCATCTAGCAACTGCAGGAAGGCTGAAATGATGGGAAGGTACCCTTTAACTGTGCCTAGTGCAAGGCTTTCTCAGGCAAGGTTGAAGGAAAACAAAGCACTTCAGACAACGGTGCAGACATAGGAACAACGGATTTGCCAAGTAACAAATTTGTTCCATTGGTAGGCGTAAATTGTATTAATGGAGGGATGCCTAGCTGCCATCACACCCTTTGGGGGGTGGGGCGGGGGTCAAATACTCTCAACTGTTGCCACTCAATCTCCATGCATGTAGGAATAGGACCCTTCCCCATTGCTGTAATAGAAGAGCCTCTTGAAAGGACAGCCTGATTGGAGGACAGATGCTCATTATCAGGTGTTGGGGATACTAGACTCTCCTTGCCCAATCTGGAGCCACTAAGGTGATTAGGGCCCGGTCGTTCCTGATCTTCTTGAGAACTCTGGATAGGAACGGTATTGGTGGAAAGGCGTACAGGAGTCCTGAGCTCCACTCGAGACGAAATGCGTCTTCAAGCGAGAGCCGCCATGGAAACTCCAGGCGCAGAAGTGCTGACATTGCACATTCAAAATGTGGTAGCAAAAAAACCTGGCTTGGCAGTTCAGGCTGGACTGTTCCCATGAGGCACAGGTCAAGACTGATTTGCATATTGCTGGGTCTGAACTGGAGTGGCACAGTGAGTTAAAGAACAATGATGGATTCAACACAGATCTGTGACTGGGGGTGAGTGTCTGAAAAGTTTCAGTGCTCCGTCCATCATCTACTTAAGTTTGCTTTGTTCCACCTAGGTTGGCAGGGTATGACCAGACATGGGTCCCTTGCTCACTTTGCCACCGGATTCAAGCTGGCCTGGCTGATGAGGGGTGTTACCCCAGAAATTGATCCCAGGATGCTTGTTTCCGGTGCAGGGAAGACCTAGCTTGGCAGTTCGGTCTGGGCTGTTCCCATGAGGCACAGGGTCAAGACTGATTTGCATATAGCTGGGTCTGAACTGGGGTGGCAAAGTGAGCTAAAGAATATAGATCGATTCAACCTAGATCTGTGACTGGCGGTGAGTGTCTGAAAAGTTTCAGCGAACCGTCCATCATCTCATTGTGTTTGCGTTGTTTGCCCTAATTTGGCAGGGTATGCCCAGAGGCGGGTCCCTTGCTCACTTTGCCACTGGATTCAAGCTAGCCTCGCTGAGGGGTGTTATCCCGAAACCAGTCCCAGGATGCTTGTTTCTGGTTCAGGGAAGACCTGGCTTTGCAGTTCGGGCTGGACTGTTCCCATGAGGCACAGGGTCAATACTGATTTGCATATGGCTGGGTCTGAACTGGGATGGCAAAGTGAGCTAAAGAATGATGATGGATTCAACCCAGATCTTTGACTGAGGGTGAGTGTCTGGAAAGTTTCAGCGCTCCGTCCATCATGTCCTTGTCTTAGTAAATAGATATAACCAAGTTTTTCCTCAGTCTCTGAGGAGACTGTGGCACCACTTCCTGGAGGAGACATAAGGCCTCAACAGGTTGAGTTTGTTTGCTCTGGCATTCAGAGAGCCCACCAGATGCTGAACTAACAGGAAATTGCCCTTTTTCCAGCCATGTCAAGAGATGCTGGGCCTCTTGACACAGGGTCCATGACCACACCTTGCTTGTTGCAAAACCACATGGCAGTAGTATTGTCCATGAACACCTGAACTAGCCTTTCCTTGATGCCTCTGATCTCCCCCTTTCCCAGATGGCCACCATAATCCAGGAGCGAGCCATCTGTTACCACAGTGAGTGCTGGGTGGGAAAGAGGGTTCGTCCGCTGACCCAAATGCAGTCTGTGAGCCACCACTGCAGATCTTTTGCAGTTCCCTCCGACATCAGGATCAGGTCAGAGATACTCCCCTGATGCTATACACACTGGGACATCAGATCCCACTGCATAGCCCATATATGCCAATGGGCATGTTTTACTAGCAGGATGCAGTAGACCATGAAACCCAGTAACCTCAGAATCAATCTCACCAAAATTCTGGATAGAGGCTGAAACATTGGAATCATAGCCCAAGTATCCAGGACTCGCTGCCCTGGAGGATACGTCCAAATGTGCACTGCATCCAGATTATCTCAGATAAAAGGGAGCATCTGAGAGGGAGTAAGGTGTGACTTTGGCACTTTGATAGTGATCCACAGCAAATGCAAGAGGTCCGCCGTAGTCTGGAGGTGGGAGACAACTGCCTGGCGCGATCCCGTCTTTAATAGCCTGTCATCGAAGTAGGCGAAGACTGGAACCCCTGACTTCCGCAGATGTGCTGCAACCACCGCCATCACCTTGGTGACCCAAAAGGTGCTGGCAAGGTCAAAAGAGAGCACAGAAAACTGATAATGCTCTTGGCCCACTGTGAACCGCAGGTAACACCAGTAGGCAGGCAGGACAGGGATCTGGAATTAGGTGTCGTGCAAGTCCAGCGCTACCATCCAGTCTCTAGAGTCATGGGTCTGCCATACCTGAGCCAAAGTGAGAATCTTGAATTTTTCTTTTTCCAGGTAGTAGTTTAGAGGACATAGGTCAAGGATAAGACTGAGGCCTCCATCGTTTTTCGGCATGAGAAAGTAGCGGGAATACCAACTTTGACCCACTTCTGATGCCAGCACAATCTTGATAGCTCCTTTGGCCAGAAGAGCTAGTACTGCTTGTGGCAAAAGCAAAAGGTGGTCCTCCATAGGCCGAATAGGTGAATGGTGGCAAAGGTGGTTGTGTCTGTTGGAAAGGTAGGGCATAGCCCCACTGGAAAATCTGAAGCACCCGTTTGTCTCACGCCAATGGGGTAGGTGGTGCCAAATCCTGCCACCAACCAGGTGCCTCTGATGGTATGAGGATATGAGGATAAACTAAAGAGGCTTGGAGGTTGCGGCTAGTTGGGGTTGGGAACGAATTTGGGTGAACTCTGGCTCTGGTTCCCGCGAGAATTGTGGAAGACATGCCCACGGACACAAAAGGACTGTGGTGGCTAGTGGGAAAAGGACATGCCTGAATGCCCCTACCATAGCCACGGAAAAGGTGGAATGTTGAATGCGGCTGTCGTTTGGTGATGATGAGCCCCAACAACCTAGTAGTGGTCCCACTGTCTTTAAAATGCTCAAGTACCGAATCTGCCTTTTCACCAAAAAGGTCAATCTCATTTACGAGCATGTCCATAAGGAATGCCTGAACATTCCCCAAAAAGCCAGTTGTGCTCAGCCAGGTGTGACATCGGACGCCACTGTGCAAGTGATGGCTCTGCCCAGCAAGTCTGTCATATCCAATCCACATCTGATCATGAACTTTGCCTGCATCTTTCCTATTAGCAATAGTTTGGGAGAGTATGACTAGGGCTTCCTACGAGACCATAGGCAGCACTTGTTCAACTGTATCCCACAAAGTATGGGAATAACGACCCAATAACTGTGAAGTATTTTCTGACCACAATGCTAGGCTGGTGGAAGAGAAAATCCTCTTTCCAATGGTAGCTAACATTTTGGAGTTCCTTTCCAGTGGTGTGGTAGGGCACATTCCAGGATTTATCTTGGAGGTTGTGGTCTAGACCACCGGGCTCTCAGGGGTGGGGTGGTGAGAGAGGAAGGCTGGGTCCCCAGTAAACAGGGCGATGACGGCAGGAGAAAGTCCTGTGCACAGGAGTGCCTGTGCAGGACCTGGCCTAGGCCCTGAGCAGGACATCAGTGAGAACTTCATTAAAGGTAAGTAGGGATTCAGATGGGGATATGGTCACATGTCTAGGTTAGGCCCAGGAAGAAACACTGCCATTTTACATGTACACATTTCTTAAGTTGCCTTCTTTTCTACACGATGACTTCTGACACACATCTGCTTGTGTGACAGTGCAGGATTACTTTTTCTGAAACAACATTGCTTACAATTGCAGTTCTTAAGTACACTATAACAACACTTTGTACATTTAGTACAAGGCCTGAACATACATTGTGCAAATGTTGCTGTTTGTTATTCGTCCATGAGATGACATGGCTATCAAAAAGGTAAAGAACAATGTCAGCCCAGCTGGAGCATCGACAAAGAAGCATGGATACTGTTTTTATAAATACACACGTATTTCCGTGCTCAGATTAGTGGAGCACTCTGCTGTCATTGTGGGGCCATCGCTGTGTCGAAGTCTCAGCCCGGCTGATTCCTGTTTTCCCTCTGCGAGGAGGAATGCCCAACTTGTAACCAAGAAGGGGACGTACATACCTTGCCTTCAGGTAAGGGGGAGTTGGATCATCCAGTAGGGGGATTCTTGGCAGAACTAGGTTAGGGAGAACATAGTAGGAGGTACACTATACCCAGTACTTATATGCCAGTATATATACACTGTTTTAGCACAATGGTGGAATTGTTTATACTTTTCACTGTCCTTATATTGATAATCATTTTATCTGCATTCTGTCTATTAATCATTGCAGCTCATATATTTTATACAAGAATCAAAATGGTTCAATAAATATTGAAACGCCGCTCTGTGTATTTCTTGTGCAACTTTCTGAGAACGCACAAGTGACCCAGCGAAAAGGTTCTAGATCTGTTACCACGATTCCTGGGGGAGTCAGAGTTGTCATGTTCTGAGGTTGCCCACCCTATTTGCTACCTTACAAGGTTTAGGGGTACATATGGTGGCACTGTGAACTAGTAGGTCTATAGGCCAACATATCCTGAGGGGGTGCATAGAATCAGTGTGGAAGTAGTAAAGAAGTTCCCTCATGACCTATATAATTTTAGTTACCAACATGATTTGTATATTTAAATTTGTTCACACACAACAATAACCTCAGGACTAGTGTATAACATTTCTTTGGTATTTTATTTCATCATTCTTTGTTTTTCATTTTCATTTCTTATAAAATATTTTTATCCTTTTTTATATATATAGTTTTGTGCAAAGCTCATATTCCAACAAATACAATTACAATTTCATAGTGAATGGCCATCCCAATGTTTATTTTGGCCACTAAACAAACAGTTCACACTGAAAAGTGGAAACCACACTACAGTACCCTAGGCTGAAGCACCTCGGTCAAGACATTGGTCTGGACCTCAACTGTAGACAGCTGAAGGTCTGGGACCTAAACCACCCTCCGAACCACCCTCTCATAGGAAGCACCCTTCTCTGTAGCCACTGTGGGAGGAGAGAGCAGGACGGTATCCGGTGAGGTGTCCAAACCACTAGCATCAGCCAGGTCTTCATTCCAGGTGTTGTCGTCCAAGAGCTCTGCTAGGGGGTCAGAACAGCCACAGGATCATCAGATCACCTCCGTTTGTGTTCCTCAAAGAGCCCTTCCGGGAAAGGGGGAAAAGAGGGCTCAATCTTCAATTTTGGCTATGTGGGCCTGGTCGGCGTCGGAAGTGACATCAGGAACGCCAGTCCAGCTCCCTATCGGAGTCAATAATTATGATGAATTCATTACCACTAATGGTCATCAATGGCGCCACTGGAAGGGTCCCTGAAGAGATTGCAAAGCAGAATCTGGGGCCAATCTGGATTCCCCAACAGATCCTGTGGGCTCGACTGACGCCAAGGGTGGAGTCTCAGCAGAGTCCCTCCAGAACCCATACAGCCCAAAGGCAATCCAGAGGGGTATGACCACCCAATAATGAGGCTCATGGCCTCATAAAAACCTTTGAAGTTGGGTGGGGTTGCTCCAGCTGTGTAAAACTCGGGAAAGCGTGGAGCTAACCCAACGTTAGGCACTGGTTAGAGGCGGCAGACCCGAGAGCAGAGGACGGCCCGGGACCAGGGTTCGATTCCCGGCGCGGCAGGTTTCTGGACCAGGGTCAGCGCACTCGATAATTCTCTCGCCTCGGTGCCCACTCTGATCAGCGATCACACTCGGCAACTCTGGGCATTAGCTTGCCTCATCTTCACTAACGGCCCCACCAGACCGCCGGGGATGCCTGGTCTCACCCTGGAGATACCCATAAAGGGACCATCTCTCAGGGAAGCCAGGAAGGGTTTCGCAGCGGTCGAAGCGCCTTGGGACCCTACGGGTAAGTAGTGCGCTATATAAATGCCAATACCAATACATACATGCTCCACAGGGACTATTTGGGAGCAGGGCCTGGATTTGTGGTTTATTCCTGCACGTCGTCTGAAGAATGGGACCAGCACGGAGAAGTTGAAAAGCACATCAACTTCTTAGACTTCATCTTGTGGGACTTAACTGAAGAAGTCCGGGATCGGGACGATGACAAGCGCAAGCACTTCCAAGAATGGTTCCGGGCCCTCCCTTGCAAACCGGACCTGGAGAGGTACAGAGTCACGTGCCGAGCGGCCAGAAGCTTCATGTCCCACTCACGGATCGCCATCTGATTCATATTCATGTAATCCCCGAAGCCCGTGAAGTTGTGGTCCCATTCGAGGCACTACACACAGACCAAATGGTGGTCTGTCACAGATATTTTTCCTGTGACAGGCCCCACAAAACTTGAAACTGGTCAGTTTCTTTAGGAACGTAGTCCAAAAACAGGTGGAAAAGGCACACTGGTAGAATTCGACAAAAAGGTAAAAATAAATTCAGTAAAAAATTGACTGAAGGGAGCTCGTCCAGATCCGCACTTATGGTGTGGAAAAGAAGGAACTGAGGTCAGAGCACTGGGATGGCAACTATGTAGGCACCACACACATCACTTCCGATGTGGATGATGTCACGCGGAGCTGAAAGACACCATATACCGGCATGCAAGAGGACTGGGCAAAAATGTCCAGATCCAGTCTGACACCTGGGGAATATTCTAAGGTTAGGAATCTGCAGCTAGAACTCTCTATCAGCTTCTAAATTCCTGTTAAGCTCCCACTGCTAAACTCTATCTAAGTCTGAACGAGGTTGGCAGGGCTACTAAGACATCTCATATCATTTCCATTGACATACACAATAGAAAATCTCAACAGCTCTTGTTGAATCAGTACTACTGTACTTTGCTTACACACAGCCACCATCATTGACCTTCCGCACCAACCTTCCCATTTTATCTCTGCCCTGCACCCGTACTTCCTTCTTCTTCCACTTCCTTCCCACACAGCTCATAAATATATATTCTTTTACATCAGTCACCTATGGAAGTTTTCCACATTTTAATTATATATGTGCATTAATATAAGTTGCCCTGCATTTGAATTCATACATTAGCATGAGCAATTGTGATTGAAACAAAATCACTATGATGGGTCTTGGTATGTTTTTCTGACCTAGGCTAAGACGCAGTTAGGCCTCATTTCCATCTTTGTTAAATGGCTGCTGAATCTTGATGTTCACTCTGTGTTACATATCTTGTTCACACTACATGCAGCAAAATGTGCACTGTTTATTTTGTATGACATATTGTTCTCAAGAACTCACTGGAAGAAGCCTCTTTCTACTTTCTAAAGATCTCCCTGCTAGCACACCGTATTGTTTTAATTAACAATTGTTTTCTGTTGTTTATGTAACTCGTTTGGTTTTGACACCTCCGGATGACATTAGGATAGAGGGGCGAATCAGGGGGTAACAAGCGCCCCCGCAGCCCCCGCGGTGCGGGTTGCCCCCAGTCTCGGGTAGGTGAAGGGGGCCCCTCAGCTCTTCGGTAGGGAGCGAGGTTTACTCTTAAGCAGGCTTTTGCTCTTAAGCAGCTGCAGCCTGCTCTGAGCCCCTCGCGCTGAAGAGAAAGAAAGTAACATTGTTTCTCTTCAGTTCATCAGTCAGCCTCCAGTCCCAGAACAAGAATGCCGGTGTTCCATAATCCGCTGCCCCCCCGTGTGGCAGTGGCCCCCCTGTTTTGCGCATGCGTACGCATGCGCACATTACGGCCGATGACGTGGTACCACGCCCACCATCATTCTGTGTCATCATCATTGCGCATGCTCTATTCGAACATGTCTCGCGTCTCGGGCAGAAAGCGCCCGCGGGGTCCTTGTGCCGACTTCTGTACACAGCCCGTCTCCGTACAAGCAGGACCCCCCACCTGCAGGCCGGTATTGCCCCGCATTAAAGCTACTACATATTTATTTAAAATGTAAACCGTGTACCCGGGAAGCGTGTTAAACAAATTATTATACGAATTATCACAGTGCATGTTGCGATGCTAAGCTGCCTGCATTACAACATCAGCGTGCCTCTTCCCAGACCCCTCTCCCTTTCCTGCTGTAATCAAATCTCTATCATAGATGGTGATTAACATGACATTAATTAACATGAATTTAGAACTGTTCCAGCCTCGTACACCGCCTCGGCTGCTGGCGGCTCGAGGCTGTGAACAATGTTGGCACAAGGACCACGCAGGCGCTCTCTGCCCTTCTACGCCCCGTGACTTAGGGGGTGCAGCCACACACGGGGATACAGGGAATCTCGGAACACCGGGCCTTTTGCTAAAGTCATATTTTGCAATTTGCAGAGTGCTTTAAGAAATGTGGTGCTTTTTTGTAAAGTGCTGTAAACTCAGCCAGTGCTTTATTTTTAGAAAAAGACAGAGTTATTTAACACACCTTAGATACTATAAATTATATAGAGATGAACAATAAAAAAAAGATAACTCTGTAGCTACTTTCATGCTGGAGTTGAAAAAGGAGTTATAGTGTTTGAGGCAGGGGCGTAACAAACAGAGGGGGGGGGGCAGTCTTCAGTTTGTGAAGGGGGCCCACCTCAGGCTGACCCAGGACTGAAGAGAAACAATTTAACAAGTTACATTGTTTCTCTTCAGTCAGAGCCAGGAGCTGGAAAGAGGATGGGGGCGAGGGGGGGACAGAGACAGCATTCCCCACAGGGCACAGCCTCTGAGAAGGGAGAAGACAAGGATGGGGATCGGGGCCCCAGAGAGCAGGACGCAGCACAGAGGAGAGCTGACAGGGGCAGAAGAAGGATTGCAGCTTCCTCCAGGAACAGGATCTGCTGGGACACATTGGAAGGTAAACACCATTTGCAATATATGCATTTGTATACATGCAAGTCATATATGGTTTGGATTGGAATTGTTAGTTGTGGAATTGGGTTGTGTGGATTGGATCTGTGTAGTGAAATAATGTGGCACAGTGTGCAGTGTAATTATGTGGATAGTAATTGTATGGTATTGAGTGTAATGGAATTATGTGGAGTGGGATTGTGTGTCATGGAGTGGGATTGTGTGTTTTGGAGAAAGATTATCTGGAATGGTATTTTGTGTTGTGGAATGCAGTGGAGTTTACTTATGTGGTTTGCTGTTCAATATTGTAGCATGATGTGGAATTTTGTGGTGTAGATTGGATGTATGTGGTGTGTTGTGTAATTGTGTTGTTGGTTTGAATTATGTAGTTGTTGAATTATGTGGTGTGGAACGGAAATAAGTAGAGTTGAATTTGTGCGACGTGGAAGTGTGCGCTGTTGAGTCAAAATTATGTTGAATGGTATTAGGCATGGTGTGAAGTGTAGTTATGTGGAATGTTGCTACGTGGCATAGACTGGATTTATGTGGAGTGTATTTATGCAATATAGAGTAGAGCATAATTATGTAGAAGTAAATTATGGGGTGCTGAGTGGTATTATGTGGAGTGTAATTATGTTGTGTGATGAATTGTGTGGGCATGAATTGTGGAATTGTGTGACGTGTATGATGGGAATTATGTGGCGTGGTGTGGTATATAATTGTGTGGAATTATGCAGCATGTTGCAGAGTTGTATTTTGTGGAGGCTAATTATGTGTTTTGGAGTGGAGTGTAAATATTTTGTGTGGAGTTTAATTATATAGGTTGAAGTGGAATTATGTGTTGTTAAATTGTGTTGTATTGTATTTTATTGTATTCTTATATAGCACTACTATCACCCTACGGGCATCTTGGCGCTCAAACAGGAAGTGACGGTTATACCTGCAGTTCCAGATTGAAGCAGATTGAAGCAGAGAACTAGCCCCTAGGGAACAATAGGGTCTTCAAACCCTTTCTGGATTCTGACAAGCAGTTGGCTACCCTAAGCTACTGTGGCAGCCCGTTCCATAATTGTCCAGCTGCCACGCTAAAAGCCCTGCCACCCATTCTGAACCGTTTAAATCTGGGGACCAGGATTAGGCCAGTGTTAGCAGACCGTAACTGTCTAGGGGTTTCATACCAATTGAATTTGTCCTGTAATGGTAAAGGTCCCTGTCCATGAGCCGCCCTAAAGACGATGCACAGTGATTTAAAGCCTACCCGTTCTTTTATTGGTAGCCAATGGAGGTCTCTCAGTGCCAATGATGTTGAGGAGCTCCATGGCCTGTTCAAAGCCACCTTAGTTGTGTGGAGTGTAATTATGTGGTTTGTAGTGGGATTAAGTTGTGTGGAATGTTATTATGTGATGTGGAATTATGTGGTATGGAGTGAAGTGGAAATATGTGTTTTTCAATTTTTAGGATTGTAATTATGTGGTATGGAATGTTGTAGGGTTAAATTATGTATAGTTGAATTGTGTGGCATGAAATTATGAGATGTTCAAATGTGCTGTGTGCGGTAGATTTAGCATAGCTGCCAAGGTTTCAGATTGCGATGTGTGACATTTTCATAATTTCAGTTTAATTATGAGTGACATTTCAACGACCATGAGTGACACTTTCTTGTGAGCAAAATCAAGCAATGAAGAGGAGGGAAACATATAAATATTAGACATTATGCCCATTTGAGCTACTTGAAACTCTAAGAAAGTCACTGAACTAAAGTGAGCTAAGAGCAGGCTACTAAAAACTGAGTAGAGTCAGACTGTGTGAATGTCACCCATTATTACAGTTAAATTATGAAAACTTCACACTTACCAATCTGAAACCGTGGCATCTATGACTGAATCAGTGTGAAAATGTGCTCAAATTGAGGTGTATTCCACTGCACCCTCATGGTGACCAGCCTGCCAGGTGTCTTTGCAAACTTGCAAGCGCCAAGCAGTTTTCCATCAGCTACATGTTAATGTAACTATACAAAATAAATACATAGGATGCGCTCTGCAGAAATCGGAGGTTTGTCTGCGCCAGGTTACACTTACTCCAGCACTTTAAAAGTGGCAGTTCATTCATGGTCCAATCAGGCCTCCCATAATGCCTGGTTACTCTACGTAGAAATGCTGCAAAGTTTTTTTAAATCAGAGGTCTTCAATCTGTGGGGCGCGACCCCCAGGGAGGTCGTGGTGTCCTGGGAAGGGGGTCGCAGAGTGCAGTTCCTGGCTGATCGAGGGTGCTCATGTCAGAGGCCCAATTCACACCGAGGTGTGAAAAACATCAGAGGCTCATTAACAAATAGAAGGTATTTTAAAGACATGTCAATTACTCGGGTGTGGCTGTGTGTGTGTCCCTGAAACGGTTTCAGCCAGGCTCACACACACACACACACACACACACACGAGCTGGGGAGGCGGGGGGATCGGGGGGGGGGGGGAGGCGGAGGGGGTTGAAGTGGGTGTGTGAGCCTGGCTGAAACCGTTTCAGGGACTCACACACAAGAAACCAAAATGACATTAACCAGAACTGATGACAAACTGGAGAAAGACCAAGACCTATGGAAGACGTTGGCACATAGTGTGAGCTACCCCCACCAGACGAAAGCCCCCCACACCCAAACGAATAAAAACTTTACAGTAACGAGATGCAAAGTTTTGTTACTCTGTTGTTGCAGTCCATAACCATGTGTAATACAATGGAAGCTAAATGTTTCAATGTGTTACTGTGATCTAAACGCTGTACAAGTCTCACTGTCTGAGCAAATTGGGCACTCACTAGTTGACTAAGTCTTGCATTGTAAAACTCAATAAAAAATAAAAAAAAATAAGAGAAGGAACTGTGAGCAGAGACTATCGATACATCTCCTATACTATAGAACTTATGGCAAATGGGCATTTCAGACTGTGATTGTTTACACAGGGGCATATTCCAAGTACCTTTCTTTACTGGTTATGTCGGCGGTGCTGAGACACCACCTATTCTAGTTATTGCATGTTACTGTTTGAGTGACAGGCACTCTGCAGGTGGGGAAACTGGGGAATGCAGGACCTATCTAGTGGGTTGCAAGGTGGGTGGAGGAGGGTTACAGTTGGGGAAAGTTGAGTTGTTATTGCAGCATCACAGGTAGAAATGTATGGGGGGCATCTTACAGTGGAAATGATACGAGGACGGTTACTCTGTGGGTGGGGTCTGGGGAAGCAGGCTGTAGTGTAGCCCTTTGAGTATAATGGATGTTGCACGCCTGGAGCTGTGGGTCCCGTGACACGTCCCCCCTCCCGCCCCCAGCAGGGAGGCACAGAGATGCCCTTCCAGGGAAAGAAGGAAGACGAAGCTGAGATACTGACCCCCCTCCGCCCCCCATGAGAGAGGCACAGAAAAGGTGGGTGGATGAATGATGGGTGGATGGATGGATGGATGTAAGGATGAAGGATGGATGGATATGTGAAACGATGGGTGGATGAATGATGGGTGGATGGATGAAAGGGTGGGTGGATGGATGGATGAAAGGGTGGATGGATGGAAGGATGAAAGGGTGGACGGATGAAGGATGGATGGATGAAAGGGTGGATGGATGTATGGATGGATAAAAGGTTGCATGGATGAATGATGGATGGATGTGTGAAAAGGTGGGTGGATGAATGATGGGTGGATGGCTGGAAGGGTGGATGGGTAAAGGATGGATGTATGGATGGAAGGATGAAAGGGTGGATGGTTGAAGGATGGATGTAGGGATGGAAGGATGGATGGAAGGATGAAAGGATGGATGGATGTGTGAAAGTGTGGGTGGATCAATGATGGATGGATGTGATGAGGTCTAACAGGCGCATTTATGGTTGTCAAAAGTTGATGATGAGGAGTACCAGTTTCTAGAAACTTTTGTCGGAAGGGGGTCCTTACGCCTAAAAAGTTTTTACAAGGGGGTCTCGGCATCACAAAGTTTGAAGACCTCTGTTTTAAATGCTAATCTGTGGTCAGATTAAACCTTCCAAAAAGAGCTGCTTTCATCTATGAGTAATCAGTCTGTTTCTGGGGACCCGATTCGCAAAAGTAATCTGAGACAAAATCCTAACTTTACGACTTTCGGTTTCACAGAAGGCATATGAGAGTGCTAAAGTTAGGATTTTGTCCCGTAAGGGTGCAGTGGGGGTGAGGGGGCCTAATCTAGTGTAGATGTATGTGTAGTAGGTTAAAATAGGTTAAGGATTCCTCTGTGATACTTTATTCATTTGGTTACCTTACCTAGAAGGTTGGGCCGGCGCTGCAATGCCCGTTGTGCATTGCAGCGCCGGCCCAACGAGGAGCAGGCTCAAAGGATGAAGCATGACACCTGCTTGCTGGGTGTGTGAGAGCCTTAATTCCACAAGGAGGAATTCCCCTCCTCTTTTATTGACACGACCCCTGTTTTACTTTCTCCATTCTCCATCAGACACACCTGTCTAGGTGGGTTCAGGTGACTACTACTTCACCTAGGAACTGCATACCACTCCTTTTGTTTCACTGCTATGGATCTAGGCCTCCGACTCGACCTGGGCCCCACCTGCTTGTCTGTAATATCTGGGACTGTTTACAGTTACTTAGTAACATAGTTGAGGAGGAGGTTGCCTTATGGGACCTCATCTCCAGCTATCACGAATCCGGTGGCATCCACCTATGGTTGATGCTGCTGCAGCTTATGATTGAGGTGCAGTGGAGAGCTCGAGTGCAGTTCTTTGGTCTGTAACATGTGGAGTGCTGCAGGAATGGGACTGTTGTTTTGAACTCCATGGGGTATTAGATCTGGAATAGGAGGGACACTTCAGTTAATACCATTGTGCATTGTGTGCATTAGAAGGTGAGGGTTATTAAGGCAGTGAAAGTTTCTCACACTGGCTGTTGGAGGTTCTTAGTTGTGTTCCCACCACAAACCCATCCAACTATTGGCCTCTGTGCCTAGTACACAGCACAATGACATACCCTTCCCTAAAGATAATACATGTTAGCAATGTAGTGCCTGTATACATTCCAAATGTTACTACATATTGCCTAAGAGCATATACATGTTTCAGATGCATTTCTGTGCTTTTTAAATGCACCATGAACCTCTGCATACTGTTAACTCAGTCACCTCTAGATGCTTCTGTGGGTTGAAGTTATGGGTGAGTGTTCATGCTGGGACACAATTGAAAACTGTGGTGCAAAGGGTGAAGCCAGTGTGAGTTTCTAACAGTACCTGCCAATAAATCATAATTTAGTTTCCATAACATACTCATCCAATCCTCAGCCTCTCTACAGAGTGCACAGACCAATTGTCACATATGTGCCACTTGTAATTAGCATTTTATGTGAGGGATTTTGAAAGGGGCGCAGCTGTGGAAATACTGACAGCACAAAACTAATGAAAAGGCTGTGTGTAGAATGTGGTGTCTGGGATAGAGACAGAATGAGAGATCATGGTGAAGATGTGATACAAGGAAGTACAAGCACAAAGACAATGTAAAGAGTGGTGAAGAGGAGTGAGGTAATGCAGATGGAAATTTTTGAAAAAGGTGAGGTGAAACAGGGGTAAATGTCTAACAGAGTGGGAAACTGCCGAAGAAAATGGTGTGAAGGTGAGAACAGGATGGATTGAGGCACTCCAAATAACACTACCCTTTCCTTTCTACAGACCTAGAATTGTTCAAAACACAGCCTAACATTTTCAGAATTTAAACATTTTCAATCCTAATTATTAATAAAATCACTTTTGCTACTCATTGATCTGATTCTGCTTATTAGCACTGACAACACCAATAGGTCAGTTTTGTTTAAGGTCTATGTTCATTGCTGTTTGCCGTGTCTGGATACAGTAACTGAAAACTCAGAGAGTGGTACTCAAATACTGATTATTGCTTTGATCTACTCGCGAGAAAGAAGTGTCACTGAAGTGTCGCACATTTGACAGTACAATGTTATTTATAGTCAGACTGAAACCATAGAAATCTCACACATAAGCAATCTGTAAACTTGGCAGCTATGAATATAGGGTTGTGGTCACGCGAGTTGTAGAGAGAACATTTCCTCTCTGACCTCTGTGCTGTGATCACACTGGGCTCTCATAGTTTGGCGGCGAATGTTTGAATTGGTGATTCTAGGACACAAATGGAGAGCCGAAGCAGCGTTGCTTCTGCCGAACCTGGTAGAACTGGATGCAATAGTTTAGTTTTATGTAGATCACTAAGAGAAGTCCAGAACCTCTGCCCTCAGTGACATTCTAAGATGGCGGCTGGAGTCGCAGTCCTTACCAAAGTATAGGCAGCTTACAGTGCATGGCTGGAGGATAGTGGAATGAACAACCTGGCTTTTGATGGCGCCACAAAGAAGTGAACTGGTGACCTTACGCAATTGATGACTCAAGCCTGGTCTCTGAGAACTTTTGCAAGATCAGGCGTGGATAATTTCTATCCTCCTTCATTACTAAAGGGCCTAATATTCCCCAGACCAATGCCCAAAGGCTAGAGGTTTGACAGTAGATGGTGGAGTATTGCGCACAATTTTAGCAGAGTTCCGAACCTAGGGCCGCGGCACGGTCTGTGAAGAAATCCATATCTGCTACCCTATTGGAGAACTACTTTCAGCTTCGTCCGGAGGGCACTGAAGGAGCACCAGTTGATGACACAGCTTGAGACGATATGGAGTTTGGCAAGAAAACTGTGCATTATTTATTAAATCTTTATTTGACGACAGATTTGAAAGGCTTGAAATATCAGAAAGGTAGTGAACTTTGGCCGGATTGGTATGTGTGAGCCAGGAGATGGTAATTTACTAGCTTTGCTTTCAGAATAATTGAAAAGAGAATCTGACCCACAGAGTGAACATTACACCATCCACCTGAAGAGGACCACCAGGCTATCAACAGGAAGAAAACGAAATCCCAAGGAGAGCGAGAGCACATTGTTGGCGACGATGACAGGGAACCGGCTAATTATAGTTGGTTCGGCTAGTTCTCATAGTTATTTTTAACTCAAATCGTTTCCACACTCTAATCACCTTTGTATATACACCTCACATACCACACACACCCGCTTCATCATCGGCCAAGATCACAGGTAAAAGATCTTTGGCAAAGAGCTGCGGAGCTTGTTGGGCATTGCAATCCCTGCCCGACGAGGAGCTGCCCGATGAAGCATGGCATCCCTCGGGGTGTGTGGGGGCTCTTGCTCCTTATAGGTGCATTCTCAGTGTGAGCCCTCTTGGTCAGGACCACATCTCCTCTCCCTCCATCGGAACAGCATACCTCTTGTTTCCACAATTCATACCTTGGGACTTGTGTGCTGAACCCTTTGTACCCCTGGTCCCTTCTTGTTTTTTGTTTTTTTTCAAAATAAGAAGTCCATGGCAGGGAAAGGCTTCTTTTGATCTCCCAAAGATCACTTAGAAGTTCTATATTGGTTTTATGAGCTGTGGAATTCCAAAGTTTCACTGAACAGACATGGGATTTAACACGCATTTTGAAAACAATTTAGACATGTTCTAGATCCATATAAGGGGAGACGTTTGTCTCATATTAATATAAGACAAGCTTACCTTTTCTTCATGTTGGATCAGGGTACAAGACTGTGATACCATAGAAAATTGCTTATGTTTTTAACACCAGAGTAAATCATAATACGTTTTTTTCTCAATTGAGTTCCATAACTTTTGAGATGGTAAGGGATTTAATGTAGTAGAGTTTATTTAGAGCATAGCCGATTCGAGATGGTCCACAATTATTTTGGTGAAGAAGCAGCCATATTGATTCTTCTGGCAAAATAGAGAATCTTTAAGCTGTCTTAAACAACTGTGATTGAGACAAAGGTTTTGTCAGAGAATCTTAGTTAAGCTCCGTTCTATTTCCAGCTTTTGTTTACTATTTCTAGTTTTAAGCCTCTTAGACTATCGCTTTTACATCAGTTATCTTGTTTTGACACCACATTTATAAAGTACTCCTAAGTTACACCAAGATGTACAGTCTTTCTCGTCTGCAAAAGCTGAAGCTTCGTTTTCACCTTGGGACTCACAGGCAAGATAGTCAAGTCTCGGACGTGTCTCTTTTCCACAAGATTCCTTCAATCGTTTTCTCATAAGAACCAGAAGCACCTTCCTTAGCTCGGGTTATCTGTAGTTCCGTTCTCAACCGTGTGACTTCTCTACCTGTGTGAAGAAAATACATCAAAAGTCATGCAATTTCTAGAAGTGTTAGCATCATATGCTGAATAACTTTATGAGGGTGAAGCGAAGCTGGTCTGTTCCACAATAACTCCTTTTTTTGTTAATAAACATGTTCCAAGCGAACAGTAGGCTTAGAGCGTGATTTTATGCAACAGTAATCTTTTAAATTGTTCCATCAACTTTTTGTGACTCAAACACAAAACTTCCTTTTCCTAAAAGACAGCTACATTGATCAATTTCACATAAGTCACAGGTATAGTATTACACGCTGATGATGGTTAACATTTCAACAACTTGGTCATGCTTTGGATGATGTAATAAGTTATGTCATGATGTATCTATTTTTATTTAAATCAGTGTTATGCAATAACTTGCAACCTTGGCGCTTGTTGCCCCGGCCTCTGTGATGGGGCTTGGAAAGGGTGTGTTGCCACCGTGGTACTGCTTCATTAGGGAGATCTATTGGTACCTTCCAACCGAACCCGTTTGTATCTAGTATGTAATAGGTTGTCTCATCAGGGTTGACTCACAGTAGTTGTTTGAGTCTAGCAGCTCACACCGAACCAGTTCAGCAAGAGTTGTGTTGCGTGTCAGACGACTAGATAAGCAATGAGACAGGTATACTTCCATACCGTCTAAGTGGAGGTGTGTAAGATTATTGTATTGCATTTGCTTTATATAGCACTTCATACCTCCGATGAGGCACAAAAAGCACATATTTGGATGGGTAGCACACTTCACTATGGGAGGGATGGAGTGGAAATGTGTGTGCCTATTTTGTAGCCTGTATCCATAGTGCTTCAGTGTTGTGGTTGTGCTCCAGGTTTGTGCTTTTATCTAATTTGTGGTACTGCAGCCTGGCATGTATTTAAGCAGAAAGGAGAGAGATACAGGACTCTGCCATTAAATCCAGGTGTAGCAATAGACTGAAAGGAGTGAGTTCAGTATAGCCTATGTGGGAAGTGCGTTGGGGTCATTCGTGTGCGGCAGTGGCTTTTCACACCATGCCACAGCAAACCTTTAGCTATGCATAAGCATAGTGTTTGAGAAAAATGTGAGAATAGACACTTATATGCATGAAGAAGCCTATCTTTGCAAAGGGCATGCAGTTTAACCACAATGAATGTGCAACTGAGAAAGGGTGATCTGGTAAGAAGAGTGTGGCAGCCTTGGGGTGACATTGTGTGCCAATGTATAGCATGTGTTCTGAGGCATCCACCCTCAAGTGGTTGGGAGAAAGTGCAACAGTAATTAAACTCTGGGGATCAGCTGGGGACAACCCATAGAAATGGACGTTATAATTAACCATGGTAAATGCTCTGGAGAGTCCATGCAGCAGCTGCTGAGCCTCACCCATAGAAATGGGCATTACACAACCAGCCACAGTATAAGTCTGAGGAGACCCCTCTACTGTGCCAGGGAGCAGCCTACATGAAGGGCCATTATACAACCAGTTTTATATTCTGGGGAGACATCCAAGAGCGGAAGATGATGTGCTCTGAAGACCCCACCCCGAAGCAGCATATGAATAGGTACTATATAGCCGGCCTGCCATGGTATTTGCTTATAGGAGTCCACCCAGTTGTGGTGGAGAGCAACTCATAGGACATAGGACTAGACATTAGACAGCCACCCATGGTATATGCTCTGAAGTGCCACCAGTGAGCACTTCAGCCACTTCACTGGCGGTGCCGTCTCTTCGCCCACGCAAGCACTTCAGGAGCAGGGGTGGCTTCACGCCTCTTGCAGTTTCCACTGATGTCTGGTGCCTTGTCCCAGAGCTCTTGTGTCTGTGAACTTCCTGTGCACCAAGACTGATCCTGTAGTGAGAATCCTCAGCGACCCTTTTTACAGTACAGAGAATCCTCTGCAGGTGACTCCCAATCTGGTGGCATATCCTAAAAGAAACCATTGGCACAGTCCCGAGGACAGGTAATGCTAATACATGCAGTTGCTGGATGCACCCATGCTGCTTAGCATATTCAAGCTAGACCTGCTGGATTGGCCAATCCCTCAGAAAGGTAGCACATTTGACTGCTGATGCATAGAACACATATATGACACATATAGGAGATAAGGACCTGGATGTGACAAACGGCGCGGTGATCCAGCGTTGTTTTCAGATGTGGAACAGTTCCTTGTGCATTCCAATAGCAGCACTTCATAGAAGGCGGAATGATACACCTAACAGCCAATAGCATGAGGGAAAAGAGAGTAACACTACTCTAAAGACAAGCCCCACTCTACCTATATTTTAAAGAATTGGCAGCAATAGTCATATACAACTATACTGTCAAGCCAGACTTAAAAAGTAGGCGGAAATGCGAAGTTCACCGGAATACATTCTATCTCTGTTTGTCACAGATCGTGCAAGAGCGGGTTTTTCGTTTTCGTCTCCGAAAACGACCAGTTTATGACACAGACCAGGGGGGGGCCTTAAGTGACGTCTTTGCTGTTAAACGCTTTCAGTCAGCATTTCATCATGACCAGAACACGTGACGCTAAATGTTTATTCATTCACACAGTGGCACGTGTCCCCAGGAAATAAACGTGTCCGCAAGCCCCACGTAAGAGCCATTCACTCACAACTGTGGTGAGTGACAGCATTGGGGAATCCCCTCCCTGTGGCAGGCAGGAAACGCTCGAACGGCCCCTGTCCGCTCAGAGGGCATATCTAGGTCGACGTCACCTTTCCAGGAATCACGTCTTTTCACAGACACACCGCAGGGTGTGTGTGGTGTGTAAGAGTGGTGGTGAATAAGCGGCCTCGGTGTGCCGCCGACTCCCTTTTCATTCACCACGTCAGCGCATAAAATCCAATCAAAATACACCTGGCTTTTGAGAATCATTCTCAATGCAAGAAGTGCTCGATTTGAAAACAAGCAATGGCAAAGCCAACAGGTCGCACCTTTTGGACCTACTGGTTTTGTGGATGAAAAGCATTTTTACCATTTCCAGAAGAAGAAAAAAAGGGGACAGTTATATCGAGACACGCGCCTACGTCACCACGAATGTGCACACCTAAGTTAAGACGTGGGTGTTATTTTTTTCTTTTCATTACCAATGAAAGATGGATCGTAAATAAAAAGTAACACAAATATCACTTGCGCAAAAGTGCTTTTTGCAAGGCGGGGGGAGGGGAAGGTCAGCAAGTTTCTGCCAGGCTCTCCCAAAAATTTCAAATTAATTTAAATGGACCGTGGGAGCGGGGAGGGTAAATGGAGGAGCGGGTGGGGAGAGCACGTGAGGGTAAGAAACAAGGAGTGGGTGGGAGGAGCAACACGTGGGGCAGAGGGAGAATACATGAGAGTGAGAGCAGCAGAGGCGGGGCAGTTTTCTAGATGGAGAAGCACACCTGGCGAGCACCATGGAGTTGCGATGCAATGGTTCGCGATGTAACAACGCGGTCGTTGTAACATCCGCGTTGTAATGGCATGCGATGTATTGCATATGATCTAAACGCTGTTTCCCGAGAAGAACATGATACTGAGTGAGCAACACATGGGGAAGAGAGCGACACTGATCATTCGGGGTGGGTATTTGACGGGGGTGACGCACACAAGGACGAGAGATGAAGAATACATACTTTCTCAAGGAGTGCTTCATTAAAAAAAGTAGTTCGCTGAAACTGAGCAGTGGAAGGATACAAGTCAGCCAATCAATAGGATGGTGACAAGGCTATGCTCCAGGGGAGAGACAAGCATGGGGACGGCAACCCACTGAATAAGAAGGAAGCAAATCAGAGTGACAAAAAAGTGTCCTGAAAACCCACTGTAAGTTTCTGCTATGCCCACAAAAGGGCTTTCGCAACCAGACAGTTTGCACTATCTGGTAGACGGGATCTCAAAATGACCGCAGTATTTCAACGAGAGCCTGTAAGTAACAGGTTCAAACTCCAGCATCACATCGAAGCCTTTGAGCCAGACGCTGATGGAGTGAATGCTGTTGACAAAATATTTACCCTCGGTAATGCGGTTTCTGGTGGATACGCGATCTAACTGCAGATTCCTCACTTTTAGAATATCCCTAGGCACCAGACTGGACATAAGATTTTAAAAGCATTTGCTCCCAAGCACCGAGATTGGGTACTATATGGCTCCACATTTACTATGTTCCACCTCGGAAGTGATGATGGAGCCTCATATATGTGACACACTTTCTTAAATGTGTTGACACCATCGGACATAGAGACAACCATAATCAGAGGTGTCACTGTGCAGATCTCTAACAGGGCCGGACTGGCCGTAGCGGGCACCGGGCAATCCCCTGGTGCGCTCCACGGGTGGGGGCCGGTTTTGGGTCCCTGGGGGCCGATTTTGTTACAGGGCCTCTTTTGCAGCTAAGCTGCAAAATCGGCCCTGTAACAAAATCGGCCGAAAACCGGCCCTGGCAAAGAGCCAAGCGGCACCCCCAACCGCCCCCCCCCAGGGGGCTGGGGGGGGGGGGGGGGGGATGGGGCGGCCGTGCACTTTGCCAGGTCTGGATATGGTTCCCAGTCCGGCCCTGATCTCTAATTTGGGACCTATATTAGATTGTTTAAAAAGCGAGCATGTCGCAGAATGGGGAAGAGGTAAGCCTGGGAGTAATTTGCAGTTAGATGGAGTATCCACCGAAAAAGCATTACAAGAGGTAAGTAACTGGTTCTTCGTACGGTTACTTCTAACTGCAGATTCTTCACCTTTAAAAAGATACAGAAGCAGCACCTCCGAAAATGGTGGGTGATTGGAATGACTCATACCAAAAACTCTTGCCGAAGCCAATGGCACAAATGCCCTTACCATTAGACCTGGTTGTTAAGGCAGTAGTGCTTCGTGAAAGAGTGTACGAACACCCAAGTCGTGGTCTGACATATCAAGGACATGCACTGCATATGCCAGTGCAGTCTTGGCACTGGTGGAATGGGCCCTTGATCCCTCCTGAGGTTACATCTTGGCCAGCGTATAGCAAATCTTGATACAGAGGGATATTCACTTTGATACAGTGCTTTTATGCACGCCTTGCCTTTCTTTGCCCCATAGAACCATGCTTCTCATCAACCCGTTCATCTTTATGTGATCGATATGAAAGCTTAAAGCCCTTTCGTGGTCCAACAACCAAGTTTCTGCTGCTCTTTCGAGGGGTTAGGCAGGGCAAAGAATGTTGGGAGAGTGATGGATTGCCCAATGTGAAAAGCAGTCATAACTTTAGGCAAGAAAGCTACCATGGTCCTCCCTCACCACTTTCTCTGGGAAAAAGTTGGAGTAATGTGGCAGCAGCAAGAGAGCTTGAAGTTCACTTATGCAACAAGAAGAATTCACTGCAACAAGAAACACAGTCTTCAGATAGAGGAGAGGTTGTAGACAGCCGTGTATGATTCGAATAGCCTTCACATAAAGAAATTGAGGACCAAATTAAGATTCAACAGTGGCATTACAAAGCGTTTGAGAGAAAACAATGGAATCAAACTGTTAGACTTGGCATCTTTTGGCATGTTTCCTCTGAGTTTTGGCAGTCTGCCCTCCCGGTTTTGACTTTAGCTGGCGTAGTGTTTCTGCACACTTTTCTCACTGCTGATCAGTTGGAAAGTGCAAGGGCTCCTGTGGTAAAGGGTGTTATGGATTGGGGTTTCCATGATTGGATATTTGATTTACTTGTTAGTCCCTAGTAAAGTGCACTGGGTGTGCCAGGGCCTGTAAATCAAATGCTACCAGTCGGCCTGCAGCACTGAATTTGCCACCCACGCGAGTAGCCCTAAAAAGGCAACTCAGATCTGCCATTGCAGAGTCTGCAAGCAGTTGGTTACTGCTGTGTCGACTTGGCAAGTGCACCCACTAGCCAGGCCCTAAACCTTTCCTTTTCTACATGTTAGTCACGCCTAAGGTAGGCCCAAGGTACCTCTGTGGGCAGGGTGCAGTGTATGTGAAAGGTAGGGCATGCCCTGGTGTGTGCGGCATGTCCTGATAGTGAATTACAGCCCATTTCGTTTTTCACTATTGTAAGGCTACCTGTTCCCCATAGGACAGAATGGGAGGTTTGTGTATAACATCTTACAAACATAACTGGCCCTGGGAACTAGGTAGGGAAGTACAATTTAGTATGCCTGCACTCAGAATCTAAAGATGCATCATTTAGTGAAGGTGATTTTTACATTCTGTGTTTGAAAATACCACTTTTTAGAAAGTAGGTATTTTCTTACTCAGTCATCCCGTGTGTCTCTGGTGGAATGTGGATTGAATGTCTGGGTTTTGGATGACAGAAGGCTGGGGAGCAGGAGTGGCTCCAGATAGTCTAGGGAGAGTCAGAAAGGGGCTGAATAGACCTGGGCTGCAATTGGGGAAGGGGGAGGAGATTTCCTTGCACCTCAAAGGGCCTGGTCTGCCTCTGACAATGCTGTCTCCACCTCCTGCCAGGAAATCACACCAGAGAAGGCAGAACTGGTTCTAGCTGGGCACAGACACTCTCTGCCTAAGAGATCAAAGGACTTTGGGATATAAATATTGGGGCCCAGAACCCTGAACTTTAGAACTCTTTTGGATCAAGAAGACTGCCAAGAAGAAGAACTGGAGAAGCTGTGAGGAGGGACTACCACTTTGCTGTGCACTTTGGGGTGTTGGCCAGCCATGGCTGCTTCTGTCTTGGGCAGTGAAATGACTAGACTGAACTGTCTGCAATCTACTTTTGTGAGTTTCTCCAAGGGCTTGAGGTAGAGCGTGCCACCTGTTCAAGAAGTCTCAGGAACAGCAAAGACTTCAAGCTCTTCTGCCCTCAGCACTGGGGACTGTGTGTTTTGTGGTGCAACAGAAGAAAAGCAACTCGACGACGTGTACAACGCCGCTGCTGACTCCGTGTCCTGAAGGCACCGCAGAGGACATCACTGCAATGTCGCACCGCGACCCTGGTCTCACCGACGATGCCTGCTCATGCCATCGAGCCGCTGCTCGCACCGCAACCTGTGGGCACTGCACTCCGCACCGCTTCGCTTCACAACGACGCCTTGGCACCGCAGAGGGCATTGCCGCAACGCCGCACCGTGAGCTTGGTCTCACCGAGGACACCTGTTGATGCCACCACCGAGCTGTTGCTCGCACC
Organism: Lissotriton vulgaris; assembly: GCF_964263255.1. Lineage (NCBI taxonomy): Eukaryota > Metazoa > Chordata > Amphibia > Caudata > Salamandridae > Lissotriton > Lissotriton vulgaris. The sequence continues at coordinate 1,183,332,347 of NC_141697.1, forward strand.
GCGACCTGCGGGCACCACACTCCGCACCGCTTCACGACGACGCCCTGGTATCACCAATGACGCCGCCACATGCTCTAATCGGCGCCGCTGCTTGCACCGTGGTTCAAGGGCACCGCTCGTAAAGTTGCACAACTCATCGCCCTCATTCCGCACAGCAGTCTTGGCCTCCCGACACCAGCGTCATCGACTCCAATTCATCAGCCAACGACAACACTTCAGCAACGACGACAACGCTGCCTGCACCGTGACCTGCCAGCACAGCGAGGAACAACGCCTTCATCACGCACCATGACCCTGGTCTCACCGACGATGCCATCTGATGCCGCCACTGAGTCGCTGCTCGCACCGCTACCTGAGGACACCGCACGCCGCACCGCTTCACTTCGCACCCCAGCATACAACACCTGCCTACGCCAGCACTCCGGACTCAATCAGAGAGGAGATCGACCTGCAACGCGTGTGACTCCAAGGGCCCCCGACGACTCCTGCACCGACCTCCGGAACCGACGCCTGCGGACGCCGTGTTTTCGGAAGGTCAACGAATGGTCATCGACGCCCTGCATTTCTAAAAGGTACTGTTTGCGGGTCTTCCCGACACTGTATCTGGCCCACGACGCCGCGGTCAGCCAGAACTGTTTGGATTTGTTTGCTCACAACGCCGTGATAGCCCCGCATAGAGCTATCGACATCAAGGAACTATTTTAAAGCACATTTTGATCACTGTAGATTTTTAAGTTCTGTATTGTGGATTTTTATCGTATTTTGTTTTGTCTTAAAGTATATAAAAATATTGGCTATTTTTCTAAACTGGTGTGGTGTCCTTTTCTAGTGCTTACACTGTATTACTGTTGGTTATGTGCAAATGCTTTACACACTGCCTCTAAGATAAGTCTGACTGCTCGTGCCAAGCTACCAAGGGGGTGAGCAGGAGTTATTTTATAAGTGTAACTCCCTTATCCTAACTAGGAAGAAGGGTCCCTATTTGGACAAAGGTGAACGCCCTTGCCAACTAGAGACCCCCATTTCTAACACAAACCTTTTAGGAACATGGCATTTGAACAAGGATGGCTGGTCTGGTGGATGTAAAAAGGTCACAGGGGTGACTATGAACCTTTAAGGGTGCCCATTGACAGTCCTTACTGGGCCAGGGATAAATAACAAGACATACAACAGTTTGGCTATAACAGGTAAGTTTTGCAGATGCCACACCAGGCTACAACTCTGTAGATGGATGTCTGGCAGCAATGATGACATATACAAATTCAGAAGGAAGGTCAATTGCCGCCCCTCAATCTCCACACATAGAATTGCAGATTGTACAGGTTCAGGTGTAGAATCATGCCCTGCTGCTGAGACAGGAGATCCTCCCAAAGCGGTAACCAGATTGGAGGACAGATGCTAATGGTCAGGAGGTTCAGGTGCCACGGGCTCATTGCCCAAGCCAGGGCCACTACGGTGATGTGGGCCCTGTTGTTTAATATCCCGTTCAAAACTTGGGGCATGACAGGCAGCGGTGGAAAGGTGTACAGGACTCCCATGCTTCAGTCTTTCTGGAATGCCTTTCGGAGGTAAAGCCTTCTTGGAAACTCCAGTGCACACATTTTTGACTTTGTGCATTTTTGATGGTGGCTAAAGATGTACCCAACGTTCACCCCACTGATGGAAGATGCCTCAAGCTACATCATGGTGTAACAGCTATTCAGGAAACAAAACAACACTGTCCTCCTTGCTGCAGTACCACATGGTGTTGGTGTTGTCCGTGAGACCATGAACCAGTGGCCCTTTGATGGACATCAGGAATGTTTTCTGAGATAAGAGAATGGGTCACAACTCCAGTAGGTTTATGGAGACAGGTCTCCTCCAGATTCCGGAGTCCACTGATCTCCACCTCTCCCAGATGACTTCCCCATCTCAATAGTGATGCATTCATCACCACCATCAGCTGTGGGTGGGACAGGGAGACAGGCCTGCCGTTGGTTCAATTGCAGGTACACTACCACTGGAAGTCTTTTGCATTGTAGACAAGCTGAACTCACATATTTGATGGTGCTTTCATATGGGATGATAAGGAAAAAGGCAGCTCAGCAAAATAAAAAAGTTGCCCAGGAGCACACAATGTGAGACCAGTGTATGGGTCAAAAGCATTACAGTTAGGTGGCGTAGATCATTCAGATCACTAGACCTTCATGTCTGGTAAACTTTTTATGATTTTTCGAGGCCTGAAAAAAAACAGTGCCCCACTATGGTCAGTTCCCATTACACACTGTGGCCCTTGCAGTCAGATCCTTCCCATATACACCCACATATGTCCTCTATCCCTAGTAGACATCATCTGCCTTACAGCAGACCCTCTCACCCTGGTGGACAACTTTATTGAGGGCAAACCCTGTGCCCACTTTCACCTTTGGTTCCCCAGTGCAACCTGCTGTGGATTCTGGGTACCCTGCCTCCAGGTCACATTTTCTGTCAGTACAGCACAAAACTGCTTTATTGGCATGAATAAATTACAAGTGGTGCCAAAGCTCATTCCATCACAAATACTTCACATTTGAGATACCTCTTCTATATTATCAATTAGAAAAGAAAAAGAAACAAAGAGAGTGTACCTCTTTCTAGCTGCGTTACTGGCCTATTGTGTAAGGCAGTGCTTGATTTGTGCCAGTGATTGCAGGTGGCAGACAAAAACTCATTTTTGGGGACTGGGACTTATTTTTCATCATCAGACTTTGACTCAGAGCAACAGAGACAAGCATAGGCAAAGTCAATAGGTCTTGACTATGCAACATTTATTGGCTTTGTAACTTAATTTAATTTTTTAGCCATGTTGTACAGCAGCGCTATGATGCAGTCAACTCTGGACGCACTATAGCGCTTTAAAAAAAAACTTTAAACCATGATGCACAGCACCTTCACTGCTGTATGACAGGACTAAAAAAAACATTGAAAAAGCCAAATAGCTCTTGCATATGCTCGGTTTATGTTTATTGAGTGATGGAACAGGAGGGGCAGGCGACACAGGATGTGCAGGCAAAGGCTAGCAATAATGCAAGATAAAAAGGGCAAGCAACAATGCTGTAGAGTGCTGCAACTTATAAAATAAAAAACAAAAATAGAAAGTTAGAAAAAATGTAAAGTTGAAAAAAAGCACTATGATGTGGCCAGCGCTGTTAAACATCATGGCTTACAAAAATGGACATATCAATATATCTTGCTAAGGTGAGATCTATTGGCTTTGCCAATGCTTGCTGTCTTGTGTCATCAACCAGTATCTCGTTCTCACTCTATGTGACAGTGTTAGCAAGCACCAAGTCAGGCCTAATGTAAGAGCTGTGATACAGATCTAGTGCAGCCGGACTGCTCAGGGTGTTTCCTCGGATTCCGCCTCGTGTTTAGGATTCAGTTGGGCTGACTTTTCAGGTCGAGCCTATGGCAGCGCGCATGCGCTGCATAGGAAATCGACCTCTTGGAATCACTTCAGCTTCAAAAGAAGCTCGTGCATGTGGTGCTCACACGCCATTGGTCTTTGCGTCTGGTTTTAGCACGCAATTGGCCAAAGGCATGCGGATGTCCCAGCTTTTAGTAAAATGTTCACTCCTAGAGCGTTTTGCTCTCAGGAGCCAGCAGCGGCGCACAGGCTGACATCTTCTTTGTGTCACCTTTCACTTTTGAGACCGCGGCTTTAATTGTGGTCCCATTTATTACTTCCTGCTTTGGCTTTCTCCGGGCTGAGCTCTCACTTGGTTTACATGCAGTCTTTCTCCCCCATAAAGCTGTTGTGTGTCATTTACTGAGCTATCGAAAATCTGTCCTTGCTCCTACCAGGCATAATCAGAGGCTTTGGCAGAGCACGCACCTTGAAACAACAGGACTTAGAATCGCAGCTGTCAACGCCCGCCTTCCCTGTGATACGTCTTTTTCATCATTTCACTTGACTGACGGTCCCTGCTTAAATATTCATTTTGCATGAAATATTCATAGTTCCTTTGTGTCTGCGCGTACGAAAGCAATGTTTTTTTGTCAGTGATCGCATCAATGCAAATTTGTGAAAGCCTGTGTTTTTGATTGCGTTATTTAGCAAGGCATGTGCGGGAGATACATTGTTGTATTCGTGTTGTCTGGTGTGGGTGGTAAAGGCGCACACAGGGCAGCTGACGTGCTCTCAGCAGCGGAAAAAAAAATTCTAGGCCGTTGTACAGTCAAATACGTTACAATGCCCGGGCGCAATTTGTTTCTTGTTGCTGATTAGCCTCGCAGCAATCTTTCACCATAATTTTCTGTTTGCCTCTGGTAAGTAGAAGCAAGAGGCCTGCAGCATTTACTTAGCATGGGCAATTTTGTACCATTTCCAGGAAAAGCTTCCTTTTAAGTAACGTCATGTTGGCTTCGCTTTCTGCCAGATGTATCGGAGGCTTTTGGAACCGTTAACGGCGGGGTTAAGATCAATTTATTAAGGTAAATGTAATACATTTTCTAAATAATTTGAAATTGGACCAAGGACACTGCAGCACTTTACATGCGCACCAGGTTACTTTTCATATTTTTGGGGGGCTTTTGTTTTTTTAAATCAATGTTAAAGGGTGCCTTCCTAACTTTTATCTGATACAATGTAAGCACATGCATTGGTTGTTATCAGGAGCTAAAGTGAGGGAGGAGGTTACAGTCGGCCCATGTATCTGATCATTGTGACAAAGGCAGTGGGAGATTAAGCGATTTGCCCAGATTCACAGGATGTTGCTCCGATGCCGAGACTCGGTTACAAATATGCTAATGCTGGGAAGATTGGAGACTTCCTCTCCTGCATGCATGCATGCTTCTACTTGGTCACTAAATGACAGGGTTTCAGTGCAAAGTAATTGTACAGTTATTCAATACCTAGCAACACAATACATTGGATAATGTGCTGCATACCTAAACGCTTTAGGTCCCAAAGGCGAGGCATATTGGCTATGCCAATGCTTGTTCCAAAGTGTCTTTGACCCTAAAAGCTCTTGCGTGTTCTCTGGGCTGTTAATCATTCCAATCAAAATGCCATTAGAGTACTGTCCAGGCTATTGGAATGTTTTGTTTTTCTGACAGCTGCTATTGCACAGCATACCTGATTGTATCCATGTGACACTGCTCTGTATCTTCTTGTTACTTTGTTCTTTGCTCTCCTTTTTTCCTTCTTTTTTCCTAATTTATTCAGTTCCTTCTTTTTTCCATCTTTCTTTGACCTTCTTCCATTTTTTTCTCTCTTCCTTCCTCTATTCTTTCTCTTCTTTGCTTCTTTCATTCTTTTATCTTTTCTTCTTTATTTGTTCTCTTTCTCTCCTTCTGTATCTTACCTTTTTTAATGTTGGACTCCTTTCCTTACTTTTCTTCTTTCTTACCTTCCTTCTCTCTTTCCTTTCCTTTCCTCCTTCCATCTTTTTTGCTTCCCCTCTTTTCTCTCCTACTCCCACTTTCTTTTTTCCTTCTTTCATTACCTTCCTTTTTTTCATTATTTTAGTTTTTCATTTTTTGAGCTCGAAGCCTACTAGACAACGCAGCTGTTTGGTTTACTAAAGACATCTTCGTGACATTAAGAAAGCTTCCCTGGGAATGCATTCCGCCCGTTGCTTACCATTGGGTTTGTGGTTTGTAACTCACATTTTCTGCCTCTATATTTGCTGCCTTTATTTGTTTTAGACTGTCCTGGTTCAGCGTGTCCCTCCAAAGGAGCAATTAATTTTCAAACTACCTTTCCGTGTATTCTTCCATGAGTACTCCTTTCTGTAAACAGACCCATAAATCTTGCTCTTATCTTATCACATTTGCTGTGTATTCAAAGATAGAGATAAACTGTCAGGCTTGGTCTTCCGAAGTAGCTTCCTGTTTACTTTCCTTTCTCTGACTTCAAAGTGAGGAGATTCATGTGACAGTCTTCCTGATACTGGGGGAAAGGAAATGGTTTTTCTAGCACACAACATTTGAATGAACAGTGCAAGTATTTCATTATATATCAGAATTAGCAAAGTACAAAAAAGCAATTGTTTTGTTAATTCTGAAGTGCGTTAGAAACAAAAACATTAATATGCCAGGGATGGAGTGGGAACCCATAGCAGCCCTCGCAATTTTGTCGACCAGCCCCCAGGGGCTGCAAAACCGGCCCCCAGTAACAAAACCAGCTCTCACCTGTCTAGCCTCTGGGGGATACGCCACATGCCCACTACGGCCAGTTCAGCCCTGGGTGATGCCATTTCCAAACTATTGTTTGTGCGCTGTATACTTTTATTAGTAAAACTGTATGTCTGTGCAATTGTAATGGTCATTTCACTTGAAAATGTGTTGTCTGCAATGGCACTGTACCACCACAGCTGCATATTCCACTCTACTCCATGCCACTCTACATCACTCCACTTTGCACCACTTCATTTTACACCAAGCCACTACACTCTGCACCACTCCACGCCAATGCAACAGTGCTTACTTTGTAAAAACATAAGTGCCAGGGCTCTCGCCAGGAGGCCACTGAAGCTTGCACCACCCCATGCCCCGCCAGTGCTGCCAACAACAATACCTACACAACTACTAACCATCACACTCCAACACGTGTGACAATTCAGACTCTTCCAGGCCTCCAAAACCTGAAGAACGGCTTGGTTGCACATATTAGTTGTTTTAATGTGTATTAAGAAACATTTTTGTTGTGCTCACCTCTGAATTAAACAGTGCCACCATGTTGACAATTAGATGCCAGTGCCGAGTACCAGAAACCACTTGCTCAAATCTATGCCAGTCTACTCTACACCACTCCAGTCTAGGCCACTCCAATATACTCTGCACAGCTCCACTGTGCAACACTGCACTATTTGCCACTGCACTCTATGTCGATATAATCTATGCCAATGCACTCTACTCTGTACCACTCCACTCAATGCCAATCCACTGTATGCCACTCAATCTACTCTGCACCACTGCACTCTACACCACTTTTTGCCATTACTCTACGCCATGCTGCTCTATGCCACTGCACTCTACCCTGCACCACTTCACTCTATGCCACTTCACACTGCCCTGCACCACTCCACTCTATGCCACTTCACTCTTTTCTGAAACAATCTTCTCTATGTCACTGTACTCTACTCCACCCTGTGCAACTCCACTCTATGCCACTCTACTCTAAACCCCTACACTCTACTCTTCACCACTGTAGTCCATGCTACTGCTCTCTACCCCAGTGCTCTCCACTCTGCACCACCCTATGCCACTGCACTTTATGCCACTCTATTCTGCACCATTGCACTCCCTGCCACTGTATTTTATGGCACTGCACTCTATGCTACTCCACTTCCCTATATGCTTCTCCACTCTACACCCCTCCACTCAACCCCACTGCACTCTACTATGCACCACTCTAATCTATGGCACTGCCATCTAGAACGCTGCATTGTACACCATTGAACTTTATGCTGCTGCACTCTACACCACCATAATCTGCAACACTCGACACCAATGCTGTCTGCACCAGTCCACTCCACCTCACTGTGGTGGTCTACGCTACTGCAGCACTGTACTCACAATGCCACTGCACCCTATGCCACTCTAACCCAATGCACTCTAAGCCAATGCACACCACAACACTCTTTTGCAACACTACTCTCTGTCACTGCACTCTACTATGCAACACTCTAATCTATGCCACTGCATTCCCCAATGCTGCATTGTACGCTGCTGAATTCTATGCTCCTGCACTCTACACCACCATATTCTGCATCACTCTACGCCAATGCAGTCTACACCAGTCCACTCCACAGTATTCTACGCCACTGCATTCTACTCTGCACTACTGTATTCAATACCACTGCACTCTACGTCAGTGCTATCTACGACACGACACTCTACACCACCACCATTCTTTTGCAACACTACTCTCTATGCCACTGCGCTCTACTATGCATCACTCTAATCTATGCCACTACATTCTACAATGCTGCATTATATGTTGCTGATTTCTATGCTACTGCACTTTACCCCGCCACACTCTGCAACACTCTACGCCAATGCAGTCTACATCAATCCAATCCACTGCACTCTACACCACTGCACTCTACTGTGCATGAGTGCACTCAACACTGATGCACTCTCGACACTCTACCCTGCACTACTGCATTATATCATCACTCCACTCTATGCCACTTTACTCTACTCTACGCCAGTGCACTCTACCCTGCACTACTGTATTATATGGCAGTACACTGTATGGCAAACTACTCTGCATCACTCCACTTTACGCCACTGCACTTTGCAGCACTTCACTCTACGCCACTGCAGTCTATGCCACTGCGCTCTACAGCACTATACTCTACTCTGCATCACTTATACGCCACTCAACAACCCTCTACACTGATGCACTCTATGCTACTCTACTCTGCGTCACTCTACTCTAGAGGTCTTCAAACGTTTTTGCTCTGAGCTCCCCATAAAAAAATATTTTGACTTCGGGCTTCACTTCAAAACTTTATGGTAATATCTTTAGGGAGCGGGTGGGGCTGGGCTGGTAAGGTGGGGCTTTTGAGGTAATTTTTCCAAGGTACATTTTCTTTAGGTCATAATCCACACTAAATGTGAGACATCTAAAAGGGCACATACTCAAACTGAAATTGACCAAAAAACACGTCTCATAATTAGGTTGACCCCAATGCAACAGCACCTGCTGCACTAATAATAGCTAAAGCCCTGAGTACCAGGATGTCTCCTCTGCCTCTTTCCATCTTATCCACCATGCCTGACCATCACGCCAATCAAGGGAGTAGGCAGAAAATGTAAACATGCCCCACTTTGAACCAAAGCTCTTAAGGGACTAAGCAAACAAAGCAAGTCATTGCAATTCTCCTCTCGTCTCTTCCATCAAAGCATCTATCTATTCATCCTTCCATCCAGCTGGTGATATCCACCTTTCAGATTTAAATCCTCTCATTAATTTTTTCATCCATCATGAAGACGTTCAGCATTCCATACATCTGCCCATCAATATCCAAACGTATCCATCCATCTCCAAACATTTCCATAAAACCTATCCATCCATCCATCATCTTTTCACTCATCATCCCTAAATCCACTCTTTCACTCGTCCACCCATCCTTTGAGTCAACCATCCATACTTTTGCTTATCAATTGACCCTTTCATACCGTCCGTCTGCCTTTCCACCCCACCAATCAACCTATCCATTCATCCTCCCTTTCATTCATCAAACCATCCACCTGTTCACTCAGCCATCCATCCTGTCACTCATCCATTCACTCTTACACCCATCCACCCACTCATCCATCCATCCACTCCTTCACTCATCCCTCCTTTTACTCATGCATCCATTCACCCTTCCATCAACCAACCTTCCCTTTCATTATGTCCAGCCACCATTCCACTCAAACCATCCATCCTCCTTTTCAAGCATCCATCTATCCACCCGTTCACTCCTCCATCCATCTTTTCACTTATCCATCCACTTTTCCATCCATCCATCCACCCATCCATCTAACCATCCATTCATCCATCCATTCAACCTTTCACTCATCCATCCATCCTTGTATTCACTCATCCATCCTCCCTTTTACTCATCCATACTTACATCAATGATTTCACTTATTCATCTATCAATCCATCCATCCAGCCATCCTACCACTCATTCATCCATCCTTTCACATGACTTATGAGCCTTTGTCTGCCAAGTTGCAGACACAAGAGCCCCCCACTGTAGCTGCTAAAACAGGGTCCATGATTCACTGACTCCAATTTCGAAATAGACTCCCTATGCCTTTCAAGAAAAAAGGAGCTTCCGCGTGTAGCCGCCCACCTCTGTGCAGCAAGGTTGGCCTCAGGCTTGATGCTAGCAAGGAATTTTAGCCCCCATGCCCCTTTTGTAAAGGTAAACAGTCATAATTATGATGTAGTGTATGCCTCACACTTCACTAATGAGAAAGAGCCTGTTTAATGGATGTATAATGTTTGCACCAGGTTAGTCTGATTACCAATTACTAAAACGTATTCTTTGAAAGCACTTGTTTTGTCTTAAATACTAAATCATTTTATGGCAGCCTATCTCTTGCTGGATTTATGGTTTTGTAACTCTGCTGCCACTGTATTTTCTGCATTTGCCATTTAATCCCTCATCAACTGCATATTTTAACAAAAAAACATTGTCTGTAACTCATTCCGATAAGCAGTTATTAAAAACATGTCCCTAAGCAGTGGAAAACCCTTCGCAAACAACCCCAGCGGCCCCAACTCCCCCACCCATCTGGACTACCTCACCAACATCTTTCTGAAACAGCTCTTCACTACCACTACCCACAAGGCAGGACACACCCTCAACCCCATTTTCGCAGGTGGGAACAATATCCGCTTCAGCCACACCACGCAACAACCATGGACAGACCACCACTGCATGCACTTCCTCATCAACAAACCCACGCTGCCCAAACCTGCACCCTGCCCTCCATGAAGAAACTGGAGCAAAGTCACTGAGGAGCAGCTCAACCCTACCCTCAACCGCGATGCGCCCACTACCTCAACCGACACCAACCTCGCAGCCGAACAACTCCACAGATTGATAACCAACTGCGCAGACGAGCTCGCACCCCTACGCACCACGACAGACAGCGCCCCAGGAAGGAAGCCTGGTTCCCCACCGACCTCCAAGAATCCAGACACAACTACAGACGTCTTGAGAATAATTGGAGAAACAATGAAACCCCAGAAGATCGCACCGCCTAAAAGAAAGCCATGACAGAATACCAACTACGCTTCAGATCCACCAAAAGGACCTTCATCCAGAATAAGATCCTCGCCAACTTCAGCAACTCTAAGGAACTCTTCAGTGTCATCCAGGAATTCACCTACCCCCCAGCAAAACCACGGACATCACCCCCTCCCAGGACCTCTGCAACAAGCTCGACTCCTACTTCCATCTGAAAATCAAGGACCTCTATTACAACTTAAATGACCAGACAACTGACTCTGAAACCACTCCCTCCTCCAGCAACACCGACCAGTCCACCATCTCTTCCTGGACCCCAGCCACCACTGAAGACACTGCATCGACCATGAAAGGCATCCACTCAGGAGCCCCCACGGACCCCTGACCCCTACACATCTTCCACAGAGCCGCAGCTGCCATCGATCTGGAACTACGATGCACCATCAACACCACCTTCGATAAATGAATCTATCTGGATGACTGGAAACGTGCAGAAGTCAGACCCCTACTCAAGAAGCCCTCAGCAGATTCCACAGAACTCAAGAACTACCGACCCATCTCCCTCCTACTCTTCGTGGCCAAAGTCACAGAGAAGAACGTCAATTCCCACCTAACAAAATTCCTCGAAGACAACTCCATCCTCGACCCCTCCCAATCCGGACTCCGCAGCAACCACAGCACAGAGACCTCTCTACTCGCCACCATAGATGACATCCGCACCCTCCTCGACCAAGGACACACCGCGGCCCTGATCCTACTCAACCTCTAGGCAGCGTTCAACACCATCTCCCAGTGCACACTCTCCGCCAGACTCCACGATGCCAGTATCCACGGAACCGCCCTGGACTGGCTCCGCTCCTTCCTCACCGGCAGATTCCAAAGAATCAGACTGCCGCCCTTTCTCTTCGAAGCCAATGAAATCAACTGTGGAGTACCCCAAGGACCGTCGCTCATCCCCATGCTCTTCAACCTCTACATGGCCCCCCTCGCCGCCATCGTTAGACAGCACAGACTCAACATAGCATCCTACGCCGACGACACCAAGCTCACCCTCTCCCAGGACATCGCATCCTGGATGAACAGCAGCTGCCTGAAGCTCAAATCGGAGAAGACAGAGGTGCTTGTCCTGGGACCCTCCCCCTCTGCATGGGACAACACCTGGTGGCCCACCGTCCTCTGCAGCCCCCCACCCTCACTGACCAAGCTGAAACCTTGGCATCCTACTTGGCTCCTCCTTCTCCATGGTCTGACAGGTCAACGTCGTCACCTCCACCTGCTTGAACACTCTCTGCATCCTCTGAAAGACATTCAACTGTATCAAGGAAGACCGTCACCCACGCACTCATAACCAGCAGACTGGACTACAGAAACGCCCTCTACGCTGGGGTCAACAAGTCTCTGCTCCGCAAACTCCAGACCATACCAAACACCACAACTACACTCGTCCTCTGCATCCCTCGACACAAGCACATCACCCCACACCTGCGTAACCTCCACTGGATCCCCGTGGAGAGGCAAGTAACTTTCAAGATACTCACCCATGCCTACAAATGCCTCCATAACACTGGACTCAATATCTCAATAATAGAATCTCCTTCCACGTACCCAACAGGAACCTCCTATCCGCCGACCTCACCCTCGCCGAACCCCCACGCATCCGCAGAGCAAGAACAGGTGGAAGAACCTTCTCCTACATCACGGTCAAGATTTGGAAGGAGTTCCCGGTCGACATCAGACGCAACCCCACCCTGCTCATCTTCAGGAAGACCTTTAAGACCTGGCTCTTCAACTGACCAGAGCTGCCCCCCCCCCCCACCCCCCTCCTCCGCCGGCACCTTGGGACCCTCACATGTGAGTAATGCGCTTTAAATTGTCTGATTGATTGAATGGAATGCCCTTTGTAGTGGACTACCCTTTGCAAAGGTTGACTGGTCCTTTTTCAATTACTTATTGCTGTATTTGGGTGTTTACCTGGTACTAATTAGGTAAAATCTGTCTGCAGGCAGTTCAACCATCTGTAAAAATGACAAAAATATTAAATACGATTACAAAATATGGCGCATTATGCCGTATAATTTGCCTTTTCCTGCAACTTAATTTAGTCAACCCTGCTGCATAATTTGGTCCTCTGCTGCTACACAATTTCAGTGACCCTGCTTATACTGTGTTTTAATACTATTTTAAAGTAATTACGTTTATTCAGAATACTTGCTAATACCGGCTGGAGCTTCTTATCACTATTTGTAATGAAAGTCACTTTCCGAACAGCGCAACTAGGATTTAATTCTGTGACTCTCTCGTCTCACAGAAAGACATTTGAAATGATCGCATTAACCAACAAATTTCATTACCTAAAAAAGTGCCTTTCCCACCATAGTTTAATTTGCGTTTATTTGTTACTTAACAGGTGTGAATTATTTTATGTGTGGTTGTTTAAAAGTGAAAACAATAAATATATATATACTTTATATTATTGTATTCACTTTGCCACCTCTTTGATCCTGCCACCACAGAGTTCAGGATTACAATTGACATGCTTTTTTATGTGCTTGAAACACTGCATGTAAATGAGGATAGCCTCTAAGCATGACAAATAATCAAAGTCGGGGTTCCAGGCCATCTTCATTTACAAGTACTTACAGGCATTTGCTCCCCCCCTGGGAAATGAAATGAAAAATTATATTTATATAGCACGTAACTACCCAGAGGCCTCGCAGCGCTTACACAGCTACGGATCCCTGGGGGGGCGCGCCCCACAGTTTGAAGACCTCTGCTCTACTCTGTGCCATACCACTCTGCAGGCAACGCCACTGCACTCTAATATGCAACACCAATATTCTACAACGCTGCAGTGTAAACTGCTGAATTCTATGCCTTTGACACTCTATGCCACTATATTCTGCAAAGCTCTATGCCAATGCACTCTACATAAGTCCACTCTACTGTACACCATTCCATGGTACGCCGCTCTATGTCACTCCAACACACAACACTTTATGCCACTCCACTCTACCACACTCTAATCCTCTCTTGGCCTTTCCACTCTACGACACTCTCCTCTACGCCACTGACTTTTAGCCATGCTGAACAGCAGCCACACTGGTGTACGATATGGCCAAAACACATTGGCAAAGCCAATAGCTCTTGCTTAGATAGGCAAGAGCTATTAGCGTGTTCTTTCTCTCACTTGTCTTCCTTTTTTTCTTCCTTTTACTTGCCTTCTTTCTTTCTTAAAGGAAAGAGGCTTGCAGCCAATGCCAGACAGACTGACTTTGCTTCTGTGCTTGGGAGTACTGTGGCAATGTGTGGTTTTTATTTTTAGACCAAAGAAAGTTTTGCCTGTATTAAATATTTTTTTTTAGATTGATAAGGGTCTGGATCATTTGCAAACAAAAAAACCATGACAGAAGGCTGCCAGCCAGAGGTATTTGCTTTGCCAATGCTTGTTTTTCTTGTATACTGTGCAAAAGTATGTTTCTTTTTGCTTATGTTGGCATTTGATTCAGGGTTCAGAGTAATAAAATTCCATTGCAGATATCAACATTAGATTTTCTAGTCTAGTCAGACTGTCGTGTTTTCATAATAACGTTGCTGCTGGTCAAAGAGTGGTACTTCTGTAAAACCCTGGAAACTGAACAGTGTGTAGATAAAAGCTCCCCGTGTTTATCATTTAACGCAGATGCATTGACTAAGAGAAAAAACTACAGGTGCATGTATGTACATATGGCGTGTCGACTTCCGAATACTGTGAAGGAGTAACTCTGATGAACATGCTTCACATGCCACTAAAATGGTGTATGTGGCTACCCCCTGCAATGTTTGCTCATACAAATTCCTGTTTCCATAAGCCTGCAGTGTGTCCTTGTTTTTATGGAGCTCACTGCTGGTTTGAGGTCGCAGAATTCGGCTCAGCCTTGAAGGTACTGTGTTGACCATCACCAAGTGCAAACCCCTCACTGGCAGCCATTGCTCCGCACTCATAAGCAAAGAAGCTCTGGTGGGCTATATGCTGAACATAGAGTGGCTTAGATTTGGGGAATGGGGTGAAGTGATATTGAGACCAGCCAGACAGGCTTGCAAAACCTGAAAGGAATCTTTATAAACATGAACAGCGGGGAAAGGACGGGGCAGGAGAGAAACACGAAGGACTGCTGGAGGGGGTTACGGGTTAGGAACACAGGAGACGTGTCAAAATGCAAGAGGTGGGTGGGAGGGAGGTGGCAACAGCACCAATGCAAATTGGGTTGGGCAAGCAAAAACAAAGGCAAGCAGCGATAACAGCACGCAACGGTAAAATAAAATAAAAACAAGTACAAATGGAAGCCAGAGCAGTGGAAGGACACACAGTTGAATAAGGAAGCAGTACTTAGGCCAGTCTCCAGGGGAGGGACAAACGCAGGAAGAGGAATGTGAAGCTGGAGCGCACTCACAAAGAGAAGTAATGAAATTACAGGAACTGTGAAGCCAATTAAAGGTAAGCAATGAAGCAGGGTCTAAGCCACCTGTAAGCTAACAAAATGTTTTGCAAGCGACAGCGTGTGTGCAGTGTCAGGCGAGACCTAAAAAAGGCAAGATAAGAAGAAAGGAGGTGAGGGAGAAATAAGAAAGCAGTCACAAAGCAAGAATGCTAGGATGCTAAAGGACTTGCATGAGTGACTTTAAAATATAAGCAGTATAGGGCAGAGAAAGAAAGAAGCGTTCAGAGAAATCAAAACGTGGCTGCCTGCAGGGACAGAGGTGGGCTCCTAAAGAAATTATGATCCTTGCACTTTTATTTATTTTTACAAAGCCTGCCAGCATTCTCCTTTTTGCTGCAGCCAGCCCACTTAAGGGAAGTACCATGGGCGAATGCCAGAGGCAATAAACACGAGTCTGAAAAGCAGGTTTATGTTCCTACTTCTGCCGTCTTGTCCCAGGAGAGTAAGGGGAACACGAAGGGCAAGTCAGTTGTAGCACCTGCCCCTGAAAGTCCAGGCTACACTCAAATATTCTTCTTTTCATCTTAAGGAGTTCGTAACTATTGCGCCTCGTTTATTCTCGAAAAATACGTCATTTCCATTTCAAACTCTGCAATATTATTCCCTCATTGCTTTGTATTTTGTAATATGGCTTAGAATGTATATTCCCACACAGCACTACGTGAAGGTTCTGTTTTCATCATGGTTGCATAGAATGTATCTGCATCCCTCTCTTTTCGATCTTCCATCACTTACCCTGAATTTGTTGACTACACGTATTTGGTGCATTTTTGGTTATCAGTTTCATTCTTGTTATTCTCCAGTGGGATACATACAGTTCTTCAACTTCACCACGCCGGGGTGCAGAGATACATTATCTGGGTTCCTTCCTGTCTTGGTAGACATACGCCCTGCCCCGGGGTCATACATCCTCGACCGCAGCAGACACCTTCCTACCTGCCTACATGAGTCACTTCTCTCTCCTCGCCTGAACCGCTGCTAAGTCCCAGAGGAGCTCTCAGTTCAGCTGTTTCCGATTTCGACTTTCTTTCGCGTCGTCAGCCGCGAGGGCGGGGCCTGAGAGGGAAGCTGGACCGAGCCTTCACTGCATTGGGAAACATAGAAAGTACGGGAAACGGCAGGGCTCCAGGCGGAGTGACGGAAACAGGACTACCGAAGAGAAAAAGAAAGTGACAGAACCTGTAAACCTGCAGGCAGAGCGCGAGAGACAGACGAAAAAAGGGTGGGACAGGACAGGGAGGATTACCGTGTGCCTCACAGACCAGAGAGTGAGACCAGAGCCGAGGAGCACACGTAAGGGCAGCTGGAGGCGCTGTGTCCGAAGCAGAGAGGATGGCAGCTCCTGGCGCGGGGGTGCCAAGACCCGCACCCCAGCTGCTACTGGACATTCCTGCCTGGGTGCTGGAACAGTTCTGCCGGACAATGGACTGCCTGTCGGACAACAGCTGGATGCTCTTCGGTGAGACCCCCACCCATCCTGTGTCCCTCATACCTGTTTAGCCACCTGTATCTCTTACCCTCCCTACGCGTTACCAACCTCTCCGCCTCCTATACCCCCCACGCTCCATCTCTCATTAACCTTGTGCCTCCTGTAACCCGAACTTTTACGTTGCCAAGGTCCATGTATGAGTAGCGTATCCAGTCCTTGGTTTCTTTGCAACCTGGGATTTGAAGTAAGGGATTTAAGTGTGCCGGGTCCTGTCGGTGCTGAATCTAAAAAGCAGGGGCCGAGACGGGTCCCTATCGGGCTCTCATTTTTGCCCACACCCTCGGTGAGAAAAAAAATCTTAACTCTGCAGCAGTGCCGCCCTTCACTGCCTTTGAGGTAACTTCAAAGAGACTCGTTATAGTGCTTTCACTCTCATCATTTCAGGACTGAAGCATTTACAATATGATATACAACGAAGCCATAGTAGTTTCTTTTTTACCTTATGTGACAAACAGCCATTGACAAAGCCAATAGTCCTGGTTTGTTGTAGGTGTACTGTTAATTGTTGTATTATAGATCTGAATGCAATGACAGAAGCTGCAAAATAAAATACCAGTCAGGCGACACACAATGCTAAGCACAGTTTTTTTTAGCTTAAGTGTTTTAAGCCACGCCCTTAATTACATTGACCACGCCCCTTTGAGAGAACCCCTGGCTTTTTCATCCGACCCTGCTTGTAGTCCTGGTCATCCCATACACGAAATACCTGGACTGGATGCGTTAAGCACGCATGGGTAACTGGAGAACCTACGGTTTATAGGCTCCCAATGCCATGCAAGTGCACACTGTGGGAGTGGTTGGTGCTTTTCAGGCATTACACAAAGAACAAGTATTCCAAATGAGCCACGCCCATGCAGCAGGAGTGTGGTAAGGGAGTGCTGCCTGAAGTGCACTTTGGAGCACACAGTAGCAAATATATTACTAAAACATCTTGCAGTAGGCCACTGTCATTTACAGACCGCACGTTTTCCATTGAAATGGCCCAAAAAATGCACTGGTGTGCAGGGCTCAGCAAATATTTATCATTTGCACATCGCCAAGTAAAGTGTCTTGATTTATTTTGATCCTACTAAAATCTGTTTCGATCACTCTTCAGAATTACAAGTAAAAGTACTTTGTCTGTGCATTCCTAACTACTGATATATTTTGAAATATTTAAACAGTTCATTTACAGGTATTTAAATATTATTGTTTGTTAGAAGAAACACTGAGAGCGTAGTCTTTCCTTTCACACTCCCTGTTCCCCAGTAAACTTGTCAAATAGTTCACTTTACAAAATCCTCTAACTTTGCAGTAGGAGAATACTGATATTTGTTTGGAAATGAAAAGTTATGAACTCCAAAATACAACTTTAAAGTGGTGAAAGGCGGCATAGGGTGCTTTACAAAAACTGCAAATAAAATCAATTATTAACTGAAACCAACTGGAGTTTTAATTAGCTATTTTCAGGAAATGTGTAGACACCTACACGCTAGCATATGGAATGAATAGAAAACATTGGGAACTGGTCAGCTGGAATTTTCCCATGCATAAAAGGCAAACTTTACAGTAACTGCATGCATCCTTATTTATATAGTACAACCCTGGGCAAAAGGCATCAGTGAGCTGTGCTGGGCAAAAGGCATCAGTGAGCTGTGCTGGGCAAAAGGCATCAATGAGCTGTGCTGGGTAAAAGGCAGGAGACATCTGGTTTCTAAGAGAGTGGACTGTCGGATTGTGATGTGGTGTTCATTTAGAATGGGTGTCTTCAGCTCTTTCCTAAATAACTGGGGCTGCCCCAATGGATTTGGGAATGTCGTTCCAGATCCTTGTGTGCATGGATGGAGAAGGCTCGTTGCTTTGTTTTTTTCTTTTCCTTGCACTTTTGTATGCCATCTGATGGTGTCCTGACTGCAGATGTACCAAGAGCCATCACGAATGGTGAGCTTGTTGGCTAGGAAGGCAGGTGCCAGGTCATAACAGCTTTGTAGATGATTAGGCTAGTTTTGAAGATTGTCTGGACTGACAGCGGCAACCATTGGAGTTCCATCAGGGTGGCGGTAATGTAGTCCTATTTCTTCAGGCCCTTTATGAGGGGTGCTGCAGTATGTATGCTGACTGTAAAGAGGTCAGTGTGGAGTCCTGGAAGCCATGAAGCATGGTATTTCCACAATCCAGATGTGATGGTGCAAGGGCTTGAACAGCAGTTCTGAAGTTGGTTTTTAGAAGAAATTATTTAACTTCATTAGCAGAGTGAGCAGGTACAAGGCTATCCTGATTTTCTTGATGTATTCCCTGAAGGTGAGGTCTGTGTCCAGGGTGAACCAGAGTGACTCGCCATTGGGTGAGAGCTGGGATTCAAATCTGTCTGGATTCAGGCCTTTGAGTCAGGTTTGGACTACCTGTTGCTTGATTTCCTCGGGGAATAGTGCAAATTCTGACTTGGTGCGTTAAGCACTTTAAGGTGCTGGACATCTTGGCCTGGATGAAATGTAGACAGTGTTTGATGTTAGATGTCTGGAGCAGAGAAAACCTTCAGCTATGGCACAGTGTCAACAGTGTATTTGTGAATTTTCATACTGTTATCTGTGGTTAGAGCCCTGAACGGCTCAATGTAGAAGCTGAAGATAACTTGGAACAATATAGAAAACTGGAGAACTCTGTAGATGAAATGGATCTTTTTTTTTTTTGCCTGTGTAAATTACCTGGTGTTGCTTTGATACGTATGACGAGAACCAGTTAAGGACGTTTTCAATCAATATTATTCACAGCTGTAGGGAGTGGATGAAGGTGGGGTGGTCAACCATTTTGAAAGTAGCTAGCGGGTGTAATAGTATCAGAAGGATCATCTTTATCTGTGATCAGGAGGGTGTTGTCTAATTTGTGATTTAGCCCTGTCCATGCTGCAGCATGATATGATAGTCATGCAGAAGTTGGTTGGTGTTGATGTGTGCTTGACGTTGTGCATAGACTGCTTTTTCAATGATCTTGGCATTGAAGTGTAATTTAGTGAAGGGCGGGTAGTTTGTGAGATAATCGGTGTCTTGTCTTGAGCGCTTCAGGGAAGATACTTGGAGAGAGACAGGTGCTGACGATGGTGAGACTGGTCTGAGAATAAATTACTTTTAATGAAGGATTGGGTAAAGACCTCTTCTTTAAAGGTGGCTTTGAGGGAGTTGGAGATGTTAGTGTTGTCTTTGAAAGGCAAGACTTATGAAGAATGACGACTGTGAGATGAAGTGTGGAGTAGTTTGTATCAGAGTAGATGCAGTTTTGGTGGTGTTGAGGTGCTGAAGCAGTTTAACCTCAAGCAATTCTGTGTTATCCACATCTTGACTGATTTCATGCAGTTATAAAGGATCTGATCAGGGTGGCCAAGAGGGACACAGTAACATTAAAAAGAGTAGGATTAAGGGATGACCCCTGCGGTACCCCACAAGGTAAGAAAAGAGGTTTCAAACAGAATTTATCCAGCACCACAATTTGAGTTAATTCAGCTAGGAAGGATTTCAGTAGCGTCCAGGCTTTTCCCTGAATCCCGCTGGCCGGCAAATGGTCATCAGGAGATCATGATGGACCATATTGAAGGCCGCAGAGAGATCCAGCATAATCAGTGCTGCATTGCCTCCCTGATCTAGGGCTTCCCTTCTTTCTTCAGTAGATTTTATAAGGGCAGACTCTGTGCTATGTCCTACCCTAAACCCATATTAAGTAGGATCCAAAATATGATTTACCTTGAGAAACACACTGAGCTATGTATTCATGGCTTTCTCCACCAACTTAGCTGGCAGGCAAAAAAGGGCGTTAGATTGGCCAATAGTTATTAGGTTCCTTAGGGTCTAAGTTTTGTTTTTCAACAACGGAATGATTGCTGCTATCTTCCAAGTTTTAGGGAATAAGGAAGTAAGCAAGATGGGAATAGGTTCAAGATGTTGATTGCCCCACCTGTCCTGCTCCTTGTTGTTGAATGCCCTCTCCCACCCTCCCGTCCCTCTCTGTGTTACTGCTTTTCCCCTCCTGCTCCTTGTTGAAGGCCATCTCCCAGCCACGCATCTAACTGTGGTGTTTGCCCCTTCCAACCCTCTTCTTCTTGTTGCTTGCCCCCTCCCACTCTTCGCCTCCCTCAGTGTTGTTGATTGCCCACTCTCACCCCGTCCTGTTGCTTGCCCTCTCCCAGCCTGTCCCACATTGTTGCTTATCCCATCCCACATTCTTGCTTGCCCCCTCCCTGCCAGTAGTGGCAAAGTGAGTAGGTCTTACCTATGCAACCTATTGGCTTTGTCAGTTTTTTTTTAGCTACGTTGCACACCAGTGTGGCTGCTGTGCAGTATGAATGAAAGTTAAAAGAAAAGCACTATGATGTGTTGTTGCTTGCCTCCTTCCAACTACCTGCCCCTCTCCATGTTGTTGCCTGCCCTGTTCCTCTCCGTGTTGTTGCTCGATATCCTCCCACCTTCCCATTCTGCTCAGTGTTGTTGCTTGCCCCTCCCGATCCAAATTGTTGCTTGGCCCCGTTACCGTCCTGATCCATATTGTTACTTGCCCCCTCTTACCCTCCCACTCTGTTGCTATTTCTTCTGCTCCATGTTGTTCCTTGCCCCCCTCACACCTTCCTGGTCCATCTTGTTCCTTGTCCCTCCAACCCTCCTGTTGCATGTCGTTCTTTGCTCCTCCAACCCTCCCGCTACATGTTGTTCTATGCTCCTCCCACCCTCCTGCTACATGTTGTTCTTTACTCCTCCCACCCTCCTGCTACATGTTGTTCTTGGCCCGCCTGCCCTTCCACTCCATGTTGTTCCTTGCTGCCTTCCACTCCTCTTTGTGTTGTTGCTTGACCCTTTCACCCCTCTCTGTGTTCTTGCTTGCCCTCTCCTACTCTTCTGCCCCTCTCTGTGTTACTTGAGTCAGTCAAATAGATTAGTACATCAAAAATGCCATGAAGATCCTCCAGAGAATATTCTTGGGTTACAGTCCTTCAAAGTGCAGCTCCCCGGCAGACTGACATCATTTCACTTGCATGTTCTGCATTTTAAATTCAAGTTACAGAAGAAAGGGTTCAAGATTTTGGGCGTTGCCAATTGTAGTTTGATTCTCACTTTATTTTTCAAAAACAGCATTAGATAGTGAAATGGAAATGCCCCAGATTTTGATCTCTGCTATGTTATTGCTCTCTAGTGTCCTGTATAAAGGGTTGGACCCAGGGATGTAAGGGGGACAGGTCCCACCAGGGGTGGTACGGGGGGGACGGGGGTCTCATAACTGTTAGTAAATACAAGCATTTTGAATGTAATAGGTCTCGCATTTCGAGATTTTGAGCTATTGGCATTGTAAATGACAATGGCTTTTATTTATGTGTTTTGAAAACTTGCAAGCAACGACTATAAGTACAAAGTGCACCTAAAAAAAAAAAAGCCATTGTCATTTACAATGCCCACAGGTCTAAGTTTCGATAACACCCAAAGAAGTGAAATCTGATATTTAACGTGAGTGCCCCTAGCTGCTAGCTTACGATGAGCATTGGTGGGGGGAGAGATGATTGTTAGAAAAAAAGGCGTACAGCCACCATTGGCTGCTTCTCAAAGGAAAAAAATGTGTGCAGCCGCTATAATAAAAAACACGACGCACTTGAAAAATAAATAAACAATGCATATAAAAAAGGAGCAAGTTCCGAAGAAAATAGTCGCGTAGACCATATAGTAAAACCGTGCTGCGCTGCAAAAAAAAAAAAAATAACGTACATGAAAAGGTGCAAGTTGGCCCTATTTGTAATAAAAATGTAAAAGTGGGCAATACGAGAAATTCATTAAAGAAAATAGTGCTCACAGACTGTAGATAAAACAGACTGTGTAATAACACGAATAGAAAGTCCAGTCCTCCTAGAAGGTTACAAATGCAGACAAGGCAAAACTAATCCTATTCATGAATCCAAAGCAACCATTTACAAAGGACAGTAACAGGAGCCATTTGCAAAGATTGACGGAAAATGGGCAGAGCTTCAAGTCCATACCTGAATACAGCATGCCTTGCAGAGCAGCGCATGCGCTGCCCAGGCTTGACCTAAAAAACGGACATTGAAACAAGTCTCTAACGGGCCCTATAGTAATTTCCGGAATTTTACTTACACATAACAGTGATCGATTTATGAACAATTAGTGTAAAAACATTTTAAGGTAATCCAGCAATATAGTTTGTTTATATTTCACGTTTTACTTAATCTTGTACAAAAATAGCAGACAAATGACATACTATAGGGATCACAGAAATGTAGTTTACTTGTTTAAATCACAGCCCTAATAACATATGTCATGTCCCCTCAATTTTTGCAGCCTGCGTAAAGCCGTAGCTGGGCGTCAGCCGCATATTCAGTTTGAGCATTGATTGCCTCATCCATCTATGCTGCTTGATGAAACATGGGAGCCCTCTCATGCAATAAACTGACACACTTGTTGTTGATCTGCTTTGGATTAGTGCTTAATTTGAGCCGGTGGCTTCCGGTTTATGGTAGCTGCCACTTGGTGGTGCTGTTTGTTTAATTTAGAGATAAGCAGAACAACAGTTGTTTTATTCATTCAATATCCATTAAAAACAATCCATATTGCCTACGCCATTCTTATAGCTTTGTGGCTCTCGAACAGTGTGAATTGTCACACTTGTAGCAGTGTGATGGGTCGTAGTTATGCTGGTACTGTCATTGTCAGACCTGGCCTTGGCAGTGGGTGGTCCAAGTGCAGTGGACTACTGGTGAGGGCACAAACACTTTCTATTTTTTTTTTTTTTTTACAAATTAAGCACTGCCTTGGATAGTCCTAGCCAGTAATAACTCTGCCCTCTTATAGCGAGTTGCAAATGTCTTAAATGGTCCACCCAATGAGAGAAAAACAAACGTGTCATCCTTACCCTGCATCACTAACAACCAACCACAATAGGATCCTGGAGTGTTCCTTTGTTTCATGATGATGATTCCCTGGGATGTGACCTCTATTATGACATCAGTCGCCGGATGTGCCCTCTCACCATGTAATCGGGTGGGAAAAGATCCACTGAAAACCTGCTCTGGAAACCGTGCCATGATGCTGGAAGAACAGCTGTGCGTGGTGTTTGTAATGCGGTTTCACTTTGACCGTCTGTCCCCTAACCTGGTCGACCTCCCGCAATACTGTTCCATTCCCGGCCCCGCATGAAGCGCCTAAAAAATAGTTATTACTGATCAAAAATCCACAATTCAAATAAAAGAAATGCAGACAGTGCGGTTAGAAGTCCGATGACTCTAGTTTGTCGTGCTGTTGTTGAGCAGACTTGCTGAGTACAGTCACTCGGCTGCAATGTTTGCACGGTGGCGTAAGAGCTGCTCCACTGAGGGAGTGAAATCAATGCAGCTCAGGTCGGCCCACGAATGAGCCAAGGGGGTGCCAAGTGCCTGAGGAGTGACGCACCCACTCACGTGACTGCGGGGAAGCGTGCAGGGCGAGGGAACGGGAAATAACAAACCGAGCTTGGTTTCTATTGTGTAATCTCCGTAGTCCGCTTGTGCCTGACGTTGTGATATACTTTAACCGAAGCTCGCATCACCCGTTCATGGCAACAGACTAGATTCAAGCGGAAGCCCCATTTTTAAGCCATAAATATCTTTCTTTTAGTTGTCTCCTGCCTAGATTGCCTCTGCTTCAATAGAAGTTATACTCGCCCGATTTTGTTTCTTTAACATCTCCCACTTTGCTGTTACAAAATGTTGCCATGTGTCCAACCAATGCCTTAAATAGACGTGCAAGTACTCGCTGTGTAGAGTACCTGGTAGCTCCTGAGAAGTGTCGGTAATCTCCCTTTACCTGCACTTCTCAACATTACTGCAACACATTTACTCTCCCTGTCAAATGATAAAAGTGCAGGTGCTAAGTACCTGGGCAGTGCCTGACCATTGAAAGCAATTAATACTGTGTGTTTAGGGTTGCCTACTAACCTGTACTTTACCAGCCTGGTTGGTATAGTGCCAACACTATACTAATTCACCACTAATCCTTTATGGGTTCCAGTATAGCATGTTACTCGCCAAAAAAGCGATTCAATACCCCATTAGGGGTAGCAAGCGCTATATAAATGCAAACCTTTTCCCCTCTTCTATCCCTCTGCTATCCTTCTCAATTCAAATCACTAACATATCCACCACTCAAATGACTTCCATATTTCTCTATACTAATTCACCACTAATCCTTTATGGGTTCCGTAGTAGCGCAATACTCTCCCAAAAAGGCACTTCAAAACACCATCAGGGATAGCAAGCGCTACAATAAATGCAAACCTTTTTCTCTCTTCTATCCCTCCACTATCCTTCTGAATCCAAATAACTAACATATCCACCACTCAAATTACTTTCATATTTCATTATTCTAATTCACCACTAATCCTTAATGGGTTCCAGTTTAGCATGCCACTCGCCGAAAAAAGAGGTTCAAAGCCTCCTCAGGGGTAGTAAGCACTGTATAAATGCAATTACAACACCATACAAATCAACATGGGTAAAGTAAGAAAAATTGTGAAGTCCTCTTTGAACGCTAAAAGGAAAATAAGGAATACTAGATGGCAAAGTACCAGAAAAACCTTCATTGCTGTTGAAACTAGTCCTAAATAGTTGTTAAAACAAATGGAGACGGAATTGCTGGTATAAGAAATAATGCAGAGGACTTCCCACAGACTGTTCTTTCATTGGCGGCTCCTGCCTGGCCTTTCCAGAACCTCAAACAGGACACGAGTCGGGGGGAAACGTGGGTGGACGGCGTCCACGCACTTTTTTCACAGGGTGGATGCTGTCCACCCTGCCAAGAAGTTGGCCCCCACTGAAAAGGATGCTGAATTCGTCCCAGTGTAATTTCCAAACACCAGGACACTTTCAGCAGCACCTGCATGTTGTCATCTGCTTTCGATCTGCAGCAACGTGCAGGCGGGGAGGGGGATCTCTTAGGTCAGACTCCTGCTGGGCCCATAACAAAGTCCGCATCTGAGGGGTCATCAGGCCTCCTTTTGTTCGAGACTCCTGGCTGGCAGCAGTGGGGAGCCTCACACCTACAAGCAAATGCAGCAGAGGGAAACAAAGGCTCACAACTTGTTAGTACTTCACACATACTAAATAGAGGCAGCTTTTAACTTTCTTCTGGCTCTGTTTAGGAGATGTGCATGCACTGTAAGAATGTCAGATGTGTTGATCTTTCCCAGCATTTGCATAAAATAAACAGCATTTATATAGCACTTACTACCTCTGAGGAGGCGTTGTAGTAATTTAAATATCTACATTTTTTTGGCAAGAGGAAGCTTTACGCTGACAAAAGGCAGCATTGTTTGATGGTTAGGGTATAAAAGTGTGAATCTTCTGCCTAAATCAGGAGGGTTTGCAAGTTCGAGATGTGCTCAAATGTACTCATGATACACCTGCTAAACATATATGTGGAGGCTTAAGATCTGATGTTACTTCTTGTGATGCCAATTCCTGTGATGTCACGCGCTGTGATGTCACGCGTCTTACACACCACAATGTCACACGCTGAGATGCCACTTGCATGCTGATTAACTAGGTTAGTCCCCCCACTTCTTATTTTAGGATTTGTGCCCTGACCTAACATAACATACTTTTCTCTGAGAAAGGTGCAGTACAATGTATTTTAAACCCACCAAATACGCATGTTTACCACAGACAAAATTACAGGTGTACGAACTTTCTATGGTCTTCTTCCATTGTGGTCTTTTTTTATTTTTTTATTGAAACATAATCATCTTCTTGCAGTTAAAGGTTGTTTAAAAAAGAAATTGCTGCAAAATCTGCCACAGAAGTAGTTTTAGATGTATTATAGTATCTACGTATTGCGTCATATCCTGTCCTGGGACACTAAAGCGCATTTTCCGACGTGTAGCACGCTATATTTGCTGGAATCCTATGTGGGGATCGTGTTGATATTTTAAGAGACTGACCAGAGAGACACTTCTTTGTTGTCTTGAGGTGCAGAGCGCAGCAGAGTGATGGAGGAGGAAATGTGACAAATAGTTCAGTAAAATATAATTGTAATTAGTAGCTCATGGTCACAGTTACTTTGCTGGCCCTATGTTATCTTTTAGACAGGTATTTACTAGGATGACTTGCAGTATAGGTATTCCAGTTTGGGGATGGGTGGGCAGAGGGACGTAAACATATCCATAGCATACAACATCTACCTAGCCAGAGGAGTGACGGGTGCTGTATGTACGTGGGGGTCAGCGTAGACCCAACAAAAAGGGCGGTAATCGGATAAGTCCCACCTAGCAACTACACCTAGAAAAACATGTTTAACAGGTCAATTTTGTGACAAGAAAATATTGTGTGGATGTATTCTTGCACAAAAAGTGACTAGGAGGTCTTTTCATCAGCAGGTGCATTTTTGTGATGGGGAAAAGTTTTGAAACATCGTAAAACAGCAACGTTTGTTAGCTCGCTGGAGAAATGATTATTTCACAGGTCCCTGGGCAGAGAATTTTTCTTTATGAAGTACAAGCCAAGATTATAGCTCAACCTTAGGAGTCAGTGGGAATCTCAGCGCCAAGACGCCTTTTGGCATTCGCGCGCTATACAAATTTAAAAAATCAAAATCAAATCAAACCTATTCATCTTCGCCTATGGGCTGTGATCACACTGTATGCTTTGAATCGCGCCTTTAAACAAAGACCGGGAAGTCCTAAGAGCTACAGTACCTTGCAGAGCCATCTCACCCCAGATGTGTCTGCAAGTAGCCTCACAAACTAAAGCACAATACAAAATTAAAGGAATGCACCTTCTTTTCGCTCATACTAAAATGTGTTCTCCACATGAATGGGCCTCTTTTACTTAATTGGTAGATATGTTGAAAATATCCCTTTAAACAAGGGAAATAAGTGAGAGTGACTGGTGGTTTTGTGTGCAGATGTGTTATTGTACGTGGGTGAATGCAAGAATGAGTCAATAGGTGGATGAATGAGTCCCGGCATGATGAATTATTGCGTGGCTAAACTCAGTAATTAATTTAGGAGGCACGTTTATATATATATGCCAGGTAATTAAAGATGTACCAGAGAATACAGTAGAGCAACAATAGTAATAAACAAGTTTTTGCAATGCAATCGGTCTCGCCTTTGGGATCTTATATGTATTTAGCTATGCAGCACATTAGCCTGGGTGCTGAAACATCTTCTGTTCCCGTCACTAGCCTCGGGTGGGCTGTGCTGGTGACTGAGCGGTTCCGTCACGGCTCGCTCGCCGCGCCTGCGCGGCGCTGATTTCGCACCTGCGCAGCGCGTTTCATTGAGTGGGCTGGGCCGTGACGGAACCGCTCCATCACAAGCACAGCCCACCCGAGGCTCGTGACGGAGGGTTCCGTCACCAGCGTGGGAGCGCCGCATGCCCCCCCGCCCCCTAGCGCTACGGCGGAATTGCCACCACAGCGAAAGGGTTAACATGGAGGGAAAGTAAGCACCAAACTGCGGAACAAGCCAGGTATGGGAACACATGGAGAGAAATATTGCCTTCTGGTGGAAACTAGGGCATAATGTCAGGATTCCTAATTTGCTAAAACACTGCTGTACAGTTATTCGCCATACAACCTTCAACGGTACCTTGAAAGACATGTTACAAAAAATGTTTGAGTACACAGCAAAGTTTGGGCCTTTCTGGACCAATGCAAAAGCATCCAGAACTTGCACCATCACCAACCTTTCACCCATCTCAGCAGCTACTGAGCCTCTCACTTTCTCAGACAGCTCGTACTCTCACAAAGTCACTCTCTTTGACCCAACTTTGTGGTTCCATCACTATTTTTTCTATTTTTCAATTGTTCTGCAGACATAGACCTGGCAAAAGAGATCCTATGCCCTGTCGAATAGAGATTATGCCGGACACACAGCGAGAAGACAGTAATGTTTCCCAATGCTGTCCTGGACATGGGATGACTTTTTCATCGTTTGGCTTTGATGCTGAACTAGAGAAAGGGAGAAAAGCCGGGGAAGAGAAAGATAAGAAAACAGCGACAAATGAACAAAGCAGGCATGAAAAGAAACCTCCAAAAGTGCTATAAAGAGACAGGAAGTGTAGAATGTTGAAGGAAGAGACACACATGTGAATCAAGAGAATGTAGCATTGGTAATAATTAACTCATAATTCAACAGTGGAGGGCTCCTAGGAAAATCGTTAGGCACACGCAGTGCTGGAAAGTAGGGGATCCCGCTGGCTCCCGAGACCATGAGTGTGATAAGGTGTTCCAATCCCATATTGCCCATACTTGTAGTCCTTATAATCTCTTCAAACTTGATGGTAACACAAAGGTCTCAGTAGCAGGTGTCTTAACCCTGTAGGAACATTTTAAATGCAGCTTCTTTGTGGCCAGTTTAGTAAGGTAAGACATATTTTCTGTCACATTTGCCCCTAATTTCTTTGAAGATGCTTTTAAATAAGTGTATACGTTTACTGTCCGGCTCTGTTGTTCAAGCGCCACCCCCCTTTCCTCTGACCCCCAATTTACAGGTTCGAAATTGTACTAATTCCTGCACTGGGCCCAGGCACTGGCTTTTGTTTACAAATTAAACACTGGTGCAGGACACAGGTTGTAGATGCCACCAGGAGTGAAGTCATGAATTCTGTGCATGCTGTGAATGTTCAACAGTACAACAGTGAGAAACCATCAGGACTTCTGCTACGGTGCTTTGAGGCACTAGTCATCATCCAGGGGAATGGTCAGGGATTCTATCGTGGATGCATTTAGTGGTCGCCAGTGGTCGCAGTTGCGACCCCTGGGCTCTCCCTGGCATTGTTCAGGCGACCCCTGCTCTCTTCAGCGACCAAAATGCACCAGGAAAAGGGAAATCTATTTCGAGAGTGCACTTCCCCTTTTAAAAATAAAAGCAGACTGTGGTTTGGATCACTGAGATTGCAAACAGTTGTACAGCAAGTGTTAACATTTGTCAAGTGACAAACAACCCACATCAAGGCCCAGGTTGCACGGAAGGTTCACTTGCAGTGTAGACATGTGGTACCTACTGGACGCAATATGTCAAAATAACTGAAGTCAACTGGGAACGAAACCGCTTTGTGGAACAGGCAGTGCTGAACTAGTGAGTCTTTGCAGGCACACAGTTTGAGAGAGAGCAAGTGTGTAAGTTTAAATGAAAATTCTATCACTGTCATATTGTATGTAATTCCTGGAAAAGTCTGTCACTGGAATACTCTACGTAATTCCTAGCATAAGATGGTACACCCATTTCATATAGGGTCCAGCTATTGACATACAGCGTGAAACCACTGCACACTTGGAAAAAATGGGGTCAACTCCTGGATAGCGTCCGGCTACATTGGTTTGGTACACCATTGGCTTTCGAGCACTTTGTGTGACATTTGACCATGTTTTTGCTCCACATTTTCCCCGGGAGGGAAGAATCCCCAAAGCCCTCCCAGCATATGGCTAGGAGTGTGATTGGAGCATGCACTGCTACAGCAAAAGCTGTTCCTCATCCTTGTGCCTTTCAGCCATAGTTGTTTCCTTTCAGGTGGTGCTGAGGCTGGCATTGAGGGCAGTAATTTGACCATGGGGGTTGCAATTTGGCAGCATAGGATGGAAATCTGGCAAACGATGGCTTCCCTTTGGTGTATGTGATGGTTTCATTCTTGCTATACTTGCAGCCCTGTGATAACTAAAACAAGTGTGTACTCCTATACATTTTTTAGTATTTTGTTAACCCTAGTTTTAATTTTGCTCTTATTGTACGTTTTTTTTCTTTTTTTACTTTGGTGATGTCGCTACCTATGATCATATTAATATCAAAGGTTAAATTACATCACTTCCAGTAATGATGCCAGGGGTGATATGTGATGTCACTTCCGCTATCTCTGGCATTTTGGTAAATCGATGTCCATGGAGTCTATGATCCCTGAGAGGAAGAGCACTATAGCTACTAGCAGCTGTGACCTGGCGGATGTAACCACAACCACGTTGGTTTCCTTCCACCGTGCAAATCCTGGTGAAAATTGGGCAGTGAATATCGCTACTCAGTCCTGTCGTAGGGGTTTTGGCAAACTGCTGATATATCGCCACAGCTCTCTAAGAGTAGCTCACAAGTCATGGATAATTATGGAAGGATGCTGTTTCTGAAATACCAGGGTACCGAATCCTTTGAGGCACAGTGCAGACGAGCCCCGGTGTGGCGCAGAAGCCGGTAAGCTCTGTAACATGGAGTTGACTGAGCCCCCGACCCGACTTCATCCCACACCCATTCATTTGATTTCAAGATGGAGCTGTGGTGACTCGCTGCGGCATGTGATTTGAAGACCTGCTGTGTTTGACAGTGCCTATTTCCTGAGCTAGGGGCTGGATCCCAGCCAACAAGACACTAGTTCTCCAAGGGGAAATGTACCCACTGAAAGCACCATTTGCCGTCTCCTGCTTGGTGTGGCAATGATGTGCGCTCAGAAAGTTGAAGGGCCTATTGAAGTTGGACCAGACTTGGGCTCGGAGGCCTTTTCATGGCTAACTGCAAGATAACTGATGATGTTATCTGTTATTGGCTGCAGTCTGTAAGGGTCTCTTCGCAAGCACAGTGTTGGTGCCTAGCAATCTGTTGTGCGAGCGATGCATCCTACAGAGTCTAGCGCTATAGGTTCTAGGACAATAAGGCGTTTTTCCACCTACACCGCCATTCCTGCTCTAGATCTCTCAGACTCTGACAGTAGGGAATAGGGCATGGGATTGGCTTTCCAGATTACTTTTGGAAAACAGTGAATCTAGTTTCATTCCTTCTTTTCCAAAGTCTGTAGCTTGTAAATCTACTGACTTGTTGTTGCCATAATCTGTGGAAGTGCCTGGATGCTCTATGGGTATTAGTCACACTCTATTAATCTACTTTCAATCATCATTAAAAAAGTGTGTATAAAGGGGAGAAAAGTGATTCCTTTTGATGGTGTGAGGAAAATTGTAAACCTTGAATGAGGGTCAATAAGGAGGCACTTAACCAAGGCCTGGGTCAGGGAGCAGTAGTCATGGACCAAATGGTGGAGAATATTGTGAGAGATTGCGTTGTTTGTGTTAAGTATGATACGAGCAAGCTGTCATTAATTATTGTACTTGAAGAATTTGGTACAGGTATCAGAGAGATTTGTGACTTTATTGGTAGACAGTACTACTCATTTGCTTTAGCATGAAGTGTGTGAGTTTAGTCACTACACACACTGTGTTGGGAGTTCCAGAAGCACTGTTGAGGGTGTAGCCAATGTCCTTATAACTGATGATGGGTTACAGTTTAGTTACTACAAAGTTTGGCTGTTACTGCTCACATATGCCCTATTTTCTCCCTAAGATAACAGGCTGGTTGAAAGGATGAACAGATGATGAATGGTTGTACGGAGAGTGCCGTAGAGCAAAGGAACCGATTAAAAGGTGTGTTATTTGGGACATTGTGGGCTCTAGGACTTACGCCTCATTATGTTATTTATGCAACAAGAGTTTCGGGTTTCCCTGAAGGGGTAAAAGGCAGTTTCAAAGCTCAGTCTTAAGTGGTTGGAGTGTGGTGAGAAGAGCATTCAAGAGTGTTCAAAGGGATTACATTTTGGTCCGGTTGTGCATCCTCGGAGGAATAATGAATGCTGGTTAGACAGCAGTCATAAAGTAAAATTGATTATCTGATGTGCGGGAGATATGGTGGACGTTAAGAAACTCCTGTTGGTGAAAAGGGGTTTATTAAGCTTTTTCTAATTTTTGTGGTCGATAGGAACGGGCTTGTGGTTGACTCTGGAGATGCCTGGTGCATGTTGAGACTTGTGCAAGCGGATGATAAAGAGGGTCGGATGGAAAAAGTGGAAATCAAAGACACAAGACTTTCAGGGTCTTCGATGGAGAGCAATAAAGCCAAGCCAAGTTGCATTCCATGTGGCTGCCTTGAGTCCTTTTGTGAATTTCGGTGGCTGGATCACTTGCCGCTTCATGTCCATTCCTGCGAATTATGGGTACACGATTTTGAGTGTAATCAGGTTATTGGAGTGCCTTATGTGCAGAGCTTTCCTTGTTTCTTACAACAAGTAATTCAACACGCTTTACTCCAGGAACTGAGATGGTCTCTTGACCAGCAACTGAAGCTCTTTCTAGGCAAGCTGCATTGGTGGCTAGTGTTTTTCTTTGGCAGGTTCAAGTTAGCCATAGTTGCCTAGAATGTGTTGCATGGTGCTGGACTTCCCTCTCGATTAGTTTAAAGGGTGAACAGCTACAACCTCTGGTACTCTGAAGATATGTGTCTGGTTATTCTAAGAGGATTACACAGTTCCTTTGGAGGGTGTATACTTTGGAGTGCAGTGCACAAGTTCAGGTTTGCATTCAATCCCTTCTGCTGTTGGATACTACCACAGTTTCCTCCTTTTCCGGTGTTGCTGCAATACGTGTGTTGTCACCTGGCTTTTCCCTCTGAAAACTTACCACACCATCTTCAATGCCTATAGTCTTTACTGTAAATCACGCTTGTTTCATATTCATTGGGATTAGTTTACTAATACAAACTGAAGAATGTCAATGGTGATGATGTAATGTGGAAACCCCCCTGTCAGTGCTGAGACAGGCCTCCTCAGACGTTGCCACTTGGAAATACGTAATAGACCACAGTTGTGAGTCATGGTTGCCATGACAAAATGATGTCATTATTTGCATGTATGTGCTGCCAGGAAAAGGGAGGGTTTTTGTTGTATTATACCTTTAAGTTATTAGATTGTTTACTGAGCTGCAACAATCAGAAGCTCCGCTTTCTTTGTGGATATATATATATATATATATATATATATATATATATATATATATATATATATATATATATATATAATATTTCTGCTCCTGAAATCCCTTCACAATCCAATGCGAAAAGAGACAGCACTCACAGTGCAAACCCTGTGAGTGCTGTCTCTTTTCGCATTGGATTGTGAAGGGATTTCAGGAGCAGAAATTGGTTTGGCGGGCACACCCCGGCCTCGGAGAGCACCTGCTCGTGAGTGCAGCAGGCTGGTGTACTTTGGAGCAAAAAAAATATATATATATTTTGTAGCTGTTTCCCAAGCCTCTTTTTCGGCAGGCACACGGGCAGGGGTAGCCACCCCCTTCACATAAACACAGTCTCACCAACGTAATCCCTCCACCCATAAATGGAAAGAAACAACACTGGAGCCGTGGCCTCGGTATTCGGTGCAGTTTAATCCGAACACAACGTCCTACGCGTTTCGGAGTAAAATTACTCCTTCACGGGCAAGAATGTGCGTTTCAATACAATGGATAAAGTAAAGTAAAACATCACGTGATGGTCAAAATAAACAAAATACTTCGACTTTTTACATCTCCCACTTCATTTTAACATTTACGTCTCAATACAGTTATTACATGAACTCTTGTTGGCTTGGTTCTGCTAGTATCCTAATTTTAGTTCGACAAATGTCTCCAGGTTAAATAATAGTAACCAAAATGAAATTCCAGGAAAGACTCGTAGTTTCACATATATGCTCATCAATATCATAAGAGCTTATGCTTCATTAACAACAACTACAGTATAATATAAAATGAAATACTATGTAGATGTTTCATCATATTTCACAATGGTTTTCAAAATTAATTTTGAAAGCAGTGGGTTCGGGACGCGAACCCTCGATCTCAAAAGAGAATCTCTATAGCTATTTAATACGATGTGCTATGCCAATTGTAATCCCAATTCTGTCAGTTTTTCTTAGCACCTTTATACTAATTCGTCATAAGATACCTTGTAATCATGGCGATAACCATAAGTTCTTGTGCTGTATCCAACACAAACTGCTCTTGCGGACACATTGACAGTAAAGTAAAATAAATCAAAAGGGATGCCCAAGTGCGCCCGATATTCTAACTTTGTGTACATAGCAAAGTTCATAATTGTGAGATAGAGCCGAGTCTTGTGAAAAATCTTGCCCCAGTGGGCTTATTCATACTACTACTAGTCCTGATCAAAAGCGGAGTCCATTGTCAATCTTTCTTGTACTTCTATCTGTAACAAATAAGAGATGAGAAAGACAAAGCCATATTAAAATCTCTACAACCTAAATAAAAATAGTTGTAAAGTTTAAACACACAAACTCTAAAAACAGCATTCAGAAAGTTAGCAGAGAAAATACATTTAGGTAGCTTACACATTTAATCACCCTGCAAGTGCACAGACAGTTCTTCGTCCATATTCAACCCATGGGGTGCCATGGTATTGAATTTGGTAATAAATTTGGACTCCAATTTTCTAAGTTCCAACAATCTGTTCCCTCCTCGTATGTTAGGGGTAATGCAGTCTATAACTGCAAACTTGACCAGATTAGCATTACTTTTGTGGTGTTCTTAGAAAAGACCGGCTACCGGATAGGTTTTATCGTTTTTGTTTATAGCCCGGAGATGTTCCCAACACCCGTTTTTTTACCTTTGTGGATGGTGCTTCCAATGTAATATTTCAGGCATGGACATTTCAGGGTGTAGATAGCGTACTCAGTATTACAGTTAAGGTGTTTCTGAATGATCCACGGAGCTTCATTGTTATTGAATTTCAAAGATTCGACATTGCAACTATATTTGCAGACTTTACACTGGTTACAGGTAAAAAAGCCATTTATGTCTGTATGTTTTCTAGGGTTTTGAATCATATTGCTACACAGATGATCGCGTAGAGATTTTGGTTTCCGAAAGGTGAGTGAAGGGTGTTCTCCTATATATTCCTTCAGATCATCATCAGTCTTTAACACTTCCCAACATTTTTTGAGGCTCCTTTTCACTTCCCAAGCCTTTGTATTATATTGGGGTAGCTGCTATCTACTAATTGCAGCTGCTGACGCCGGCCCTAGGCTATGGGCACAGTCTTTGGTGGGCGCAGCTTCCGTGCCCTTATGTTATTGTTGGGGCATGGGTTTGGCCCTGGCTGGTCCTCGCTCCCCACCGGTTTCCTCGTGTGGGTGTGTAGGGATGAGTCGGGGTGAGTCCTTGTGCCGGCAGTTGTAATGGAGTACGCGCTGCCTCCAGAGCTTGTGTGTAACTAGGAACCATAGTCGCTCACTGCGTAGTTTGACTTGCTGCTACCCCTATGGCAGCCTCCCCTCCAGAGCCACGACCTATGGCAGGGTGTGATCTCCTCACCGTCAGATCCATGAGTGAATGTAATTTATGTACCCCCACGCTCTTGTCCATCTCCCTTCCTCGCAGGTACCTGACCCATACGTGCAGGTCCCACAGGAGCTGACTGCGGGGCACCTTAGGATTTTCCTTATGGTTGCATCAAATTGGCAGGACTTGCTGGCCTGCTTAATTACTGACCTCAAGGAATAAGGTTGTAATTATTCTTAGTTTTTCACTGTGTAGTACTGAACACCTAGGTCCTGAAGAATTGCCATTTGGGTAAGAAACATGTTGACCTGATCAGAGGGTTGTAGGTATCTTGCTTTGAATCTCCTCAGCATATATCTCCCTTCCCACTATTTTAATCAAGGGCGTCGGCCACGCCAATAAAAGTTCATTGTGGACTGACCCACCTTTTTTAACTCTCCACTATCTCACGACTACACTTTCACTTGCCCTCTCACCCGCATGCACCATATGGCTGGAACAAAAGATCTCCGATAAAGAGCCCCTTTACGGGGGCCCGTCAGACATTGAAGCGCAAGTCTGACGAGGAGCAGAACCCATATGATGAAGCATGACATCTAGCTTGCTAGGTGTCTGAGGGTTTTAGTTCTAAAAAGGGAATTCCCCTCCTTTGTTTCTCTTCTTCTACGCTCTACACACACTTGTCCTCTTCACTCACATCGGGGAACTTTGTACCCCTCTTGTGTTAATAATGTGAGTTCATCTCTCACAGCCCAGAAAGGCCACAACTGTGGATCTAACTTTTTGTGATCGAACCAACCTTTCCCCAAGTAGGTCGCAGTTAGCCATGACGCACCTTCACCACATTTCACCCACTCATCTCTTACAATAGTGGATTCTCTTACCTAATTTACACAGGACCCATCCCCACAACACTTCCATCATCACCTTCCACTGGTAGTCTTAATAAGTGCTCAGTCATATTATTTGTCAGTCCTGGAAGATATTCAACCCTAAAAATGAATTCTTCCAGACCCTCACTCCACCGCTGGAGACTGGGGGTCATTCTCTCGCTATAATGGCAACAGAACACCTGGAACAGGGGCTAATGATTCGTCCTCACAAGAAAAGGAATACCCACAAGTAACATTTTAAGTGTTTCACCGCCCATCAACAAAAATAGCAGGTAAAAGTTCCAATGTGAATAAAAAGGTAAAGAGATAGCTGCCGATTGCAGGAGCAGCAAAGGGAGTTGTTGCTACGTGCTCACCCAATGTTTCTTATAAAAAAATCTTCAATATTGTAATGACACATGTTCCCTGTTCCTATGTTAACTAGTGCTGTGAGTGACAATTACAGGGGATTCCCATAATGCTCTCCTCAGTTCCTTGTATATATATATATATATATATATATATATAACAAGCATTCGTAGCTGTGTCTCCCCAAATCTTTAGCAATAGCTTTTCAGAGCTAGGTTTATTAATGTTTTGGGTTAACAATGTTCACATTGTAGCATGCATTCCTGCCTTTTGTAAGCAAGTCTAGGTGAGAAACAGGTCCTGGTTCTGCTAGCCCATTTTCCTTAATAACCTTCATTATGTGTGATCTCTGCATTTGTGAAGGTTCAGTTTCTCATATCGATCCAACGCTAGGTCTTTTAATAGATTTAAACATCTTGCTGGTCATCTGTGTGCTTCCCACTTCTTCTTGTGTGGGTCTATAAAGAATACGTGTAACCATGTAGCATAGAGATTGGGTAGCCTTATGCAACAGATAATAGAGGAGTGGAACTGTAGTATGATTGGTGTATGGCAGCACAGAAACAGTATGTACCGGCAGAGACAGTCCTAAAGAAATGGACACAATTTGGGGAGCATGGGTTAATCACAGAGTGGCAAACTATGGGATCATATATATGCTACATCGAAATATAATCGCGCCTACAAATGGAGGGTACCTTGCCCTAAGTGTCCTGTAAGTGAACTGCATCTTTAGCAGGAGACCGTAAGATGTATCCTCATGTTCTCAGCCATTCATGATCAATGACAATGTTATAGGAGAGTCTTGAGCATGTGCTGTAGTTCATATTGATTGATTGTTAACTAAATGGCATTTTTGTTCGGGGGTGGGGGGATTTAAAGCACAACTCAATAACACATAAAGAACAGCAGTTTGAATGTTCTATCTACTGTCCTATGAAAGATATTTTGGAACTTTAAGGTGATAATCTGTGGATTTTATCCATATATATGGATGGGCGGCAGGACCGGACTGGGACCAGCACCACCCCTGGAAGGTTGTTGCTCTACTGGCCCTGGGACCGGGGTGTTACGGTAGCCACGAAGCACCGCTCCCGCTTTTCTTGCAGGGGGCCGATATTGCAAAACCAGCCCCCTGTAAGAAAAGCACCCCCATAGCCACAAAACCGGCCCCACCCCTCCGGCCCACCTGGGAAATGCCCGGTGCCCGCCACGGCTAGTCCGACCATGGTGGGCGAATGGAACTTTTCCTCAACCACTCTACTCTGGGACAAAACTAAATATAGGACAGCATGACATCATCCAATAAGATGGTATTCGAGACTGGTATGGAAGTCCAGTCTCCATGTTGTATCTTCAACTAGTTCCAGAATGATTATACATTCCATATGTTCCCATGTGTTGAGTTCCAGGTTGTAAGTTGGAATCCACTGGCAACATTTGAGGAATCAGAACACCACGGGGTTGTTATTTCTTCTGCCTGCTTCATGAGAATTTTTTTTATTACATATTTAATGAATTTTGCCATAGCAGCGCCCCGCCAGGCATACATCTACATTTACAAGTAAGCTTGCAAAATTGACTTATTTTCACAAAATTATATTATATTAAGTGTACACAAAAGCAAGCGGCGAAGGAACTAGTCTGTGCCCTCCTTTTTCAACCCCAGATAATTTTGTCTCCCACAACACTGCTAGTATATCCTTGTGTTATGTCTCTTGTCCATAGGACCGGATCTCTGGATCTAATGTTAGTCATTGGTGGTGGTGGTGAGTCAAGAATAATGCCTCTGTATTCGGGCCAACATTTCCAGACGCAT
This sequence comes from Lissotriton vulgaris, assembly GCF_964263255.1. Classification (NCBI taxonomy): domain Eukaryota; kingdom Metazoa; phylum Chordata; class Amphibia; order Caudata; family Salamandridae; genus Lissotriton; species Lissotriton vulgaris. The sequence continues at coordinate 1,183,371,183 of NC_141697.1, forward strand.
GAGTATTTTTGAGGACATCCCCTGGCTTGGAACACTGGCTTTTCCATCCCCATACTAACATCCATACCCCTCTTCCAAACCCCTATGAGGGGTGAGATTTCCGCACTCCATAATCCGCCGATATCCTGCTTAACAAGGGTAAGGCCTTAGAACAAAAGGTGGCGTTTGCACTTTTTGCCTCCTATGTCTTCTGTATTGTGCAGTAATGCTAGCCTAGGCAATCTGGGGAGACTCCACCCCAGCACCTCGGACAAACCGGTAAATACCCCCTTCCAGAATCTGTCTAGTTTAGAGCAAGTCCATACAGTGTGCAAGAAGGTCCCTCTACAACATCTCAGACATGACATTCTGGAGATGCTATTAGGCCCACCCACCAGAGTCTATGATGTCTCTAGTATCCTCTGTGGTTTGTACTGGGTAAGGAGCGGACAAGAGTGCGAGGATCCTAATAACAAGCACATCTCCCAAAGTGGTGCATGCTTTTCTGCAAGCCCTGATAGCTACACGAGCCCTTGCCTCAATCGAACAACTCTTCTAGGACTCAGACCGGCTTCACACCGGCAGCTCAGCAGCAGTTCTGCAGAAAAAGACTTGCTACAGGAAGTCTGGCCCAGGCAGCACCGTACTAGACATATCCCATGTGCGGGCGGTGAGATATGATTATCAATAACATGTGTAATAAAGTACGTCTTATTCCCACCCACAGATCTTTTATAGCAGCACAATCACACAATAGTGTTGTCATGTTTTCAGCAGACACTTCCCCTGGTGTTTAGACTCCTATACCTTCAATGAACAGTAATTCACTGATGCACCAGTCGCATTACCCAGCTCTTATAGCACTAATTCACTTTAGAAGATAATTAATATTCTATAAATATAGAAGGTTGTAGTGGACAACCTACAAATACCCAGAAGAGGAAGCCTTATCATAAATTATGCACAAGTCAGTAGACAGGGAGATATTACATCATTTATTAGATATGTGAAGACCCCTTAAATGGATTACTTAGCTGGGCCACAAGTATAAATGATGCGGTATAAAGCGGAGTATGGCTTCAATGCACAAATCTTGCAGGAGACATGAACACGAGCAATGGCCTGCCAGGTGCCCCTGGACTAAAGCTGCAGCCTCTCTAGCACTCCTGGGCATTAGATGCCTGGACCAGCATGCCCTTACAGCGGCAGTTTCAAAGGCATGTAATCAATTCTTCTGGTCTCCTCTGCTTTGCACAGAACGTTGTGCTTGGGGGTATCTCCGGTGAGCAGCAGCGTGGATGCCGGGGTGATACCTGAGCTCGCCTAAAGCCGTGTCTGCAAAGCAATACGTTGGGAGCAGGAGGCTGGGGCTCACTGGCCTTAGTCTGGTAAAAAAAAAAGACCATTATCCCCTCTGCAACCCCCTCTCCCACCTTCTTTATTTACCTAAGCCAAACTTTCTCAGTGGTAAGTTTCGTAGGCTCGTTGTCTGACTGGAAAGGACCCCCTCTGCCCCACTCGCAGTAGGCAAGAGGGTGAAGACCTAGAAAATTAGCATTTGAGGAAAGAGGACTGGGTCCGCTTTTCAGATGCAGCCGGTCCATTCATGTCCAGCTGCAACCCAGAGCAGGCCTAAGCCCAGCCTCACACCCGAAAGGGGAGTTTCAATGAAGTACCAGCAGTGTGCTCTTACACTGCCGGCAAAGATACTCGCTTGCACACACCCCTCACATGCACACTTGCTTGTACAAAGTCTGCTGGCTGGCACACATATTCTATTCCATACAACACTTCTATATAGTGCATAGCGACCCATAAGCCTTCCATCGCTGATAGTAAGGGGATTTAGAGGGGCCCGTCTTAGAAAAGTGATTTCCGAAAGTCAAGTTCCTCTTTGATCAATTTGAGGGAGGCGGAGTCTGTTCCACAATTTGGCCACCTTGTAGGCGAAAGATAGCCCTCCATAGTTTACCTATTCGATGAAGATAATCTTGTCCAAGTGGGCATTTGATGAGCTCAGAGAGTCATATGTTGCTTCCTCAGCAGAAGCAGAACATTACAACATGGAGTCCATTTTATCCACTTCCTGTCACAGGTCTGCTGCGCTTCCTGCCTTCCCAAAGCAGAAACAAGTGGGTGTGAGCAAAAAAGAAAAAAGGCACGTGGCCTCACGGAACAGCCACCATGCTTAAAGAAGTGTGGTTGCCATGAAGAGAGCGGCCGCACTGAGCAAGAGAAAAAAAACACAAACGCGTATGAGAAGTGCTCGTTTAAATTTTTAAAAATATTTTCCTGAGCCAGGGAAAAAAAAATTGGACAAGTGGAAGGTACAAGTACAACGGTGCTGCTCCGTGGGAGTAAATAATTGACAAAAAGGTGGAACAAAGAGTAAATATTAACCACTTACAAGTAAGGATTTATATAGGACACCGACATAAACAAATAAAAACTGGTGGGCAGGCTCTATGCCCACAAAGTATATACAACATATCACAAGGAGACAGTGCAAGCACTGTCTAGGCTCAATCTAAAAACTATTTTATCAGAAAAATGCTAGAAGCAGAATATTCAGACAGGGTAGGGTTTAATTTTGTAAGAACTATGCATGTTCCTGCTTTTACACGACATAATGAACTTCAGACCTCTAATATTTTATGCAAATCCTTTTCTTTACTTTTTAAAGAAAAGATAGATAACATTAGCTCCAACCTTAAATTAAATATGGTTAAGGATGAGAAAGAACACACAACTGGAGTTGGCTTCAGCGCTGACTGACTTCGATTTATTACAGTATAAGGTAGTTCATACAATCATGCTTACAATTAAATCTGACTCCCCACTGGACTTTTGCCCAAATTCGGTCACCATTAAAGAGCTACATTGTCTGCGTATAAGCCAGGGAGTGCTTTTTAAAACAGCCTGTGTGACTCACCGAGCATGCCATGAAACTGGTCCAGTGAGCATTTGGGAGAAGCTAAAGCTATCTGTTCCAAGGAAGGTGGTAATATTGGGAGAAGCCGTAATTGTAACTATTCCCTATTTTAATTTGAAAAGGAAGGGAGGAACAACGTTCTCTCTTCCAGCTCCTCAGCTGTGGAATAGCCGCCCTACTATTCTCAGGACTGAATCAAATCAGTGAAACTTCCAAAACTGTTGAAAACACATAACTTATTTTCAGTTAGAATAGTGTCAAGTCACCTTTGCAGGGTACTCAATTTTGTGTTTTAGAAATGCATCAAAATCATCAATCTCATTATGGTTGTTGTTCCTAATACAATTTATATGAAACTGATTATTTGATCAAGACATTGCTGACTTACTTTTTCACCTGTTCCTCTCTTTATTATGCAGAATAATGGTGTCTGCTACCATCTTATATTTTATTGAATCTGTGTTCGGTGGTGACCCCTTTCTTTAAATGCATTTCAGGAGGATCTGCCAGCAGAAACTACGTAAATGTAGTCATCACCACGAAGAAAATGTATAGCAGCAACTTAATCTCGTACAACGGCACACTGAGAACGTCTCCTCTGTGGTATCTCAGTCTGCCTATACCTCCTAGCCGTATTCCATAGTCCTCTCTTGTGATCCTGAATTTTCGACCTCCCATGACAAGTTTTTTATTTGCCTCACCGTTGTTGTCCCTAGGACTTTATTTACTGCCAATCTATCTTTAGTTTTGGGAAAATCCCTTACACTAGTTCATTCAGTTGCTGTTTCAGACGATGCTATACTTGGTACACTCTCCCCCCTAACATTAGAAGAATTTCGCCAATCTCTGCTTTAAAAAATGAAGTCTTCTTTTTACATGAGTAAATATCTCCCATAATCGCAGCAGACTCGCCACTATCATTTTTCCACCACATATATAGGCATGCTACCTCTAATAGAACATTAACCTCTTTGGGGTATTGTATATATGTTTATTAAACGTTAATGTTTTTCTCAAAATCATTGTACAACTACTAATGACTGTTTAATGTTACGCAAATGTGAAGCGCTCTGATACCCCACTCAGGGTCATGTTCGCGCTATAGAAAACACCAAATAAATAAGTGTGTTCCTTTTTGGATCATCTCCGACATAAACTATCTGTGGTCCTTTGTTTCATTTTATGCATCCTCCTCCTTGACTCGTTAGTTCGGTGACCCTCTTCATGGCTACTTATCCCTAAATCTGATATCTCCATCAGTCTCTTCCCCTCTTTGATTTTGGCTGAAGCTTGCCCCTTCACTTACGTTCCGTGTTCTTTCTGAAAATCAAACTTGTGTTGATCGCCGAAAATACGTGTTTTGACACACGCCATGTCTTGGAGATCAAAATTTGAATTTCTGGTTAGTGAATCTAACTCAAGAAGCAAGGAAAATCTCAGTACAACACCTTCTGATCATTCAAACCTCTCTCGCTATCCAGCCATACTTAAAATATAACCTAAGTCAATACGAAAATTTTTTACTCACCAGATTTAGACTAAACATTTTTTTTAGGTTAATTATGTTCCCAAAGCAAAATGTTTGGAGCGAATATACACTTCCATGACCTTGTGACCGTGAATCCTTACAAACTACCATTCATTCAGTTCTCTTTTGTAAATTCTATGAGGCTCCCCGTCGACGTTGGATTGTACCTATTTTGAGGCACATAGGACTTCAAACATGTCGCCCAGCCTTTTTGGCTCTCCAAATGCTAGAGAAGGAAACCTATGCGAAATCTATTGCCTGTTTTTTAAAATTTTGTGTCAACCATCGACCAAATCTTAATTGATAATGATACATTTTAACTTTTTAACTTTTTCTGTTAAGACAGATCATGTAAATTTTAAAAGTCTCAAATGTAAATATGTCAATTTGTACTTTTATGATTTTCTACAAACAGTGATAATCGAATAAAGATGACTTTGATTGATTGAATCTACTTCTCTTATCGCCTTGCAGATGTGATCTTATTCATATCTGATTTGATGGGAAGTGCAAGTGGGTGTTCGTCATGCTGCTTCACCTGGGTTTCGTATGTGTGTGTGTGTGTGTGTAAAATCAGATGGGCACCTCTAATCACTGTGTGCACTTTTTGTTTGCTTAGGGCCTTTCTGGCTTTTTCCTCCACTTTTCTCCACACTCTGCCTTTTGAGCAGAATCGTTCAGAAGATCAGCTCGACATTTTTAGTACTCTTGGGGTATACCTGGAGAGATAGATATTTTCTTGGGGTGGAGGACTGAATAGACTGCAGTCGATTAGCCCATTAGTGGCATGTTGGCTTTCGGTGGCGTTTCCTGGAGAAAGCCACGTGATGGCTGGAACACAACCAAATAGGGCTGAAGTCCTTCAGACGGAAGTAGTTACGTTGTTTGGCTACAAGCCATGCCACTCGCATTTCAACACCATTTTTGTGGTATATTTCCTTATAATTACTGCATACTTTAAAAGGTTAAAATAAACGATGTAGCTGTGTAATCTGTTGCAGCAAGGACAATCCAAGTTAGACTGTGAAAGGAGAGTGACATAATAGTTTTAAAGTTGTCTAAAGCAAAAGTTTGAATATTGTTTTTGCATTTCTTTTTTTAAAGCTTCCTTATTTCACATTTTGTATTGGTGGATCATCATTTTGTTGGGTTATTTTTTTTTTTAGCGTCCCATGTGATTTCTGATCAGATGGAGCTGAGGAGAATAAAATCCATGGAGAAGACGGGGGTCAGCATCACACGGGAGCTGATGTGGTGGTGGGGTCAGAGGTCAACGACCGTGGTAGAGCTGCTGGTCCTCCTCCAGAAGTTAGAACTTTATAGAGCCCGGGATGTGATCCTGAACTGTGAGTACGCAAGTGTTTTGGTTTTCATGAATCTTAATCAATGACTATTCAGAGCATTCTGGTTTTATGAATAAGAATGGGATGGATCCCAAATAGTTCAAGTAGTAGAATGATACTGAAAACAAAAAATAATTTCTGGTCTGCTTTGTCCACTCAAACTGATGCATGATCTCCATGCTTTGAAGTAAGCCACACTGTGAGAGGGTGGACAATAGACCAGACAGAAGGCACTTCTTGGTTGACCTGTGGTTTATTACTCGCATGTAAACATAATTTCTAGTTGAGGCCTGGGTCTTCTCAAGCTGCAGGTCCTGTTTACTTCTCTGTTCTAGGTTCTACTCTTCTTAGGTCCCTTGGTACTTTAGTATTGTTCTTTCTGGTCTATGGCTTTCCTTTTACAAGTCATTACTGCTGGGTGTGCTAGTCCAATTGGTTCAACTGAAGCTTTCTAAGACTGCAGCCTTCAGAATGCTTTAGGTTGTCACACTAAAGGCTTAGTATGGAAAATGCTGTCCTGGGACTGGGCGGAAAATGTAGCAAATGTAGTCTGTTTTCACCAGAGAGAGGTCACACCAGAATATATTGTAAATGGAGGTCTAGGCTGTGGCCCCGGACTCTGATTAGGGAAGAGTAAAGGATGTGTTCTTTTGAAACTTCACAAAAGTCCTCTATACTAATTCATTCAAAAGCATGCAAAGTCATGATTCAGGACATTCGTAAAGTTTGTGAAGTCTCATGCATTAGTTTGACTTCATGTGGGTAAAGTTTTGCATGCATTGCAAGACAATTTTCTCTGCTTTGAGAGATAGATTTCACCATACCTAAAGCCAGCCAAACGTAGAAACTATATGCAGACTTTTTCTCTGCAACTTTACAATTTGCAGATTTTTTCTGTGCAAGATGGTAAAAGGATGATGACCTTTCCTCTTCAAGTTTATATTTGCTTACTTTTTTACAAGACTCAAAGTTTTAATGCACATGTGGGGAAAGCATAAAGGTTTGTGACTTTAACAAGTTTCAAAGTTTTCCAGAGAACTTTGTTCAGATGGTGAGAAACCTATCTTTGTAATTTTGAAAATACCTACCTGTTAATTGACAGGAAACAAGTAAACTCTAGGGAAAGAGAAGAAGTGTGGTGACAAGTGGCCGGCCGAAAGGTCTGTAACAGGGGGTCATTTTTTTCCATGAATTAACTAGTGACACTCCATAAAGTATCTTCCTCGTTAGATGTTCCAGAAATCAGTGGTGTTAAATTCACTACACAATTCCAACTGGTTCCACCATTGTGTCTATCAATAAGTGGTGGTAATACTGCCACAGTAAGCAACAGAAAACACGTGCTGTTAAGAGCAAAATAACACCCAAAAATTGTCTGGTTTTTCAAAATTGTATTGCATTAAAAAACGACAAAAATGTAACAGAAGTGATAGAAAGCAATACCTGAATTGTTTCTTCTCGTGTGCCAGGTTTGTTGCGGAGTGTAGTGTCCTGCAAAGACACAGTCTAGTTGTTCTCCAGTGTAACCATACACTGTGCACCCACCCACCACAGACGTCACTGGGTCAGGTGACGCTGCTAATAAAAGAACCCGAGCGCACGTGCTCGTGGCCAGAGTTACTATCCCCTAACTGGTGTCTGTGTCACTCTGTTATTCCATCATGTGGGCCTAGGGCCCCATCACCACATTGGCGACGAGGCGGTAACGCAATGCCACGCGTGCCGCAGCTGAAAAACCCCGGAAAGAAGAAGTAAAGTGCCCATGTGCAGGGCACCCCTCCGGGGAAACGCCGCCGGCCGCCGAGAGGCCCGAGGGGCGTCTGCCGTGCCCCGGGCCTAGGCATCCACGAAGCAGAGGTGACCAGGTGTCCACCCCGCACCTCCATGCCCAGCGTGAGCCTCCCGGCGTGAGGAGAGAGTGCAGCGGACCGACCAGAGCCCACCTGTGCCGGCCGCAACCGAGCGCCACGTGGAGGCGCGGCCCGAAGTACCGAGGAAACGGAGCGGACCAACCGGAGCCCACCCGCGTAGGCCGCGACTGAGCCCCTGCCTGGGGTGAAGAGAGAGCTGTGCAGAGCCCACCTGCATCGGCCGCCACCGAGCCAGGACTGGTAGCTGAACGCTACAATCTCCGCGGAGCCCACCCCCGTGGTCGAAAAGGCAGCCAGCCGAAGGTGAGCGGAGGGGGCCACGTATGCCAGGAGCGACCCCCTTTTATGACTGAACAACTGCGGTGCCCACCCGCATGGCCTGCGTGCAACGCGGCCGAAAATAAACTCAGAGTAAGGCAAGGCCAGCGGAGCCCAGCCGCGGCCTGCCTGCAGCGCTTCCCCCGCCGCGTGTGTGAAGTGCGGCGGAGGGGTGAAAGACTACCGAAGAGCGCCCGCAGCGTGAGGGGAGCTGCCTGGCGCTTAATAGCCAAAGCGGAGCCCACCCGCATGCAACCGCGGCCCACAATGAACACTGAGAAAAGCCGCGCCAGTGGAGCCCACCCGCGGCCTGCCTGCAGCGTCCCCCGCCGCGTGTGAGAAGCTGCGGCAGCGGGGGGTGAATAAGCTAAAGAAGCACCCGTAGCGCGGTGAGAGCTGCCGGGCGCTGTAAAATACTGCGGAGTCCACCCGCGACAAGGGGGAAGACAGAGTGGCAAACGTGAAAAGCACACAGAGCTTTGTGTGCGAGGAACTAGCCAGGGTCACGTCGGAACGTGCACCACTGCCATCTAGTGGCCAAAAGTAGCAATTGTAAGCAGGAGAAAGGGAAAGAAACAAGCATTGGTCAAAGCAAGTGCCATATAAGCAAGTGGACGAGCCACATCCACACCTGCCAGTTTATACTGCCGCCACCTAACAAGGAGCAGACTCTCCAGTACACCACCGCCAGGACCGGCGGAAACAAAGAGGAGGCACCGCGTGCTGGCCGCAGGCCGCCACCACACCGACAACAGAAGCACCCAAACCCCAGGACAAAAGGAGGCGGCGCACAAACGCGCCAGAAGCGCCGAAACACGCCACGAAACGCAAGAACGCGACAGGAGTGCAAGAACTCCACACCCGCACGACAAGACCGTGCAGCATTGCGCCAGAACGTGCCAAGAGCGCCAAGGATCAAGAGCGCCAGAGTGACGCTGCACAGCGACACGCCACCGCCACGGGACCGCGCACAAAGGTCCCCAAGAGAGACAGCGACGTCTCGCAGCAACCAGAGTGCCATCGTCAGTACGCATGGTGGCATGCACCAGAGTTGCACCAGGAGCGGTGACGCAACACTCATCCGCGCAGGCAAAGCGCGCCAACGCCAAAACACCGTGACGGTGAACAGCGACCACCAAGTAAATAGCACAGCATGACAACTCATGCCCAAGATGGAAGCCGACCACCCAGTCTGGTCGCCAAGGAAAGAAAAGCAACAACAGAGAAGATCGCGACAAACGGTCCAGTCAGAGAAGAGAAGAACACCATGCCGGAGAGCTATGCCCAGACCAGAAAGAAACAGGTGGAGTGCACGCCACCTGGGGAAGACTGGTCGGGAAGGCCAACGACCGCAAGAGGACCAGACCACGTCGCAAGAAGGAACATGGAACGGAAGGGCGCGACGCCATAAAGAAAAGGAAGGAGGAACGGTAGAGCCAAAGGAACCCGACGAGACAGGAGGGTCACGATGGAATTGACCAAAGAAGGGTATCCTGATTGAAGGCAACAGAAGTGATCAAGTAACAGGAAGATACGACGACAGGTCTAGTCACCAAGCCAAGTGAAGACAGTGTCCTACCACATGGACAAGACCAAGGGGACGACATGTAGAGGGCCCGCTACATGGAGAAGCCTGGTTAGCATGAGCAAGCAAGAAAGAAGACCTGACCGCGTCGAGGAAGAGAACGAAGATGAAGAATGGAGGAACACAACATCGCTCCACAGAGGAAGAGAGAGAACCACAGTCAGCACACAGGAACATCGGTGCTGTCCAAGGAGCATCGCAACAGTCAGCACACAGGAACAGTCAGCACACAGGAACATCGGTGCTGTCCAAGGAGCATCGCAACAGTCAGCACACAGGAACATCGGTGCTGTCCAAGGAACATCGCAACATCCGTGTGGATCCCAGTAATCCTGACAACTCGCACCTGAGGAGACCAACCACTGAAGAACCGTATGGGTGCCCCGTGAACCTGAAGCTTGCCGAAGCAGAGCATACCCGAGCACTAGACAATCCACCCTTGTGGACTACACAAGACTCGACTGTGGCCATGTCCGAAGTTCCGCAGCGACCCGCACAGCCCACGCGATCATGTGGCAGTCCAGGGGACAAGGGCCTCTGCCACATGTCCGGTGAGAGAGGAATCCGGATGGGAGAGGTGCAGCAGCGGTAGCTCCCCGACAGGCAACAGGAAGCATGAAGGCCCCAGGTAAACACCTGGCACCGAGAAACGGTCTGGTGAAGACACTGAACCCATGTCCTAACGGCAAGACCATCCTGGCGGATGACATCAATACCCAGAGGACATCATGAGAGACTTGGCGGTGAGTCTGTTGGCAGTTCCTCAGCGACGCCTTTGCGCGGCTCATGCGAAGCCCCGCACGGTCCACTGGGTCTCATCATGTCCGGCAAGAGGGTCCTCCCAGCGTCTCTAGTGAGAGAAGAGTCCAAGCAGGAGAGGCCAATCTTCAAGGCTCCAGTGAGAGAGGAGTCCGGCAAGAAAGGCAAGTCGGAAGTTACTTGGCCGGACGGAGGTGTAAAGGCATCAAGATCAGCAAATCCAAAGAAAGACCTCTCGTGCCATAGTCGTCTCCAACAACCAACAAGCGTTGTCATCCACTGGACTAGGAACACCTGCGAGAACCCTCAAGGGCCAATCTCATTCTGCTCCAGGTACCCCAAGTGTTGAACAAAGTACATAAGCGCAGCAAGACAAGGATGATCTGAAGTACACCGCTGAGGTGAAGCTCATCCGACTGACCTTGTAATCCAGGAACTGTTTTCAACATTCTCCCAGCCGATCGTCTGAAGAAAACCTGTTGGGGCTGTAAATTGTTATTATTCTGTTTTCTTGCAGGTTGGACATTTTGTTTTCTTTTCCCTGAACTTTGGGAGGGATGTAGTGTCCTGCAAAGACACAGTGTAGTTGTTCTCCAGTGTAACCATACACTGTGCACACACCCACCTCAGAAGTCACTGGGTCAGGTGACGCTGCTAATAACAGAACCCGAGCGCACTTGCTCGTGGCCAGAGTTACTATCCCCTAACTGGTGTCTGTGTCACTCTGTTATTCCATCATGTGGGCCTAGGGCCCCATCACAACACGGAGCACAATTAGCAGTTTTGTGGGATGAAACTGGGGCGTGCGTGTGTTGGCCTGTTTTGGTCATAAAATATTGATCATGCCTTGGAGTCAATGCCTTATTAGTTACAAAATAATAATAAATGAGTTCAAGTGCCGAAATGTTTGCTTAGGAGCTGCCGCCTGCCTCTCTACTGATGTCCCCTCCCCCTTCCACCACCGGTGACACTACTGCCTGCATGAACACTTCCCAAAGCTTTACTGCAGCCAGCAAGTCTACATTCCTCAAGGGAGGTTTGGGACGTAGAGTCTGCAGAGCCACCAAGAATAATACTCGTATATATCCACTATTTTCTGCCTCAATCCTTCAGCATCTGCATTAGCCTTAACACAAGATCATCATGTTCCTTTGTTATTAGTTGTTCACCTCTATAATAATCAAACATTGGCAATGCATCGGATTCGCCTACGTAATTAATAAAGGGTTATTTTCATCACTCATCGTCCAGGAGAAGGAGAAAGCTCCCTGACAGATAACATGGGAGTGGAGAGGATGTGGCACAGCGGCCAAAGCTGCTGATTGGAGAGCTGGGGATCCCGGTTTGAGTCTCGGCGGCGCCGCGCAACATCCTGTGGTTCTATGCAAACCACTTAATCTCTCTGGGTGATAAATTGTTATATAAATATGCTGCAATAGTAAAAGGCAAAACTTTATGAAAATCTAGTTCCACCAAAGTGGATTTTAACAGCATTTCAGTGGCGGGAAACTGATAAGAGAAGCAGACGAGGAACAAGCAATGGTAAATGCAGGAAAATTTGCTACAGCCAATAGAAATGGAGGAAAGGTACATGGCACACACCAGAACCAATGAGAAGCCAGGAAAGAGAGGAGACTTAAGTCTCTTTTAAGTTTGTTAAAAACAATAGATTTTCCAAGCACAGTGCAAGGGTTGTGCAGGCACATCCTAAAAAGTAAAACATGCTAATTTTAGGTCTGCCCTATAGACAACTGTGGCTGTTTCTCCAACCTCATATCCTCAAAAATGTATGAATAAAGTAAACTCATATATTCATACAAAGAGGGGCCTCAGTCATTGGCCTTTCCAAATGTCATTTACATTGTGGGCCTGGCAACTAAAGCTTATAGCATGTGGCAACGGGTCCCACTTAATCCATTGGATCTCTTGCTGTCTGAGTGATGGCATTTTTCCTGGTCACACCCACAGCCACCAGAAAAGGTGTGCTTCAGTGGAAAGCCTGGGTTGTTGGAGCACCTTTTGAATTTGATCTTTTATTTTTGTTGTTGTACTTTTTGCTTTCTGAATTTGTTTGGAAACCTAATCAAACCATCACATACTTGCCAAGGGCAGATCTATTGACTTTGCTAATGCTTGATTTTTATTGCACCCACAGTTTAATACGTTACTACACAAAACAAATATTTTTGGGAACCAATAATCATTCGGGGGGCCTTTACTCAACTTGCTGTCTATCACATTGCTAGTGATGAATGGGTCATCTGAAAGAGTCGCAACAGTTCTGTTGTAAAGCAGAGCTTATTCTCAAGGACAATTGGCTTTGTTGTAAGATAGAACTGAGGACACAAAGGTGTTTAGTGTTGTTTAATATGCAAGGACAAGAGTTAAATGAAATACAGGCGGTAAAGAAAGACTGCATGAAGAAACCATCGGAGGCTGACAAGCACACACATGCACGAAAATGAATATATATTTACTCCTAGTACTGTGGTCATTTACTTTAAAAATATTATATTTTGGGGGCGTGGCCAAGATGGCGGCGGAGTAGGACGCCTTTTCGGGCCGCTCCGGAGCTGATCCAACAAAGCATCTAACAGCACGGTTTTGGGGGTGCCCACGAGCCCCTACAGTGGCGGAGACGATCGCCTAGCGGAGCGGCAGACGTTGGTGGGGTCGCCGAGGCGGTGTGACCTTGGAAGCGCCTGCGAGAGCGAACGCAACCCGCGGCCTGTGAGACCCCGGGCTTTCCAGACATCGCGGCCCGGCGCGGTCGAAGGGCGGGGCCCCAGATCCGCCTGCAGACTCTGGAGTAGACGGAAGGCTGCTCGGACCTGAGCTTGGACGAGGGAGGTCCTGACGACGAGACCCAGCTCATACCCCACCACACCTGGGGGAGGTGGTGCACCGACCCCTGGCCAAGCAGTGGCACTCGGATGACCAGTAGCACTTTACTATCTCCATCGGCCAGCCCTTCCCTCGCGGTTGGCGCCAGCGGCCTGTTTGAACTTTCGAGGCCCCGGGCCTGGGTGCTGCGCGAAGCCGGACGGCGGTGGGGCTAAGGAGTGCCTCTACCGCTAATTGGAGGTGCGACACGTGCAGAGCGGAGGCGCGGAGGGCCGAGGCAGAAGGACACCGGCTCCCTGGGGTTCCCGCCTGGGATACAGGAGACACCCACGGGTCGAGTGCCTGAGTGCGGGGGGCCTGGAAACGCTTGGAGGCGACGGCGGGCGCCAAGCACTTGGTCCGCCTACAGGCCCCACTACTTTCCTTAGCCACGTGGAGCCGGCGCAGGGAGCGGTGAGCCGCCATGTCCACTGTGCAGCGCAAACGAAACCAGGGGAAGGACAAAGCCTCCCAACAACCGGCCTCCCCTGGGGCGAGTGGGTCGTCGAAGCACTCTGATGAAGACGCCCCAGCGACGAAGGCCTTCATGTCGGAGCTGTTCGCCTCCATCAAGGAGGATATATCAGAACTCAAGGCGCAACTCGCCTCCGACCTGCGGGAAGTGCGGAGGGACGTGGACGGCATAGGAGAGAGGGTGGCGACCCTGGAAGACAGGGACCTGAGTGTGGCCACCGATGTTCATATGCTCCAGCAAGACATAATCCGCCTCACCGAGCAGAATTTGGACCTTCAACTGCATACGGAAGACCTTGAAAACCGCTCCCGTAGAAATAACATCCGTATACGGGCGGTGCCATGGGACGTTGAGGCGGGGGATCTCCGGGGGTACGTTCAGGAGCTGTTTCTCCAGGTCCTAGATGAGGCGGACATGACGGAGATACGGATGGACAGAGTGCACCGGGTGGGATTGCCACGGCGCGGGGGGGCCCTCCCCCTGACATATTGGTGTGCGTCCACGATTTTCAACTTAAGGAGAGGATACTTCGGAAAGCCCGGGCCATCGAATCACTGCAATTCCGGGGCCATCGGCCACTACTATTCCAGGACTTGGCTGCATCCACCCTGCAAAAGCGGAGGGACTTCCGACCTGTCACATCGTTTCTGAGAGAGAGGGGGATCGCCTATTCCTGGGGGCACCCTTTCAGGATTATCTTCAGATGGCAGAACCGCCTGGCCCAAATCCGCACGCTTCAGGCGGCAAAAGAGCTCTTGGGATTGGAGGATGTGCCGTCCTCGCAGGCCACGGCGGCCTCTCCGTCTCGACGGCGCCGCCGTTCGAACTCATGGCACAGGGTGGGGCGCTCCCCCGCCGGTTCCCCTGCTAGACAACGTCCGGACCTTTCTACCAGCCTGCAGGAGCGAGGAGCAGCAGTCGCTTCGGTGGCCTCGGCCACGTTGGCCGACTCACAGCTTAGCTCTAGGGCGGCGTAATCCCCGAAGAATGGCGGATCGGCGCCGGGGAGGCTCGGGCCTTCTGATCGAGGGTTTTGCAAGTACTCTGGTGGGAGACGACCTCGATTGCGGCCAAGGGGAATAGTGGTTTCATTCCTCTGGCCTGTCACTTGATTGGGGGCTTCCTACGGACTTCGGCCTACTGATCTCGATGAGTATGGTTATTGCACTTTTTTTTCTATTTTTGTACAATGTTCTGTGTTGGTTCGGGGGGGGTTTGGTTGGGGGACTGTGGGGTTGGGGGGGGGGGGCCCGTGACGGCAGGCCTTTGGGGATGAATGCAGAGCGTGAGTGGTGGAATGCGCGCCATGCTGTAGAGGGGCTGACCCAACGACTATTCTGGAAACGTTTGGGAGCACGTGGCTGGGGGGAGGGGTGGAATGCAGGCTGGGCGCCAACTGTATTACTGATAGCAGGTTCTCTGTTTGGTATCTACCATGCCGATTAGTATAGGCACTTGGAACGTCAAGGGCTTGAACTCCCCTCAGAAGAGACAGAAGGTCCTGAAATATGTTGTAGACCATCATCTTGATGTTGTGGGGCTGCAGGAAACCCATTTAGCACGAAAGGATGAACTACGGCTCCGCCACAGGGCGTACCCCATTGTGTACAGGTCCTCAGCTGTCACGAAGCACCGGGGAGTAGCTTTAATGTTTAAGGCAGCGCTGCATTTTCAACCTGTGGGGGTCCGCAACGATAGAGAGGGGCGGTGGCTGATGGTCAAGGGGCACGTTCAGGGCAGGCTATGTACATTTGTGGTGCTCTACTTGCCTAATACGGGTCAGAATAAGTACTTGCAGGAGCTACTGGAGAAGGTGGGGGACTTTGCGGAAGGTCTTGTGTTCATGATGGGTGATTATAACTTGGTTTGGGACGGGGAGGCGGATAGCTCGGGGGGGCGGCGGGCGGACACAGGGGTCTTCTCGGGGGCTACGCAGCGGGGGGTGGAGGAGATGGGACTGGTTGATGGCTGGAGGTTTTTTCACCCTGATGTAAGGGACTATACGTTCTTTTCCCATGTGCACCACTCCTACTCCCGTCTGGATTACGTCTTCCTTAGTCAATCACTTAGAGGGCACATTTTAGATGCCGCCATTCTCCCGATATCTGTGTCGGACCACAGTCTCATGGTGCTCACGCTTCGGTGGTCGCCTCCTGACACCGCGAGCCGGAAGTGGTACTTCCCGGCCTCGGTGGTCAGGGATGAGGTGTCCCATCAAGCCTTACGTCTGGCCATTCGGGACTTTTTTGAGAGCAATCCCCCTTCGGACACGTCCCTGATGACCACGTGGGACGCCTTCAAGGCGACGATCAGGGGGACGTGCCTGGGCCTCAACTCGCAATTGAACGCTTTGCGTAGGAAGGAGAGGGAGGAGCTGGAGGCAGAGGTGCTCACGCTTGAGAGGGAGCACAAAGCTAATCCCTCGAGGGTGACCCTACGTCCCCTGACGGCGGTGAGGGGCAAGTTGAAGGCGCACTATACGAATAGGGCTGAACTCACCCTATTGAGGCTGGGTCGGCACTCCTACTCCGGGGGTAACAAGATTGGCAGACACCTGGCCCGGCAATTGAAAGATAAGAGGGAGCGTGAATACATAGGTGGGATTAGGGATGCTGCGGGAGTGCTCCATCACAGTGACGGGGCGAAGGCGGATGTCTTTGGCCGCTTCTACGCCGCGTTGTACAAGGGGGAAGAGCTGGACACTGCTAAACAGCGTGAATTCCTGCAGCGCTTATCGCTTCCGCAGGTATCAGGGGCCTGGAACGCTTTACTTGATGCTCCGATCACGAGGGAGGAGGTCCTCTCTGCCATCAAAAACCTGAAATTGCACAAAGCCCCCGGACCCGATGGGTTCACCGCAGTCTTTTATCAGACCTATGCGACTGAGGTGTGTGACTTCCTGGTCGCCCTCTTTAACGACATGGTTGGACCTGGGGTGAATTCTGGGACCCTTGCGGAGGCAGTGATCACGGTCCTGCCGAAGCCGGGGAAGGACCCGGAGCAGTGTGCCTCGTACCGCCCCATAGCCTTGCTCAATATCGACGCAAAGCTCTACTCGGCTATTCTAGCGAGTCGCCTACAGGACCTGCTGCCGTCGATTATCCATGCGGACCAATCTGGATTCATCAAAGGCCGCCAGACGCATGATAACACTAGGAGGGTAATCCACCTTATTGAGAAGGCGGACAGGTTCCGCATCCCGGCGGTCTTGGTGGGGCTAGATGCGGAGAAGGCCTTCGACCGAGTGGACTGGGGCTTCCTATTCCACACGTTACAGGCGTTTGGTTTTTCCGATCGATTCATCGCGATGGTGAGGGCAAACTTTTGCAGCCCGCGATCAAGGGTGGCGGTGAACGGCCACTTGTCGACCTTCTTCCGGCACTCACGAGGCACTAGGCAGGGGTGTCCCCTATCGCCCTTGTTGTTTGCACTCAGCATTGAACCTCTGGCGCTAGCCGTCCGGGAGCATGAGGGGGTGAAGGGCATCCCTTTCACGGGGGAACAACACAAGATCACCCTTTTTGCAGATGATGTCCTATTGTCGGTGGCCGACCCCGCTAACTCTCTCCCATGTGTACGGGATATATTGCTGGAATTTGAAGCGGTGGCCGGCTTCAAGGTTAACTATGGCAAGTCGCATGTCCTGAACCTGAACCTATCTCAGGCCGAGGTGGCTCGGGTGAAGGCGACGACGCCTCTGGCCTGGGCCTCGGGCTCCATTCTATACCTAGGGGTTCACCTCACCCCCACAGTGGGCGGCCTCTTCGCGGCCAACTTCCCGCCCCTCTTGGCCAAGTCGCGGGCGGAACTGGAGAAATGGAAACCCAAATTCCTATCCTGGTTAGGACGGGTACATGCTATCAAGATGGTCCTTCTCCCCAAGTATCTATACCTGTTCCAGGCCCTACCGATTCCACTGCCCTCCACTTTTTTTAGCCACCTTAAATCAATGATGTTGAAATTTGTCTGGCAGGGTGGTCGAGCGCGGCTTTCGTTTACACTCCTGCGACGCCTGCGGAGTGAGGGGGGGGTAGGCCTTCCGGACTTCAACCTCTATTACAAGGCGGCCCAACTTGGAGTCATGGTGGAGTGGTCACAGCAGTCTTCTGACAAACACTGGCTGCATATGGACCGGAGTGTGGCAGGCCGGTCCGTCTGGGACCTGGCATGGAAGCCGAAGCGGGACCGCCCAGTAAACGCGTATATTAGTACCCCCACGGGGACTACGCTGAAAGTTTGGGACACACTGGCGGGCGATGAGAGGTGGACGACCTTCCCGTCCCCATTCACTCCATTGCATTTTAATCCGGAGTTCCCACCGGCGCTCGCCGAGGGCCCCTTTGACGGCTGGAGGGAGGGGGGATGCCGGGCGTTACTTCACTTGTTCCATGGCCCCGACCCCCTGACGTTTGAGAACTGCATGCGGGACTACCAAGTGCAGCCAGGGGAGCGGTACCGGCATCTACAATTGCTTCATTGGGCCACATCGCCGGGGGTGCGGGAGGCGGCGGCGAGACCTATGTCCGACTTTGAAGCCTTTCTCCTGAAGACCTCTGCCATGAAGGGGGCCATCTCTTTTCTATACCAGCTGCTGCTCCGCTCGGCCCTTTCTCCCAGACCGCGCTACATGGAGCAATGGGAGGAGATAGTGGGGAGAGATATCACTGACGGAGAATGGTCGGCGCTTTGGAAGGACATGACGCAATTTAATCATTCCATACTCCTGAGGGAGGCGCATTTCAAAACTCTTACGCAATGGTACATGGTCCCGGCTCGACTTCATCGCATTTTCCCGGCGGTCACGGACAGGTGTTGGAGGGGTTGTGGCCTCCTGGGGGACTTCCGCCACATTTGGTGGGATTGCCCGATCATTAAGCCCTTCTGGGTCGAGATCTTGTCCCATATTAAGGAAATTCTGCAGTACCCTGTCGACGACTCCCCTGAGTTCGTGCTACTGGGTTTGAGAGACCCCGGCCTTGAACACCAAACGCGAGCCGACAAAAAGATCCTGTGGCTGTGTCTCGGCGCGGCTAAACTCACGTTGGCTTCGACCTGGAAACGGAAGGAGGCCCCGGCGGTTTCCCTTTGGCACTCTAGATTGTGGAGACTTTTGAGTCTCGAGAGAATGGCGGATATATTTATAGGCAACTACAAAAACTTCAGGCACGAGTGGGGCCCCTTGGTGTCCTTTCTTTCTGCTGGCTTGCCTTCGGCTGTTTGCCCGGCATCATTGAGGAATTTACACTTATTTCAGCTCTAGAGTATGCTTGTTGGATGAATGGGGAATGCGAGCGGCGCCGTCACGGGGGGGGGGGGAGTTCTGGGGGGGAGGGGTTGGGTGCTACATTGGGACAGTTGCATCGCCGAGATGAGGCTTACTTAGAGAATGGGGCGATCCTGGACTATTTACCGGCTGCACTAACTGAGCTGCCCCATGCTGGGGGATAGATACGGGACTGCCGACATTCTCAGCAAATGAAGACTTTACCCGCTGGCTTTTTGTTTTGCTGCTCTGCCTCATCTTACTTTCACGCTTTCCCACTGTGTGGGACCATCTACGCACCAAATGTGGTACCTTTTGTTTATTGTTATTTTTTCTTTGTCTGCAAAATAAAAAAATTTACAAAAAAAAAAAATATTATATTTTTCTACAGCTTGCTACTTGATGCACAAATAAGTTTTACGACTGGTTCTATGGCATTACTTTTTTTAATTTTCTATAGGTATTTATCAACTTTTTTTTCATGAAAAATAAGCATTTGCCCCATATTTACAATGAAAATGTACACGAGGTAGGATGCCTTTTCGGTGACCCCTTTTTGAGAAGCCATATGCAGCATAACTATATCTTTTTTTGAAAAGTTTTTGAGCGTTCAGTAAAGTACAGCTTTGTTTGTGATGACATTGTGGAGACAAATTTCATCGTATCAATTCAGATACAGTTCTCGTTCTATAAATACCCAGATATTTCGCAATGTCTGCACTCATTTTAAGGGCTACTCTACTGAAAATATTTAAGTGATTCCGGTTAGCGGAAACATTTCAGACTTATTCCACTTGATGTGGAGTCAAGAAAAAGCCGCCAAAATTGATAACGTTCCTAATCTGGGATAAATTCACATCAGACTTCTGGACATAGAGGATGACATTGACAGCCTATAAGGACAATTTTGGCAATCTAGTACCAGTCCACAGACGTCATTGGAAATGGAATTGCCGGTTAAAAAAAGCCAGTGCCTCCATTTCCAATGCACATGTGATGGGGCAGCCCTCTCTCATACCTCTGCCAATTGCTGTCAACATAAACTACTGTCTGTTACTTTTAATTCTAGCAATAGGACTGGCGTATACTAGGGCAACTGTTTTCAAACTATGAGCGTCGAGCACCAGCTGACAAAGAAGCTCGCACATGAAGGGCCACTCTAGGGCATCAAATGCCTTTTCAGCATCTAAATGCACCGCTATAGCTGGAAATTTCGGGTCAACAAGATGTAATATGGTCATCAATGGGCAGAGATTAAAGGTAGTGGATCTCTGAAGTATAAAGCCTGCTTGAGCCGGTAATACGAATATTGCATGAGTTGTTGCAGCTGCTGAGCCAGGATTCTTGCATAAACGTCATTCTCCACTGTTGAGTCCCTGCTAGGTTTCAAAAGCACAGTTATCATAGGTTCCAATATCATAGGAGGTGGATTATTAATAGGGTTGTGCACGTCTAATAATCTAAGAGATAGGACATCAGCAAAATTCTTATAAAATATAATAGGAAGGTCGTCCCTCCATGGGCCTTGCCACGGGATAAGCTTTTGATTGCAATTTTTACATCTTCTAATGTTAACAGGAATTGAGGAGCTCTCGTACCTCACCATCGATTCCTGCCAGAACCACATCATCCAGATAAGCCACTATTTTGTCTGGTTGCGTTTGGGACCTGGATGTGTATAGTTCCCTACAAAACTGCACAAACCTTTCTCTAATATCCAACAGCGTGGAGGCTAGAGTGTCATTGCTGCCCTTATCGAGGAAATTTGGGAGTTATCGTTGGTGGTTTTGAGTACCCAAGCTAGTGTTTTCCTCAGCCTTCCAGCTTCACCGATTTGGAGTATGTGTCCCTCTCTCCCGAGAAGTATCTCGTGGTCTGCTGCCTCACGGATTCCATTAACATTTCCTTGGATTTGACCAATGTAGTTTTCCCTTTAGTGTGGGCGTATTCAGTGTCCATCTTTTTGAGTTCCGTTTGAAGATGATCTAGCGTGGCATGCAGGGATTTGCTTCCTTGAAAATACAAATTCAGCGTATATATAGCATAAAGGCCTGCCTTAAGATCCTTTTTTTAAGGCACTTTTTACCACAGACCAAATCAGAGTTCGGAACCCTTCAGCTGCCAACTTATAAAGCCTGAAAGTGGAGGGGGGATCATCTAAAGCGAGTATGACTGGCAAGTGGTCTGACCGTGTTCTGGCTGTAATATGGAGATTGTGCTCTTTGAGCATTATCACTTGAGCCATAACCACATGACAATTTACATGATGTGTTGAAAAGCGAATACTGTATCCAGACATCCTAGCTAAGCATGAGTGCGGTGCCACATTAAAATCCACACATCACCGGATGAACCAGCAGTAATTACTTCTTTATTTAGATATATAAAAACATATCTTTAAAAGATTCTTCCAGCACGTTAATACAATCTTACAACTTAAAAGAAATTAAAAAATGAAATAAAAATAGAAATAAAAACAGAGTGCAATGTGGCTTTCTTATCGGTGCTTACTGCTACGGCAATTTAGAAAGTAGCACTCCCAGACAATGCATGTGCGGTTAGGTGCACATTATTCTGCACAGTGGTCCAAATTTTCTAAGAGTCTGTAGGCATACTGAACAAATTTGGCCAGTTTTATGTTTGTCAGTGTTCTCTAAGGACAGCGCAGCAGTGATGGCGTGTCTGCAAGTCCGAACTCCCAGCTTGTTCCATTCCGGCCTGAGTAGGCGTCTGCGTTGGAGAATGAAGAAGGGACATATACAAAGCACGTGCAAAAAAGTTTCGTTTGCTGACCCACACCCTCTGCACGTTTGATCGGCCTTTTTTTGACGCCATGCAGGGAGATTTTGTAGGAAGCGCCAGTCTCCCAATCTTAGGGCGATCAGGCATCGCTTTAAATGATAGGAGAATGTTATTGACAGATAATTTGCCGGATGAAGGCGTTTATAGGAGTTGACTACTGCCCAAGCATGGCTGCGTTTCGCAAGGAGAGCTTTATCCATGATCAAGGATTTCAGTTTTGTAACTTTTTTTATTGTATTTTTGAAGACAGTCTGGCTTGGGTTGAGAGCCCAGAGATCTGCAGCAGACGTTTGTTGGATATAGTCATTTAGAAGGCGACCGTAAGTTCCTCCCGGATTGCTCACGCTGATTTCATTCCAGACCAGGAGTTCCAAGGTACCAGCTTCTGCCTTCCTTAGTTTGTGGATCAGATTAAGATATGAGCCAACATTAGAAGATTCATAGTTAGTTAGGCCCAGCTCTAGTCTGACCTGTGCTGGCGAGGAGGACCTTGGCAGGTGAAGCAATTTCTTATAGAGTTTGATTGTCAGTTTGTTTAGGGAATTGTTCATTTTCCCCTTGAAGATCTCTATACCATACGAAAGAGTTGGCCCGATCTTTGCTCTAAGCACTTCCAATAAGGGCAAAACCGTGGGGCCTGAGAGTCTCCTCGATAGCTTAGCCAGGGATATCATTAACGCTGTTGCCTTGGCTGCAATCACAGTGCTCTGTTTAGTAAAACTGCCCCTGGAGTCCAGATGGACCCCTAAGTATTTATACGATTGGCCGATTAAAATACTTTCTTTGTTTATTGTCCAGCCTCCACCTCTGTAGCATTTTTTGCCAAACGGGACAACCATAGTTTTTTTCATGTTAATTTCTAACTGGTTGTTAGCCGTATATTGCGTTAAGGCGTCCAGAAGTCTCTGTAGCCCCACTCTGGTGAGACTAAACAATGCCAAGTCGTCGGCATATAAAAGATTGCATAATGCCATGCCTCCTACTTTTGGTGGATGACTGATTACTTCCTCAAGGGTGCTTGATAGGTCCGCAATGAATAGATTGAAGAGAAGGGGAGCCAGCACGCATCCCTGTTTGACTCCACGAGAGGTCCAGATTTTCCGGGAGAGATGCGTGCCAGACCCTAACTTCACTCGGACCCATGTGTTAGAGTACAGCAGGATGATGGGGTTCAAAATATTGTCTGGGATTCCCCACTGCTTCAGTTTTTGCCACAGCGCTGCCCTAGGCACCCTGTCAAATGCTGCTTTGAAGTCGACAAAGCAGCAAAAAATCGACCTGGAGTTTTTGAGGGCTTTATCGATGATGGTGGAGGTTGCCAGTAAGTTTGTCATTGTTCCTGATTTGGCAACAAATCCTGTTTGATTGAAAGGGATCAAATTTTTATCCTTTACCCATTGTCTCAGATCCTCCAAAATGAGGCCTGCAAAATGTTTTGCCTCTATGTCCAACAAGGCAATTAATCTATAGTTGTTTGGGTTGCCTCGTGGACCGGCTTTATAGATGGGATGGATAATGGCACCTCTCCAAGAGTCCGGGATAGTTTGGTGGGTCAGGGTGTAGTTAAAGAGGTTTAATAGCACTATGGACCAGAAAGGGACATCGGACTTGAATAGCCTCTGCGGCAGGCCATTCGGGCCTGGTGCTCCATCTTGTCTTCCTTTGGTAAGAGCTTTGACTACTCTTTCTTCCGACAGTTTCTCAAATGAGGAAGGCCCCTGCATTTGATCGAGTGGAGGGTTCGGTGTTGCACCTGTGCCAGTGTCGGAATCCCATGTTAATCCAGGGCTATCAGGGTTATCTTTTGCCTGGAAATGCTCTGTTAGGTACAGGATCCAGTCTGCTTCCTGGATGTTCGCTGATCCAAATGATGTTATGTTTCGATCAATATTGTTGATAAGTGACCAAAATGACTTTGAATTTTGTTGTTTACTTTCCCATACCAGTTTGACCCAGAATTGAGATTCCTGGTCCTTTCTCTCTTGGGTAACTGCCCTCCTAAATGCCTTTTGGGCATGACGATATATGTCGAGGAGGTTGCTGTTCTCTGGGGATTTTAAGAGCAGCCTCAGTGCGTTGTTTCTCGTTCTTTTTAGTGTTTGTATCATGGCCAGTGCTGTTGCTCCTACTGGTGGTGTGCGGTTAGGGCCCTGCCTTGTCGCTGGATAAAGTCTGATCAAATGTGTACATAACTGCGACCATATTGCTGTTGGGGAGGCCATTTGGTCAAGTGCACACGTGATAAAATCCTTGCTTGTTTTTAGGATACCTTGTCCGTTGGACTCATTCCATTTCAGGCGTTTTAGGTTGTCGGAGTGTATTCCTTTATATGTGAGTGGTGCCTTTTTGTGGAGAATTAAGTTTGTGGCAAAGGAAACGACCAATGGCCTGTGGTCGCTCTCAAGTCTTGGCAGAACGGAGAAGCTGGTCAGATTGGATAGAAAATCCGAGTTGCAAATAACGAAATCCAGGTAGGATTTTGTTCTTCCATTTGACCAGGTCCAGTTTGGGGGGGAATCGCTTGCTGATCTTCCATTCACCACCAGATATCCTGCGTTGAAAAGTCTTAACACAGTGGTCTCGCCTAGTGTATTGTAAGTTTGCATGGGGGGTTTAGATTGGGGGACATCCTCAATAATACTGGTCAGATTGGGGCCTTCTGAGTCTGCTGTACTCCCGTGGAAAAGGTTCGTGTTAAAGTCTCCAGTGATGATGCGATCCGAGTTGGGATATTCTGTTGCTATATCATTCATGGTTTCGCAAAATCTGGCCAGATGGTCTTTTTTTGTGCGGGTGTTAGGATTGATGTACACATTTATAAGTAGGAGTAGTCGCTGTCTGTTCCGTAGTTTAATTTTGACCCCCAATAGCCAGTCTTCTTTCAAGTTAAGTTGGCTCAGTTCACCTTTTAGATTATTAGATATGTATATGGAGAGCCCGCCTTTAGGGTGGCCGAAGCGGCTATCCCTCAGAGCCTGCTTCCGAAATTCAATGAATCCTTCAATGGGGCGACCCTCTAGCTCCCAGGTCTCCTGCAGGGCAACTGCCACGTGTTTCCCCAGGAAGTCCATGGTGTCTTCATTTATGATTTTTTGGTGTAGGCCACAGATGTTCCATGAGCACAGTGAGAAAAGTGGCTTCCCGTTGCCACTGACCCCGTTGTGCTGTTGTGCCCCTGACGAAGGGAGTGGTTTTAGTGAGTTGTATTTTTTTGCTAATGGTCTTGTCGCAGGTGGTCAGGTTCTACTTTTTGTGGCCAACACTGCTGGCAGCCATCCCCAGGTGTGATCTGGTTCATTGCTTCTCGCCGCTGTTTCAGGGCTTTTAGATTCTGTATCCGGCCCTGAGGCGTTTTTTAGAACAGAGAACGGCCTCCCATGCTCTGTATTTTTAGTGCAGGCCGGCTTGTTGGATGTAATTGCTCCTGATAGCAGCGTGGTTGGATACCCTGGCGTTGAGTAAGGGTGCACTCTAATCCCCCAATTCTGCAGTATGGCTTTGTGTTCGAGAAAGGCTCCTGCCCATTCTGCCTGCGTGAAAGTAACAACAGTGACCTCAGAGGGTTGATTTCCTCGTGGGGGAAGAAATTCAATGGATTCGATGTTATTCGTATCCAGGCCCGCTAGCCCCGGTATGGCTTCCGCTAATTTCAGCAGATTTGATCTGTTGAGAATATCGTGCCGCCCCTTAGATTTGTACTCGGGGGCTAATAAAATTCGGTGACACGATTGGTTGTCACTTCGCGGCTCAGGTGGAATTGTGGGTTTGGGGATCAGTTTTTCGATTGTAGCATCAGATCTGTTTTGATGTGGCTTCTGTGGTGGTTGGGAGGGAGCCTGTTTTAATTGTGAGGTTTGTCTGAACCGTGCAGCTGTGTCATTGCGGATGGTTTTGGTGAAACTCAGTTTTGACGTTGTTTTTTTATTTCCAGAGGGGGAAAGGTCCGTTAGGGACTGGGATTTACCTGCCGCAGATTCCTGCTCAGTGTTACTTGACCTGACTGGACTCATCCTTGTGCTTGACCGGACTGGACTCGCCCTTGTACTTATTGCAGGATCACTTCCCTCTGTTTTCGTTGCCGAGGCGATTGTTGATGTGCTTAGGATCTGAGGGCTCCTCGCCCGTTGTTGAATGGGTAAGTCCACAGTTGGTCCGTTCGAGGTTGTTGTTGAGTTTATTGTCGGTGCCACTGTTCTGGGCTCTATAGAGGATTTTTTATTTTCGACAATCGAGAAGATGGGGAAGAGATTCTGGTGGGCCACGTTGGAGTTAGCCCTGAGTTTGTTCCTCGCTTTTCGTTGACGTTTGCGCTCTCGTTTGCTGCAGGGGGGAGTAGGTCTGGGAGAGTCCATGACTGATAGAACGGGCAAGGAGTCGGGACTGTTGATTCGTCTGTCCTCAGGTTTAACATGCTGATTTATAGGCCCGGTTGATGGTGGGAGAGTACAGTTTTCAACCATCGGAGTTGGATTTGTTAGAGCGCTATGAAGTTGCTCATTCATCGATTGAAGGCGGTTGGTAGAACCTTTAATATCTGCTTCTTCTTCCTTTGTTTTTGTATTTTTGTTTTCGCAGTCCTTCAGTGGGTTGTCCTGTTCTTGATGTTTAGTGGGTTGCAATATGGCTGACACGATACCCCCCCTCAGCTGCTTTACTTCCCTAATAATTGTGGAAAGGCAATCTGGGAGTAGGGAAAGGGAGTTGATAATTGGAGAGCAGCAGCATGTTGGTTGTGCAAAATTTGCAGATGCTTGCGCTCTTAAGATTAATGAATTCAGTTGATCTAGTTTACCATCAATCCCTGACGTAAAGAGTGCCAAAGTGTTTAGTAGATCCACTTGGACCTCTAATTTTATTGAGTGATAATTGAGTGCGGTCACAATTTGTTGCAGGGTCTGCAATAGTTGGGGCCAAGCACTGGTCGTGGTGTCCTCTTCTGTGTTAAGTTTGTCATCCAGAGTGGGACTCGGGTTTGAGAAATTTGGGGTGTTTTTAAAAAAAAGTGACAAATTCGACGTGGATTGATCATTTGCTGCCTTCTGCGCTGATTGGTTTTGGCATAAAGTTCTTATTAGGCCAAAAGGTGAAGATAACTTGTGTAATAGACTTCCGTCTGTTGGTTCTGTTAATGTTTTAGTTATTGGTGAGGTTGGCGAGTTTGGAGGTTGACAGCTGTCATTAAATTGCGGTGGCCCGACTTTCCCGTGGATTTGGGCTGTCGTTGTTTGCTGTGAGAGGCCCATGAGTGGCTTAGTCGGGAAATGTGGGAGTTGTGTCAGCAAAGGAGAAGCTTCTGTTAAACACATTATGTCTTCCAACTGTGTTTGCAGTGGAAGGGCAGTCCCGTTATCGTCTGCCTGAGGGGTAAAGGGCATCTCCGGAGTGAGAGAAACTGTTTGGGTGTCTACCCTGTTTTGGTTGGTACAGGTGGACCCAAAAAAATAGATATCTTGCGGCCCTTTTGCTGGCATTGTGTTGAATGCCCAGTTTTTCAGTGGTGCTTTAAGGTCAGACCCTTGGTGGTCAGAGGGCATTATCCGTGAGCTGGGAGGAGGAGCTACGAGACGAAACACTGTGAGCTGAGAAGCGGCGAAAAGCGCTGTGAGGACGCGCTGGAAAGGGCGAGCCGAGCTGAGCCACGCTGAGCTCGCCCAGCTGATACCAGGCTACCGGGTCCTCCACGAACGCTTGGTTAACCTCCCCCCGCCCCCCCTGCACCCATCACTGTCTCCACCGGTACCGCTGCCATTTACCGGACACGGACCTCGGCTGACGGCTGCTGCTCCACCCCCACCGCATCACCGCATCGCTGCTCAACCTGCTCCACCTGTGCTGCGGTTGGAGGACGGTTGGGAGGTCGGCGGCTTGGCGGTCAGCATTTTGGCGGGTTGCGGTTCTCCCCAGGCCCCTGGGGATCGAGCGGGGCTGAGCGGACAGGCCGGGAGGACGTCGCTGTGGGGCAGAGAGCGGTAGCGGCGCTGAGGAGGTGAGGAGGTGGAGGTGAGGGAGCAGCCACCCACCTTGCTTTCAGAAACAATTGAAGACAGCTGAGATAGACGCGCCGACAGAGCGTCCTAAAAAGTTACCAGAGAAATCCTGCAGGGGCATAAGGTTGAATAAATCACCTCCACTGTACGGAAAGGCACAGGAAGACAGCACCATACCATAAGAAAGCACTCCAGATCCATCTGTTACAGGGCTAGAGGCACTCTACATAGCCCAACAGACAGATTTCGGGAACGCACTACACGGACCAGGGAAGCTCATACTAGGTTTGGAATCCGAGAGTCCAGTCCGTGTTTTCGCATTCCGTGTCCTGTGCATTCAGCATTTGAGGCGAGGCGGCGGCAGGCAGAGGCGGGTGAAGCGAGGAAGCAAGGAAGCAGCAGGCTCTGTCCCGGCCGCCGCCCCCCCCTCCGACCCAACCCGAGCTGAGCAGCGGCGGTGAAGAGGTAGCGGGCAGTGGGAGGGCTACCCTTAATACCGCGAGCCACCTGCCTCGAGCCTCACAGCACGGCAGAGAGCCGAAATCTACCACACAGTGACTCAGTGATACAGTGATAGAGTGAGACTCACAGGAGGCAGAGACTTGGCCTGAATCAACCAGCGGGGGACAGCCGTCACCAAAGAGAACCTGGGGTATGAAGAACACATCAACCAGGTACGTGGCTACACGACAAAGCTACCCCAGTAGGAAAGCATTTTACTGCCACCCACGAAACCGATCAATCAACTGTTAACAAACTGTATGGAGCTTACAAACACCTAACTGACCAGTTTATTTTCTCACAACCTAAAGCGGCCCACATCGACAGTTATTCACCTACTAAACAAGTTAAATAGATAAATTTTCATTGGGAAACAGACTTACTCTCCTTGATTCACAAGCAGTGGTGAAAAAGAGTTTAAGCCAAGATCCTCCCGGTGCAATGAGATCCGGCAAAGTAAGAAAGTACACTGCTCCCAAGCGAAGGAAGTCCAAGCAACTTGACGCAGCTGGGGTTCAGGGCCACGTCAAGCACACCCCAAATCCTCAGAAACCCAAGAGCCTAACTCTACGGGATTATTTTAGAAAGACCCCGTCTAAAACCACAGAACTAATACAACAAACAGAGCAACATCCGCAAGTCGTGGAGGCAACCACCTCCGGATGAACCAATCTTTATATTTCTCACACTTGAGCATGACTTCATTAAAAAAACTAAAAAACAATGTAATAAAGATTTGGACCATAAATGTTAACTGGCTGTGTGTCAAGCAAACCCACCACTATCACTAGTATGCTGCTTGAGCTGGTAATGCACTCCTTAAACGTGAACTCTTGAGACTTATTAACAAGAATGACTAACCTGCGGAAATAAGTAGAGTATGAGGAGAAATAGCGGTATGAACCTCACAAGAATAAGAATGTGGGATTGGTTGATGGCGATAAGTGGGAGCAGAGTGATTTAAATCCTATGCCTTGCAGGGGTTATTTAACCCTCTTGTGTTCCTGCTAATACACCGAAGCATTGGGCCTGTGGGATCTACCCATGTTTACGATGGTAACAAATGTTGCTGTATCCAGAAACCACATTCAGTCTGAAATCGTCTAAGAAACAGTCCTCTAATGTCACTACAATGAAGTAACATTCCCAATAACGTTCCTCCTCCCACCAGCCGCACCAATCCTAAACGTCAGTGAACACCCACATACAAACAGACAAAAAGAAAAAACCCTCAACAGCATCAAACATCAATGTTATATGTGCGATCCATGCATGGCGAGTGTCATGGAGCAGACACCGACCTTGGGTTATGTACCCATAACCGTACTAGAGAAATAGAAGTTCCTAAGCCTATCGGCAGGCTGCCATAAGATTGTGAATAGAAACCATAAAATAAGAGAGAATCCACACACAGCCAGCAAGGTACTAAGAGGAGGTAAAGACATAGATGTGTTAATAACAATATACATAAGAAAGACCATGTAGTGTCAGCCATAAAGGATGGGGGAAGGGACAAAGGATTCACCTCTTCCTAACAAAATTATGCTGCAAACGACAATGCAGAATAATTAACTAATCCTAGGCATGCATTAAAAGCGCATCATTATGCTATACAGTAAGCATAAATAAAAGTGTGACAATTAGTCATTATCTACTGGCGAGATGGGGTTGGGCCTGTATAAAGCAAGATAGGAGTTGGGCCTGTCAATAAACAAGAGAAAGAGTGCTGCTGCTGCTACAATTTCAGTTACTTTATATATGTTTCCAACAAATCAGCCGTATCACCCAACTGAATTGTTTTTGCATTTCTGGGCACATTACACAACAATTTCAACACAAAGTTTTGCCATATAGCAACATCATATGTGAAGTTCGTGAGCCCAGTGCCAAGTGATCTACGTGGTGCAAATTTAATTATGAGTCACCGTGCACTTGTGTAATACATGAGCATGTTATTTCCCTGGGGTGAAGGACAAGGTTTGCGAAACCGCACCTGTCCTGAGGAGACCTCAGAATCCTGCGAAGTCAAAACAAGTCGACACCCACATGGCCCAGAAAGTTTAATGCAAATGAATTTTCAATAGAACGACTAGAGAAGTGGTTAATCCGGTTAAAAATATCAATAACCCCTTACATCTTTTTGCCTTTGACCATGCATTTTAATAATGTATGGGACTTACTACTTGGATTCTTTCTCAGCACCCACTTCTTTTTGTTTTAAAAAAAACTAGTTCTGGTCTTTAAAGACTGATTAGTATAGTATATTACACTTCATTTTCAGATACACTGATGTAAGTTTGTCTCATGTTATAATGTGTTGGGGGTCACAATTATTCCCACACATTGATGTATGTTTGAGCATTTTGATTGTTCATAACTTACAATCCTTTTATGTTTGGGGTCACAATGTACATATAATTATCATAACATATTGATGTACCCTAGAGTCTTTCAACTGTCTAAGTTGTGTAGAACGTTTAGTCCATTTTGTGATTAGCATATAAATTAGATGTAGGATATGTACCAATAAATTGATGTTTCAAAGAAGAGAACATGTTTTGAGAAGAAAGTAAAAGACTATCCTAATAAAAAAGCTTTGGTTTTGCTCAATCAGTAGATTGAAATGTACTGTATATGTTGAAATCATTTAATACATACAGCAGGAAGGCAGTAGTAGTTTTTATATTCATAGTTCTATGGCCTAGCCTTTCCTCGTGCTACCTAAAGCTCAAACCCGTTTTTTGTATAACTTTCTAAAAGAGGCATTTTTAAGATTTGACTTTGCCACCCAAGAGGACTATAAATGACAATTCAATGAGTGAAAAAGTACTTATTTATTTGCGCTCCTAAACTGAAGTCATCGCTTATTAAGTGATGTAAGGTAACCCACTGTTTAGTCTATGGGAGATGTAGCCTTGTTACAGAGAGAAACAACTTTAGGAACATTAAAACTTAAGTACACATGTCCTTTTTTTGAAATACCATGTACGCTGACCTATGAGAATTTACAGCCTTCCTTAGGGGGACTTATAAGTAAGCCCGGGCGGAGAAGTAAGCCTGAGCGGAGACCTTCGCTCCGCCTGCGGAATGTGCAGAGATTTGTCTCCTCTGCGTTCCGCGGAGATGACAAATCTCCGGAGCGGAGGAGTTGGCTATCCCCCGCCTCCACCCCCCTATATTAACAAGTAATTCAAAATTACTTAAAATTAAAACCACTTACCTGAACTGCGGCGTCCGAGGGCTGCCCTCCTTCTCTTCCTTGCAGTCTGGATAATCCTTGAGGAAACTGCGCGAGCAGATGCGCCTTTCTCGCAAGAAATGCGCGGGTGCATGCACAGTTTTCTCAAGGATTTCTCAAGAATTTAGAATATTTGTTAATATAGGGGGGGTGGAGGCGAGTGGCGTAGGAGAGCTGAGCGGAGTTCCATGGAGTTTGTTCGCAACTCCGGTGCCCTCTGCGTAGCCCCACTACGCCCTGGGTTACTTATAAGTACGGGTTACGCCTGGCCGAAAGTTTATTTTGCCTGGTCCTAACATCACTTTAAAATTGCACAGACCAGCTGCAAAGGCCGGCCCGGAGACCTGCTTTACAGGTCTACTTTTTTGGGTGGCACAATGAGTGCTGCAGCCCACTAGTAGTATTTAATTTACAGGCCCTGGGTACACGTAGTACCATATACTAGGGGCTTATAAGTAAATTAAAGGACTAATCAGGAGCATACCAATTTACCATGTTTGGAAGGGAGAGCACCAGCACCATACCACTGATTAGCAGGAGTAAAGTGTGTAGCCAACAAAAACATGTTTAGCAAAGGTAGGCAAAATATCTGGGGTGATCATGCAGAAAGGGCCAAGTCCAACAAGCTGTTAGGCAAGCTGCATGAATATCAAAGCGTGGGCTAATCCTTCAGTGTAGAGAGCCAAGAGCAGCCGTTCTAGATTACCTATTGAACCACTGCAATCATGCGGTTTTGTGGCTACATCCTTAATCTGCATTGCAGTCAAATAACTCACAAAGGATATAAAGCCAAAAAATAGAATAACAGGAAAATATCTGTCCATTTTATCCTGCTTCAGCAGTCAGTCCTATCCTTCTGCAAAAAGAATCTGCCAGATGTCTGCTTATCCAACAAATTATTTTATATGCAGGATTTATTCTGACTTCTCATCAGCCCCAAAGCCCACGACCGTCCAGAATCTACTGCTAGTAATATGCTTGCCACGGTTATTTCAGCTGACCTGCCACCAACTTACTACTTTGGAATTCTAGTAATACGAATAGTGGTGAAAGAATGGGAACACCTGCCAAAGTTAATATTTTTCTTATTTGAATTATACTTAAAATATTAAATACAAGTTCCTACGGTGATAATAACTCAGTAGTTTTGTGTAACTACTCCTGCTCTAAACCAATCAAAGCTGGGGTTCCAATGATAAACATGAATACAGGTGATGGGCACAAATTCCTGCTCTAGTACCCGCATTGTGGGCTTACAAGATCTCAACATATCCAGAAATGGCTGGTACTTTCTCTGAACCAGCTAGCAACTCTCAATACAACACTAGCCAGCGCGTTGGGACAGCCTACAGCGTTTTAGTCTAAATTGTAATTTGACCATCATCTGATTTAGCAATATTCCAAAAATGATTAAGTCCTTTGATATCAGCGTGGTTATTAGCTTGATTTCATGCAGTGTTTGGTGTTCACCTGAAAAACTCAGAATTTCCTCTTTTATAACTGTTCTTTTTTCCTTCAGGGTACAAAGGATCCTGCTTTGAGGCTCTTCCTGACCAAGTGTTACCGGATGAGCCCAAAAACTGCAAAGCATTGGACAATGCAGCAAAGACGAATCACCGTCCAGAGGAGAACGCACCTGGTGTCGTCATCTCCCCAGACTCTACAGAACCAGGTATGTCTTCGGTTTGGTATTAAAGGCTAAGCTGTTGAACAACCCACACGAATCTGTCGCGTAGCAGGTTATTTCTCTGAAGTCACTGGCTTTGGGATGATTGTTTTGACTAACTCTTCACGAGGCTTATTACTAACACAATGAACACGCGGAAGGGGAATTTTTACAGACGGGGGTTTAAGAGACACAAAGTGGCTTCTGTAACGAGCCTTGTCTCATTTGTGTTTCTGATGGCGAAATACATTCAGTGTTTTACAAATCTGACATGTTTGCCCATGCTAAAGAGGATTATGTAGAGATTTAAATTTTTTTTATAAACATATAAAAAAAAAAGAAAAACAAGGGGCTGTGGTAAATAAAATGGGCCCTGCACCATCTTAAAAAAATCTAACTTTTGTACTGAAATAGTTTTTGGTGAGAGTGGCTCTCCTATACCAAGTGTGAACCACCCCTACTGCCTTTCCTTGGTTTCACCACAGTGGAACATACTACAGATTTCGTGATGTGTTTGTGGCTGTAGCTCTTTTTAAGTTATTAGTTTCCTGTTTGATAAATGACGCGATTGTATGTGTTAGCATTAACACTTTTAAAGTTATTAGATTTCTAGTTGGTTATGGTGGGGTGGGGTGTGTGTGTGTGTGTGTGTGTGTGTGTGTGTTAGCAGCTCTTTTTGGTCTATTAGTTTCCTGTATGATAAATAACTTGTGTGTGATCTCTTACAGATGGCCAAGAGGGTTCATGCATCTCTTACTGTCAGGGTGTGCACTTGTTGTCGATTAACTTTCACATGCTCAGTAGAACACCACCCTGAAGTTAGTAGATGCCTCTGACATTGAGAAGACTCCCCGTGACCATAATCTGCCCCCCCCCCCCAATCACAAACCACCATGAGTTGCCCCTTGTGGCCCTTTACACTATGTGAAACTAGTAATTGTAGTACCTTTTAATATTCTGATTATGACTACTGTGGATAAAATAGATCCTTTGAAATAGAAAGATTTGCTAGTTCACACCAGTCTTTCTGTACTCCCATTCTCAGCCAAACAGATATGCCACACACATACTACTGTTATGCCTCATGCCCTCTCCAGTTGAATATTCAAGGTTGCATAACCTGCCATGCATCAATCTGATTCCCAAGTAACCTGATCTGTAGAAAGACCTTGTATGAGAGGGAACAGTTCCATTTGGCCCTTTCATACAAAGTGTTCTGTGCATTTTCCATCACCGCTTTCCTGATTTGTAATAACGAAGACCAACGTAACGGGTGCTACATAATTGTGGAAGAGGCCAGTCAAACAGGATATAGGTTAGATCGACACCGCTTAGCAGCAGGATGCAGGTTAGATCGCTACCGCTTAGCAGCAGTGTCTCTGTTTTTGTTGGATCGCGGTATAGCCGGATGGTATTCTTATATTAAAAATTAAATGAGAATTTGAAAGGTAACCTAAAAGATGATTTTTGTTGTGTCCATTTAAAAAAAATCTCTAAAGCACCTTGAATTTAGAAACTAAAATGTAAAATAGTATTTCTTATACCGAACTATGACAGAACGGGGAAAAGGGACTTCTTTACGTTAAAAATGCAAAAAAGGGGGTCATCAGAATGCCCACATGGATTTACATTTCATCAAAAAGAGGTAGAATGGGACAGCTCCCCAATTCTCTCTTGCTCTACAAAAATGAGTAATAAGACCTTAGTCTCACTAAAAAGTGTTTCCTTGTTATGCACATGTAGTTCAATCCAGAGCTGTACTTGGGTGAGGAAGTCCAAGACAAGAGGGGCCACTGGCTTACCCTACAAAAATGTGGATTAACTCCGTAATAATACATCTGCAATGTTTTCCTACACAAATAGCATTAGATTTACCTGACGAAAATCTTGCAGGCAAACATCCACAGTGTGCACTATTACTTCACCAGTTCTACCTCTGGTTTGGGCCAAATATGAGTTTGCGCTCAAATCAATTTGCAGACGTCGTTGCAAAAAGCACCCAAGATTTTGTGCAAAGCCACAGTAAAGACCAATACAGAGTAAGATCTGCTAAAATAGGTGTGTAAATAGGCAGGCTGCTTGGATCAGATTGTGTTTTATTTTGCTGCATTTTTTAAAATATCTGCTTACACCAAGAGAGGTAGCAGGAGAAACCCGAGAGCCCCTCTTAGAAATATGCCCAGTGAAATGAAGGTTGACGGTACTACTGATCCCGGCTTTTAAGAGATCATTCTTCAGAATTTTCTTCTTCCTTTGTGTGTTTCTATACATTTAAGTAATGCCATTTGTGTTTCAGAAAGAATGCTAGCATTGTGCCTTCCTAACCCTCCCTCACCACCTGAGTCTCTAATGCGATCCCTGCGGTCAAGCTGTGATGCAGACCTTGTGTCACCTGGGTTAGCGGTAAGTTGGCATTTCCTGAATGCAGGACTGACCATAAAATGGAGGAACTGTTTTTTTGATTAACTTTTTGTCAATGAAAAAACTCTCATGATACATCACATTGCGGTCAAAGATGTGACAACCGTACAAACATGCCTACGGGATGTATACGATAATCCGAAGATGCGTGGAATAAAGGCATGGATCCGCTAATGACTAATGCAGCGTGAACTCCAGGGGCATTTGGGGGAAAGGAACAGGGGACTGCGTGGGGAAAGAGGGAGATTGGTAACGGAAGCAGTGTTACTGCAAGGGAGTGGAGAGCTAATACCCCAAAGGGGGGGAGATATAACTGGGGAGGAAGGGAGGGGTGGCTGGGGGGGGGGGGGCGAAGACTGAGCCAGAGGAGCAGGGTTAAGCAAATTGTTCAGGGCACATCTGCAAAAAGGCGATGGGGGGGTGGGGTGGGGACTGCAGAGAAGCGGGTGCGGGTCCCGGAGAGGATGACCGAGATACAGGGGGGGGGGGCTAGGTCCTGTACCCCCTAGTGAGGCGTTGAGGCGTGTGGAGAGGTACATGGGGTGTCACGCTTGTGAGCTGACAGAAACTGGTGGGATAGTGTGGCCCATTCTAGCGATATCGGGTGTTTGCGCTGGCCTTTCGCTTCCTCCTCCCTCAGGGCGTCCTCCTCCGCTGCCGCCCACTTCCTCACCGCCCCTACCCATGTCTCGAGTGAGTGTCCGGCGATCGCTCGCCATTGCATGGCTATGTTCCTCTTGGCTAAATACAATGGAGGAACTGTTAATGTGTGTGCTGTCTTCAAAAACAAGGTCTAAAGTATATATAGTGGGCATCTGCAAAGATTCTCACATGCCAATGTATTTGTTTAGCAGTTTTGTAAAGCACTGGTGTACACATGTTGGGTTCTTCGGAGAGCTGATGCAAAGAAAAAGTCCAACTGAGTGGTTGGATAGGATCTTTGGAGTCCAATCATTTTGGATCTGAAATACATTGAAATATCCTTAAGTGATGAACCCTGTGCTGAGGCAAGTTAAAAAAAGTTCAGTTTTCAGGAGTTTCCCAAATTTCATAAAGTTAAGTTCAGATTCCAGATCTCAGGCTAGGGATAATGACATTCCATAGTATTGAGCACTTGAACCCCAATGATGTTTCAGTCTACTGAAGAATCATTGATCAAGTGGGAGGACAAGAGGTGAAGATTACTGGTTGGGGCTGCATTTTCTGCAGGTACTCAAGACTTTTGACATGTTAGGCTTTGTAGTTTTTACATAGAGCCTTCAATGTAATTCTAGCATTCTCTAGAAGCCAGCTGAGGGTTTTATGGGTGTGTTTGAAGTGGTCCTGCATGAGGAGATGAAGATGTATTCTGGATTCATGCAGAGGATAGAGTAGGCGGTGATGAAGTTTTGGAGGCAAGGCAGAAATTGGGCGCTAGCCTTATCAAATAGGTTTCCAGTATGAAGAACACAAAGCTGTTATTAGTGCAGCTGCAGAGCATAGCAGAGAACTGTGAAAACCTGTGGCCCATGAGTGCTAATTTGTGCTTGTGGTTACAGGTGGTGGACCGGGCCCTCATTTTGGGGACCAGGATTGTTTTTCATTATCTGAGTCTGACCCAGAGGAAGAGAAAGAAAGACATGAAATGGAGAAAGGAAGAAGAGAAAGATAGGAAGATTGTCATTTGGGATGAAAAAGAACTCGGAAGAGTTAGAGACATGAAGTGTAGGGTGGTTGAGGAAAGAGGCACATTAAAAACTAGCAGCCTTGGTTCTTGGCAACCCTGGCATTGGTCCTTGTACTTTTTATTACTATTTATTTATGTATTTTTTTCTACGAATAAGCCCTGAGCAAGTTAGAATAAACTGATCATTTCCATCCACTGCTGCACAGGAAGAAACTAAAACAATAATTTGCATGCCAATAGGTCTCGCCTTTGGGACGGTGTAACTGTTTAGCCATGCAGCACATTATCCTAAGCCTGTGCCGCCAAGGATCCTCCCACCCTGTGACATTCGGGGACAGGGGGGACCAAAAAAGGAAAGTTAACAGCAGCAACAAAAGCAAGTCATGGTGGCTTATAAACCTTCAACGCCACACCCAATCTGGGTAAAACCGGTTTCACGTGCAAAATGTGGTTTATGTGGTTTTCTTTCTGTTTATGGTAGGTTTGTGGTAACCATGGAAACACCAGGCAGCCCAACTTGCATGACACAATGGGGTCAAACCTGTAGTGAGAACATTCTAGTCTCTTTCATGCGCTCGAATGTTAAACATTAATACAATAAAAATAAGCAAAGAGATAAAAAGACAATTCCCCCCCACCCCATGCGCCTTAAATGTGAAACAAGCTCTACTAGGTCTGGGTTTGTGTGCAAACAGGACTAGCTTCTCTCAGTAAATGTCTGCTCGGGCTCACTGTTATCTAGAACCCTTCGCTGCTGCTGTGACATAAGATCCTCAAGAAGGGGTAGCCTGATGGCCATGCTGATCACCTTGGGATACCAGACTCTCTGTGCCCAATCTGGAGCCACAAGGATGACTTGGGCCCGGTCATTCCTCAACTTCTTGAGAACCCTGGGCAGGAGTGGTATGGGCAGAATGGCATACAGGAGGCCTGAGCTCCACTTGAGACAAAAAGCATCTTGGAGTGAGAGTTGCCTTGGAAACTCCAGTGTGCAGAACTGCTGACAATGTGCATTCTTGGGGGTGGCGTACAGATCTAACCAAGGCTCTCATCACAGTGAAAGAGACCTTCCACCACCTCCGGATGGAGATGCCAATTGTGATCGACTAGGCTTCTTCGGTTGAGTTTGTCTGCTCTGGCGTTCAGAGAGCCCGCCAGATGTTGAACCACCAGGGAAATGCCCTGACATTCCAGCCATGCGCAGAGACTTGGGTCCTCTTACCAAAGGGTCCACGTCGGCACCCCGCCCATGCTTGTTGGAGTACCAAATGGTGGTGGTGGTGTCCGTGAACACCTGAACTAGTTTTCCCTTGATGGAGTGCAGAACGGCTTTCAGTGTCAGCCAGATAGCCTGGAGCTCCAATAGGGTGATGTGGCATGCGGATTCTGCTAGACACCAGAGGCCTCTGATCTCCAACTTTCCTAGGTGGCCACCCCATCCCAGGAGTGACGCATTTGTCACTATTGTCAGATCTGGTTGGGGAATTCAAAGGTGTTGACAGCTGACCCAATCACTATTAGTTAACCATCACTGCAGATATTGTGCAGTTCCCTCTGAGATCTGGACCATGTTGGTGAGATTCCCCTGATGGTGCACCCACTGGAACTTCAGGTCCCACTGCAGAGCCCGCATATGCTAGCAGGCATGTGTCACAAGCAGGATGCAGGATACCATGAAGACCAGCAGCCTAGGAGTCAGTCTCACCGAAATCCAGAATAGAAGCTGAAACATTGGTATCACAGCCTGAATATCGCAGGCTCATTATTCGTGAGGATGGGCTCGAAACTGCATTGTGTCCAGAATGCCTCCAATGAAAGGGTGCATCTGAGGGGAGGTCAGATGGGACTTTGGCATGTTGCTAATGAACCCAGCGAGTGCAGGAGTTAGACGTAGTCTGGAGGTGAGAAATTACAGCCTGGGGCTAGCCTGCCTTCAACAGCCAGTCTAAGAGATGGGGGAAGACTGTCACAGCTAACTGAAAATTCTCCTGGCCCATTAAGAAACAAAGGTAGTGCCTGTAGGCAGGCAGGACGAGGGTATGAAAGTATGCGTCCTACAAGTCCAGCGCTACCATCCAGTCTCCCGGGTCGAGGGCAGACAGAACCTTGGCTACCGTGAACATTTTGAACTACTCCTTCCTGAAGATGAAATTGAGAGGGCGCAGGTCTAGGATACAGTGAAGGCCTCCATCCTTTTTGGGTACCAGAAAGAAGCGGGGAAAAAAAACGACGACATTGGCATCCTCTCTATGGCTCCTTTGGCCAATAAAGACATCACTTTCTGGCGGAGAAGAGATAGGTGATCCTCCGTCAGCCTGTCGCACGTTGGTGGCATGGAGGGAGGTGTAGTCATGAAGGGAAGCGAGTAGCTCCTTCGAATGATCTGCAAAACCCACTTGTCCATTGTTATGGACCGCCAGAGGGGCAGGTGATGGTGAATCCTGCTCCCACTGGGAGTCCATGGTGATAAGAGGACAGATTAGGAAGGCTTGGAGGCTGCAGCTCCCTGGGGTGGTGGACTGACCCAACCACTGGCTGCCAAACCCATTCGCCGGTAGGCACTACATCCTCAGCCATGCAGAGGCTGTGAGGCTTGCCCACCGTGGTGGCTGGGCGGGTCCAGATGCAGCTGGAAGCCCTTCTGTGGCTACGAAAGGTGGCTTGGGGGTGGTGAGGGGCCATTCCAAGGCCCAAGGCCCTGGCCATAGACCCGCTGTCCTTAAAGTGCTCCACTGCTGAATTTGCCTAGTCTCCGAAGAGACAGGAGCCATAAAAGGACATATCCATAAGTGATGGATGGATAGCCCCAGAAAACCCAGTTGTCCTCAACCAGGTGTGGCATCGTAGGGCCACTGTCGACAAAACTGCTCTGCTTTGTGAGTCAGTGGTGTGCAGTCTAATCTAACATTTTAATTTAGTTGCATCCCTCCCGTCAGCAACAGCCAGGAAGAGCACAGCTCGGGCCTCCTCCGGAACCATTGGCCGCACCTGTGCAACCGTATCCCACAGAGCGTGGGAATAGTGGCCCAAAAGGCATGCGTGGGTACGGACGGCAATACCAGGCTGGTAGAAGAAAAAGTTTTTTTGCCTATAATGTCCAGCCTCTTGGATTCCCGATCTGGTGGGGAATGCACCAGGATTTATGTGGGAAGTAAAAGCTAGGAACGCCAATCTCTCTGGGGAAGTGTGTGCTGTAAGGAATTTGGGGTCCCTGAAGCGGGGTGGTGGAGGGCTACTGTCCTTTTCACAGGAGCCCCAGTGTTGGGCTCGGACCAAGTCCAAAGCAGGACATCAGTAAGTACTTCATTAAATGGGAGAAGCGGTTCTGGGGGGGGGGGGGGACACTCCAGGGCTGAAGCACTTCTGTCAAAACGTTAACCTTGACTGCCACCGAGGGAAAGCTAAGGTC
The DNA here is from genome assembly GCF_964263255.1 of Lissotriton vulgaris. Lineage (NCBI taxonomy): Eukaryota > Metazoa > Chordata > Amphibia > Caudata > Salamandridae > Lissotriton > Lissotriton vulgaris. The sequence goes on from NC_141697.1 coordinate 1,183,411,809, forward strand.
CAAGACCTCAGCCACCCTCCTCACTACCATTGCTATTGAAGCTTCATCCTCTGTAGCCACAGTAGGGAAAGAAATCATGCCAGTATCTGGAGAAGTATACTGTAGGCTTGCATCCGCCAAATCCTCTCACCAATCCAGGTTGGTATAATATGGCAGGTATTCTACAGGGCGTCCCCTCCCATTCCTTCCTGAGTCCTAACTCTTAAGAATAGGGCTGAAGCTCCAGTCTGGAAGGCATGACTCAAGTCTGCGCTGGTTTGGCATTGGGCGACACCCCTCTGACTGTGTGTCTGAGTCATCGATATAAATGGGGATGGCGCCGACCTCAGGACCGGCACCAGGGAAGGTTGAGATGGCAAGACTGACGCTGATCCAGATCCATCTGTGGATGTCTTGGGCCTGACTTTCGCCGCAGCCGCCGGCGTGGATCCATTAGGGGCCCCTCTCGAAAGGCGGGGTCCAAAGGCAAGCCAGAGGGAACGGCCTCCCAAATTAGAGGTGTATAACATTATTTTCGGGTTAAAGGGTGACCAATGCCAGTTTGTATTGATATTGTGCTAAAACATACATTATGAAGGAAAAAACAACCACGGGGTGGCTCTAATCAGCAAGGCTGAGCCGGACTATCAAGAAACAAAAGTGGGGTGCCAGTGCTGATATGGATAATTCTAATACACCAGATAACCAAACAGAACTTGAAGGAAAATTCAAGAACGGGAGTTACTATTTAATAGTTTTTTATTTTAACAATATTAGAAAGACAGGAGACTTTTATATTTTCATTTTTTACAACGGGACATATTTACAAAAGGACACAGGGGACTTAGGAGAGTAACTCCTAAACATCAGTCATCCAGTATTTCAGGCATATCACAGACATTCAAAAACACATTCACACCACTCGGGGAAAGGGACTCTAATGGGCATGAACTTACAATCTAAAATTATATACAGTCTATACTACAAGGAAAAACAAAGGGCCACAGTCTGCGGACATAGTTTAACAGAAATTGATGAGAAAACAGTTACTTTATATAATGTACAATCCTAATTAAATCTACAGACAGAAGTTTGTTTTGCTAAATAAACTTGGTATTGTACTAGCGACTAAAGAAGAATAGACAAGATACTCTTGTCGCTCTCGCAGACACCATGTGGCAGAGGCCTACGCGTTTCGAATCCCACTGGTTTTCTTGGGATTCTCTTCAGGGCCTGTGTAGTATCAGTGGGTGGAAATGTCAGTGAGTTGGAGAGAAGATCACGATGAAAGGAAGAACTCAACTGTCCTTATCTGGTGTGCACACCATGCCGATCTCAATCTTACGGAAGTGCGAAGCTCGGTAAAGTCTCAAGGCTTGCCGGGGGACCGAAGAGAAAAGCTTCTACCAACGAAGGGTGGTCAGAATGGGTCCGGTCGGCAGACTAGTTTTCTTCATTAAAGATGATATTCTCGGTTGGTATAGATCCGTGAATAAAGATAGAAGTGCCAGGGTGGTTCGGTTGATTTAAGATCACTATTCTTTGAAACGGGCGGTACGGCGGATAACAAAAAATTCCAGTATGCAAATGCCGCCTAGTAAATCGACAAAGGCTCTGCGCAGTTCGAGCCAGCAAGCAGAACTCTCTTGCTTTAAAATCTATTTATTGTTTGGCATAAAGACGGCCGTCAGTCCGCTGGCGTTCCCGTCGGCTGCTACGCGCATGTGCCGACGGGAACGCCAGCGGACTGACGGCCGTCTTTATGCCAAACAATAAATAGATTTTAAAGCAAGAGAGTTCTGCTTGCTGGCTCGAACTGTGCAGAGCCTTTGTCGATTTACTAGGCGGCATTTGCATACTGGAATTTTTTGTTATCCGCCGTACCGCCCGTTTCAAAGAATAGTGATCTTAAATCAACCGAACCACCCTGGCACTTCTATCTTTATTCACGGATCTATACCAACCGAGAATATCATCTTTAATGAAGAAAACTAGTCTGCCGACCGGACCCATTCTGACCACCCTTCGTTGGTAGAAGCTTTTCTCTTCGGTCCCCCGGCAAGCCTTGAGAATTTACTGAGCTTCGCACTTCCATAAGATTGAAATCGGCATGGTGTGCACACCAGATAAGGACAGTTGAGTTCTTCCTTTCATCGTGATCTTCTCCCCAACTCACTGACATTTCCACCCACTGATACTACACAGGCCCTGAAGAGAATCCCAAGAAAACCAGTGGGATTCGAAACGCGTAGGCCTCTGCCACATGGTGTCTGCGAGAGCGACAAGAGTATCTTGTCTATTCTTCTTTAGTCGCTAGTACAATACCAAGTTTATTTAGCAAAACAAACTTCTGTCTGTAGATTTAATTAGGATTGTACATTATATAAAGTAACTGTTTTCTCATCAATTTCTGTTAAACTATGTCCGCAGACTGTGGCCCTTTGTTTTTCCTTGTAGTATAGACTGTATATAATTTTAGATTGTAAGTTCATGCCCATTAGAGTCCCTTTCCCCGAGTGGTGTGAATGTGTTTTTTGAATGTCTGTGATATGCCTGAAATACTGGATGACTGATGTTTAAGAGTTACTCTCCTAAGTCCCCTGTGTCCTTTTGTAAATATGTCCCGTTGTAAAAAATGAAAATATAAAAGTCTCCTGTCTTTCTAATATTGTTAAAATAAAAAACTATTAAATAGTAACTCCCGTTCTTGAATTTTCCTTCAAGTTCTGTTTGGTTATCTGGTGTATTAGAATTATCCATATCAGCACTGGCACCCCACTTTTGTTTCTTAAAACATACATTACAACACCTGTATGAAGGATTTATTTTGCTTGGCACACCACAAAAGTAATAAAATTGTTCTGGAATATGCTTTCAGATCCTATGTCCTATTAGCAAAATTAGGTGTACATTGTGCTGTAAAATACTCTGTTTTACCCTATTTTTTCAGTGGGGTGGGGGCGGGGAGGCTTTCCAAGATCCACTCACTCTGTTTAAGGAACTATATTAAAAATCACCAAGAAACCACTGAATTAAAGCTCACATCCAAGACACTGCATGCATTTTGGGCAAGTCGCTTATCAAAGTAAATTATTAAATGATAAACGAGGAGCATGGATTGTGACATATTCTCTATGGATCATGCGTGGAACTCTACATACGGGGTCCGTTTCCGCCTTATGAGAAGAATATACTCCACTGACAACACTAAGATCCTCAGCTGCTTTGAATTCTCTACATTGGCTACCCTTACCCAAGAAAGTGCTGTTCAAGTCTTTCTGTATTGTACACAGAGCTTTCCATCAGGTTGGACCTGTGTTTTTTTACAGACCAAATTTGAACACTACCTCGCTAAGGGAACCTTGCAATTAGCCAACGCCGATCTTCTTACACTTCCTAAGTACAAAAAGGTACGAACAGGTGGTTGTGCTTTTTTGGTTCAAGCTGCTTAACTCTGGAACCCCTTTTCCATTCTCTTCGCTCTATTAGGGAGCTGGTGGCCTTGATGAAAGTCCTAAAAACATGGGTCTGCACTCTTAGACTTTTCTTTCCTGGGTTTGCTCTCCCTGCTCCATGCGTAGTCCGTGCAAAACCCATTCTAGACAATCGCATGCTTTGGGTATCGAAAGCGATATTTACTACAGTTATCAATGTTGATCACGATTAACAAAAGACCACAAAGGCTATACAAGAATGCTATAAGGGAGTTCCACCACACATATTTTGAACACTGAATATCACTACTTTGTGAGACACAAGTCACTCTGTGGTGCACAAGTCCTTTGAAAGGTCTTCAGTGTTTTACTGAATAAATCCAGATTAGGAAGATCTTTCAGACCCGGGCAAAGACTGTCCCAGAGCTGTCTGTGTGGTTGGTGTCACATCTGGCCTCTGGCAGCAGGCTTGCATTACTGGACCTCCGGTTTTGTCTGGGTGTAGAGATAGCAAATACATTCAGAGGGCTTTTTTGGCCATGTCCTGTCCGTGATTTGAAAGCAGAGTGAAATGAGCCAATTTATTTTATTTAGGATGGGGTCTCATTACTTGGTTTGCATTATCCAAAGTTTTAGGATTTATGTTTTTTTGGGGCGACATCATATTCGATGTTGCAGTACCATTCACTAATAAATCTCGTTTCTGGCCAATTAAATGCAGTGTAAGAACTTAAGCGGAGAAAGAATCTTTCCAAGCAACAAAAAGTAGAATTTTTAATTTGTGAATAGTTAATCAAAAGAATGTTTTGCATCAAGCCATATTCTGAAGCTTTTTACTTCGTCTTGTTCCCTTGTCGCTCCACATTGCTCTTGCCAACAGAATGGAAGACTCTCACATAAGGCATCTTTGACTATTTTAGTCTTTGTACCATTTAGACTGAGGTAGCTCTCCTTCATCCACCTTTTTCTGATAGGTATTGATGTTGACCTATTATTCTTTTTGGCTGCCCAGACGGATTTGGAGTTAGAAATCAACCTCGTACACTTGGAAGTGAGATACAGAGAAATGATGACAATGGGCATTTCGTAAAAGGTGCATGTTTTCAAAGATTTCACAGTAAAAATGACAAGCAATTTTTACTCCACATTAAAGTCTGAAACATGGAAACTACTGTTAAGTGTATATCATTTGTATGTTCCCAACTCCCCTCACAGAATAGTGTCTCCAGCCCTCAACAAGAAACGAATCCTGTGCTACCAGGCTGCAACCTGCTGTGGACCAAGGAGGATGTGAAAAGTGCAACAAACGGCTTCAGTGAAGGAAATAAAATCAGTAGCGGCAGTTTTGCAGATGTCTACAGTGGTCGGAGAGGGCAGCGAGACTACGCCATAAAAAAATTGAATGAGGCAAGCTTTGCATTATTTTCTCTACTGTATAATCCATTAATCTTAAATAATGTCTTTAATGAATCAATGCTGGAAGAGTTTCTCACTAAAGTGGCCAAAGGGAATTGGAAATGATGACTTTCTTGTGTAATGGCTTGGTTGGGCTAAAATGATAGGCTTGTGATGGTATCCGAAATGGGTTATGCAATGGTTTTGGTATTTCGTTCCCAGTTTACTTTTTCTGTCTGTAGGAGACTAAGGGCCCGATTAGGATCGCAGACGGACTTGAGTCCGTCCGCGACCCCTGAGGAGGAGGGAACGTCCGCAGGGGCTGCGGCGTTCCCTCCGAGCAGATTAGGATGTGACCGCCAGGGTGGCGGTCACATCCTCTATCTTTAACATTGAGGCGGGTGCAGCTTCAAGCTGCACCCGCCGCAAGGTTAAAAATGCATGCATCGCACTTGCATTCACAAAGCGGCAGGCACTGCGCGGTGCCTGCTGCTTTGTGCACGCAAATGCAGTAGGTACCCCCCCATGTGCACCCCCCACACCCCTTTCAACCAGGGGGCCCGCAACGGGCCCCCGAAGTGAAAGTCCGTATGCTTTTCCACGGCGGAAAAGCCGCCGTGGAAAAGCATGTCTTTCACACCATCCTAATATGACTGGCGGTGTCTGTTAGACACCGCCAATATATTAGGGCTTTTCCGCCGCGGTCGTAATGCGACCGCGGCGGAAAAGCAGCGGACGGAATTCCAGACCCACCAGCCATCCTAATATGGTGGTGGGTCTTTGGAGGCTCCGCAGCGGTTTTTCCGCATCCTCCCGGCCGGCGGTGGCTTCCGGGGGGATGCGGAAAAACCGCAATCATAATCGTCCCCTAAATCCAGACAATACCAACATTTACAGTGCACTTTGGGTCAACGTATTGCTCACCGGTTGGCTTTCTGGTCAATCTCATTTGCTTGGTTCTTATTCAATGGTTTTCTTACCTGTTTTGGTGTTTGTCCTTGCCGTGGGGACATAGATTCTTCACATCATTTTTGTTAGCTATCCTTCCAATGATTATTTTCTGGGAACCAATTTTTTTACTCTTCCACTTCCTACTCACTCTCCTTGCTGTTCCATTGCCCCATATCATCTGTTGATTTGCTTACCCTGCTCAGGTTTCTTGCCTTTTGTAGTTCATTTTTTTAATTTCTCCCCAACCCACTCCTCTGTTTTGTTGCTTCCACTGCTGCTCCCACCGCTCACTCTACCCCTCACCCAGCTTCACCTTCGCCTTCCTTTTGAGGGGCATCTGCCTACTGCAATTTACTGTCAGGCTTCTACTTTCTACACATAATGTGCTCAGCACACTTTTTTTAATGTACTGGTCAAAGATGGGCACCATCTTGCAACAGTAAATAAAAAAACAAATAAAATGGCTTCACGTCATCACAAATGCGAGGATATACATGCGCACACATGCTTGGTGATGCTGTGGCCAACTTAGAATGACATGTAATGAGACATTCACGCCCATGCATCATCATCTTTTGTTGTTTTTTGTTTCTGCTGGTTACTACTGAGCATTTTTGTAATGAATGGCATCAGCAAAAAAGCACTGGAAATAGATTTGCATTGGTGAAGATAAAAGGCAAGAACTATTGCCTTTGCAAGTGCCCGAATGTCTGTCCCATTTATGAGATGGTTATCATAAGTACTTCTCTGGGTGGTACACCTTGATACTCTGCATAGCCTTGTAATGCATGGGCCTAGAGAAGAAGGCTTGGATGGAAGAAGAGTCTATTGAACTTACAGCCTGGTTTTTAGGTCTTTTCTCACATTGACCACCATATTTTTGGGTATGCTGTATGTGACCCTCACAGTCCCTATCACAAAAATGGAAAACTGAGTTGTGATGTTGCAGACATATAATTAATATTTTCCTTAGTAAATCCGCGTAGTTACCGAGTTTTGGAATGTTAGGAGGTAAATTGTATGTAGCAGGATTTGTACATGGGGAACTGACTGTACCAGCAGCCTTTGCTCGTTACTTCCTGCCATACCAGGGGTTTCTTCTTATGGAATAAATTATTCATTTTAATCACTGGAGTAGCGTCCTTTCTACAAATGTGGCGACGAGGATGGGGTCCAAACCCACGCCTGCTTAATACAATGGACGAATCAGAAAAAACTTTAGTAACTTTTGAACCTTCCCTATGTCCAATAAAGAGCCAAGACCTATTGTGGAAGAGAATTGGCCTGGACATATCTATGAGGATGAGGTACTGCGGTATATTATTGTGATTATGGATCACTTTGCTAAATGGCCAGAAATCAATATTGTTTCTAGAGCAGATTGTTAAGCAATTATGAACTTCCTGGACAAACATTTCTTGAGGGAAGGTCTCCCCAAAAACCTCTTAAAATGTAATGGTCGCCAGGTAATCTCGGAATTTTTTTAAGGTATAGTTAAAAAGGAATGGCATTGTGCACAATATAACTTTGGTATATCACCCTGCAGATAATGGTGCTCTTGAGTGCTTCAACAGGGTTCTGAAAAACTCTATCCAATTGGCATGCCATGCAAAGATGCCTTGGAGGAGGGAAGTATTGAGAACTCTATGGACTTACACCGTGTGTATCTATGGGTTACAGTCTATTTGAACTTATGAGGTGTAGAATCCCATTAAGGAAAGACAATGTAGGTTGGCTGTATAATGCTAGAAAAGATGAATGGACACCAGAATTAGATGCCTAGTGTTAAAAAGAAATGTGATGGGGGACATTTTACCATCCTTTAAGTGTAGTGATGGTGTTATGTCATTTTGTATTGTGGCGTCTTAGTTGTATTTCTCCATGTAAAGATTGAATTGTCTCACTTCAGGTTAAGAAAATAAATATTTTGATTGGTTGCTGGACGATGTAATAAAAGATCATTTAAGCTCCAGTTGAGATTATGATGTCAGTGGAAATGACAAGGATCCTAGGGGTTCATGAAAGGTAGGGGGTGTTGTTCCTCCTCACCCAGAGATAATGTATCCTCATCCGTTGAGGATGGTGAATTTGGGAGGAAGATAGTCAAGCCTACACAGTTTAAAAATGATGTGATTATGTGTGTAATGTATAACTCTTACCGTTTATAGTATAGTTCTATGTATTTATTTTCTTCTATTTTGTTTTTTTGTTCATTATTATTTTCTAAGGGGGGAGGGGATGTATTGTGATGTTGCAAACATATACTTAATAATGCGCTTAGTAAACCCCCAAGTTTTGTAATGTTGTGAGGTAAACGGGATGTAGAAGGATTTGTACTTGGGGAACTGACTGAGGCAACATTCCATGCTTGTTGCTTCCCTCCGTGCTGGGGTTTTCTTCTTGTGGAATAATGTATTTATATTCATCACTTGGTGTGCTTACTTAAGCCACAGAGTGCACTGACAGGTCAGAACTATTGGCCTGCGCGCTTTTTGCTGCTGCAATACTTTTAACTGCGCTTATTGGATTTTAAATTACCTGCGCTGCTGGTCATCGCGCCTAGAGCTTCTAGAGCTCGCTTTTACTGCGCTGTCTTCCTGGTGTCGGCTCCGTAGGCCGGGGAATTTTGACAGGCTTACCTGCACTTTAAAAATTGCTTTTCACCCGTATTTGGCAGGATATAGTTAGTTTACCGGGTCCGTCGCCATCTTGGGTGGGGGTGAAGCTTGTGAGCACTCCGGGCGCCATCTTGAGAAGGTCAAGGGACGCAGGAGGCGGACTTCCGCTCGGTCCAATACCATAAAGGAATGGTGGACCAAGCGCGCAGCGGGCGCGTCGTAGGCGCGCCGGAGGTGCGCCAGAGGTAAGCCTGTTTGCGCCCGTTCGCGCAACGGGCGCACATAGGGCCGCTTCCTCTGGACTTATGCAATCTCCCTACCTAGTTTATTCTCGGGCTGCCCTTCTGGAACTAAGACCGATTCAGGCGTCTCGGACTCAGAAGGCTACTGTTTCTCTCCCGTCTCAATCCCTGTCCTGCGGTCTGCTTAATGTGCGGTCGCCTTGCAAGCACCACACAGAGATTGCCTTCCTGATTGAATCCTCAGGGTTGGATGTGTTGTTTCTAACCGAAACTTGGACACGGGAGGACTGCCTAGTTGAATTGGGACTTGCTTGCCCCCCAGGCTTTAAAATCATTCACACCCCTCGGCCGAAGAACAGAGGTGGTGGAATTGGTATCATCTACTGAGAAAAGCTGGGTCTTTTTCAGCTTAAAATTGGTGAGGTTTCGGGTTTTGAACTGATGGGGTTCTCTATTCAAGATCTGGAGAGAACACTGCTTACAGGTGTGCTTTGCTATCGTCCACCGGGCTCGGCACCCTCCCTATCAGATTTCCTTGACCTAATATATGATTTATCCAACACTCACTCTAAGCTGTTGGTTCTGGGGGACTTCAACTTATGGCCAGGGGGTCCACTGGATGGGGTGTTTACGACACTTTGCCAAGCCTTCGGGGACATTCAGTTGCAGCAATTGGTCTGTTCAGCGACTCACAGGGGAGGTCATGTCTTGGACTTGATTTTCGCTGACGCTCAATCAGTAGTGATCAACGATATCTTACGCCAATGCTGGACCGACCATGCACTTGTGGCTTTCTCCCTCTGCATAGGGGATTATTCCTCTGAGGCAGCCGGGGTAGGACTGTCGAAACTGGGCAGACCTTGGTCTCGACTACTCAGTTTATCTCCTTTGCCTTCTTTACTATCAGACAATTTTTGTCTGAGTAATTCAGTGGAGGAAAGCTATTTGACTCTGTGCCGGTCTGTTACCGACACGCTAGACAAGGTTGCTCCCCTTCGTAAGTCTCGAGGGAGAGTGAACCGGGCCTCTCCCTGGTACACGGAAGAGCTTCGACAGTTGAAGTTGAGCTGTAAACGTGCTGAGAGAGCTTGGAGGAAGCAGTATTCACCATCAGCAAAGGCCTCGTTCAGGCTCGCACTGCAGGGCTACAAGGTGCAGATTAAGTTGGCTAAAGCGGCTTTTTTGGAATCCACCTTGAATCAGGCACCTAATAAATCTCAAGCCCTGTTTAAAATTGTCAGGGACATGTCCCACCCTGTGTGTGTGGCTAACACGGTCCCCGCGTCGCAGGCCCTGTGCGACTCCCTGGCGGGTGCTTTTGAAGAGAAGACTGCTAAGATCTTAGAGGGCCTAAAACACCCTCTGCCCGCTGCTCTCGGCTTGGGAGCTCCGGTTAGCCCGCTCAGTCGACCCCGGCCAGTCGGTTTTAGCCCTGGCTTGGGAGCTCCGAACGGGTTATCCAGTCGACCCCAGCCGACTGACTCTGCTCTCCTATTAGGAGCCCTCGATTTGGGAGCTCCGGTTGGCCTGCCCAGTCGACCCCAGGCAGGTGCCCCTGGCCCTGGTCTGGGAGCTCCGGACAGTTCACCCAGTCGACCCCAGCCGAGTATCCCAGTTTCTAGCTTGGGAGCTCCGGACATTCTTTCCAGTCGACCCCAACTAAAACTTTTCCCCCGTCCCTCCTTTGAGGAATTCTGCAGTTTGGCAAATACGGTGTCCTCTGGCTCTCCGCTTGACCCACTGCCTCCCAAATTTTGGAAGGCTTTTCAGGTGGAACTTTTCCAACCTTTGTATTCCATCTGCCTCCAGTCTCTGGAGTTGGCATCTGTCCCCGAGTGCTGGAAGCTTGCAGTAGTGTCACCTCTGCTCAAGAAACCAAAGCTGGACCCGACCTGTCTTTCCAACTACAGGCCAATTTCCTTGCTCCCTTTTCCTATTAAGATCATGGAAAAATGGGTGACCCGCTCGCTCTCAGGTTTCCTGGAGAACATCGGATGGTTCGATGAGGCACAGTTTGGCTTCCGCTCCAGGCACGGGACGGAGTCCGCGCTGGTAACCGTATTGGACAACCTTCGTTCGCGTGTCGACAGTGGTCGGGCAGCCTTTTTAGTGCTGGTCGACATGTCGGCCGCGTTCGATACGGTCTGCCACCGGACCCTTATCAGGAGACTGGAGGAGTGTGGGGTCACAGAGGATGCAAGAGACTGGCTTATATCCTATCTTGGCAGTCGGCAACAGTTGGTCTCGCTCCCTCCATTTCGTTCTGAGCCAAGGAAAGTAGGGCAGGGGGTCCCACAGGGCTCGGCCATCAGCCCAATACTTTTTAATCTGTACCTCCGCCCCTTGGTCCAGCTTATAAAATCTTTTGGTGTCTCCGCTTTTAACTACGCCGATGACACCCAGCTGGTCTTTTCCCTGGAGGGTAATAATGCGGTCTCGCTGGAGACATTTCATCGCTGCATGGCAGCCACAGCGGACTGGCTACGGGCCAACTCCTTACAATTTAACAGCGCAAAGACGGAGGTGCTCTATTGTTCCACAGATCGGATTTCGCGGGCACTTCCAGAGAATTTCTGGCCTGCCACCTTTCCCGAGCCAGTGTCGGCGGCGGAATCTGCTCGCAACTTGGGGGTGATCTTCGGCCCAAATTTACAGCTTGACATGCAAGTCAACAAAACCACTTCTACGTGCATGATGCTGTTACGCATGCTGCGTAAAGTTCTGCCCCTTCTCCCCGCCCAAGCTAGGCTGGAAGTAGTTTGCGGTACCATACTAAGTCGTTTAGACTATTGCAATGCGCTACTTCTAGAGGCCCCAAAAAATCTGGTGGGGAAGTTACAATGGGTGCAGAATATGGCCGCCAAGTTGGCTCTCTCACGCCCTAGGTCTAGCTCTTCTACCCTAGCTTTGAGAGAGCTACACTGGCTCCTGGTACATCTGAGAGTGCTGTATAAAGCCGCGTGTTTGGTGTTTAGGGCAGTACATCAACTGGGTCCGATACCTCTGCAGAATATGTTCACCTGGTACTCTGCCCCGCGACTTCTCCGCTCCTCTTCGGCGCATCTGCTGGTAGTCCCGAGGTTTCAGAGAGTCAGGATGGGTGGCCGCTCATTTAGTGTTGCAGCGGCCAAACTTTGGAACTCCCTGCCACTCTCTCCGAGAAGCCACAGGGACTACCTCCCGTTCAGGAAAGCGTTAAAAACACATCTGTTTCCTAAAATTGTTGAGTAAGCAAATAGTGCAACCGCTCAAGTTCAAAGCGCCAGGATGCCCTTTGGGTGACAGGACTGCGCTCTACAAGTACACAAAATAAATAAGTAGCCTAGCCCACTCCCAGCAAATGCATTGACTATATGCATTAATGCATTTGCTGGGAATGGGCTAGGCTTGACTTGTAAAAGTTATTCAGGGACCAACAATCTTGAAGCAAACTAGTCACCAGCATAGTACACCCACCTACCATCACCGTGAACAGTAGATTATCATGACATTATCAGTATAACCCTGAGAAACTTTGTAAAAGACCAACAGGTGAAAACAACTGTAAAGAGTCCCGTGCAAGCCCTCTTGTTCCCCCACCAAAGTAAATGGAGGTAATTCTGGTGTGGGATTCACATGGCGCCTGTCTACATGATGCAGTGTCTTTATCATCCTTGATGGCAGCATCAGGCTAGCTGTAAAACCAGCATACCCTCATGTTTCAAGTGTCTGACATAGTTGACCACTTTTGTGCAAACAGCACACCACACATTAGTCATACAGTGCAGCCCAATTATCTGCTCATTGGGACACATGTACACCTGATTGGCGCCCTAAAAGCCCTATCTTGTTTCTTTTGCCAGACAGTGCCCCATCGTACATGGAGTTGATCAAATGAATAAACCCCTTTTGTCTCAAAAAAGCATGTTTTATCGGTCTCAAAAAAGCTTAACCCTCCACTCAAAGCTTCCCCTACAATGAAGGGAGCAATACCCACAAAAGAAAGCAGAAGAGTTGCATGGAGAGGGACTGTTTATAACGTCACAGGTGTTTGACTACTAATGATACTTGTAGTTTCTCCTGTTTTCCTTTGCTGCAAGAGTTGGAGAAGTAAACTTACTATATTATATTTGTTCTTCATGAGCCATAAAATCATGGGCCCAACTCAAAAAGATTTTTCTGTGAACAGGTTTGACCTTCTCTCATAGTACTCCTGGCTTATTTCTTGGCTCACTTCACAAAGTAAGATCTGGGTGTTAAGATCTCTGCTTCTGTGGATTTATGCCTATGTGTGAATTTAACCTTACATGCAGTTTGGTAACTGTGGGTCGAGCTGTAAGTTAGGAAGCACCCATTTAAAGCAGATAGTTGTATGGAAATTCACAATGAGTTGGAAAACATTATTGCTGTTAAATAGTTTGTGCCAGAGAGTGCATGCTGCTTTGGCTGTTTTTTTCATTAATCTTGTAGAGGCACCGCTTACTGATATGCTTTTTCTTCTGTTTCTGCTGGTAACACTGCCTGAAATGTGTGGGTGGTCACAAGTGTATTGTTAACAGATGCAGTCACTACTGTACAGTGCAAAATGTGTTAGTACTTTTATATGACGTTCCTTCGGCAGAACTAGCTCACATTATACAACAAATTGGAGACCCAGTTCTGAGAGGTAGGTCTATGTTGAGATACTATGATAACTATTTTAAACATTTTAACTAGTACTTTTAAGCCATGCTTGTTATAGGAAGTATTCCCTTTTTAGGTCGAAGCCTGCATTGCAGGGCATGGCCCTGCTGCATGCAAAGACCTATTGGGAACAGGGAGATTTCAGTACTGCGTGAAACCACGCCCCCTTTTTCCATTGGCAGGAGGCCTGCCATTGGAAAAAGCTCCCGTTCAGCAGATTTGTCTGCTCTGGATTCCGCCTCTCGAGGACTCCATGACCTGCCTTACGGTAGCACGAGGACTCCATGACCTGCCTTACGGTAGCACGATAATATTTTCAGAAATATTGCCTTGGCAACTATGAGGCAGGTCAGGGAGTCCTGGAGGGGTGGGAATCTGCGCTGCAAGTAACAATTATCACAGCATGAGACCCCACTTATCACAGCATGTCAACAGGCGCCCCAGGCTGCTGGAGCACTCAACTATAATTAATGTGCAGTTGAGTGCTCTAGCAGTGTGGGGCGCCTCTCTGCATGCTGTGATAATTATCACTTTAGGGCCTCATGCTGTGATAATTAGGGCGGCATGCTCTATTTGCAGCACTGAACATTTTCAAAGAAGGCGAAGCAGCGACATTCATTGGAGACACTCACCCCCTCACCCCCTCACTCGCCCTCACCCCCTCACACCCCCCTCACCCCTCACACACCTCCTCACCCTCACACACCCTCACACACCCTCACCCTCTCACCCTCACACACCCTCTCACCCTCACACCCCCTCACACACCCTCTCACCCTCACACCGCCTCACCCTCACACCCCCTCACCCTCACAAACTCTCACCCTCACACCCTTCACAAACTCTCACCCTCACACCCCTCACATACCCTCACTCACCCTCACACCCCCTCACTCACCCTCAACAAAACATAGCATAGTAAAACAAAACATAGCATAGCATAACATAACACAACAAAACAGCAGAACAAAACAGCATAACAAAACATAGCATAACATAACATAAAACAAAGCATAGCATAACAAAACATAGCAAAACACAACAAAATATAGCATAGCATAACTAAATACAACAAAACAGAGCAAACATAACAAAACACAGCATTGCAAAGCATAGCAAAACATAGCATAGCATAAGAAAACACAACAAAACATAGCATAGCATAACCAAACATAGCATAACAAAACATAGCATAGCATAACAAATCATAGCAAAACACAACAAAACACAACAAAACACAACAAAACATAGCATAACAAAGCATAGGATAGCAAAACTAAACATAGCATAACATAACAAAACAAAGCAAAGGATAGCAAAACAAAGCATAGCATAACAAAACATAGCATAACAAAACATAGCATAACAAAACACAACACATAGCATAACATAACAAAGCATAGCATAACAAAACAACAAAACATAGCATAGCATAACAACACACAACAAAACATAGCATACATAACAAAGGATAGCATTGCAAAGCATAGCAAAACCTAGCATAGCATAACAAAACACAACAAAACATAGCATAACAAAATACAACATAGCATAACAAAACACAACATAGCATAGCCTAACAAAACAACGCTTGGCATAGCATAACAAAACATAGCATAACAAAGCATAGCATAAAAAAGCATAGCATAACAAAGCATAGCATTACAAAACATAGCATAATAAAACAAAACATAGCATAGCATAACACAAAATAGCATAACAAAGCATAGCATATCAAAACACAACAAAGCATAGCATAGCATAACAAAACACAACAAACTATAGCATAGCATAACAAAACACAACAAACCATAGCATAGCATAACAAAACACAACAAACCATAGCATAGCATAACAGAACAAAGCATAGGATAGCAAAACTAAACGGAGCATAGCATAACAAAACATTGCATAACATGACAAAACATAGCATAACAAAACACAACGCATAACAAAACAGCAAAACACAACAAAACATAGCATAGCTTAACAAAACACAACAAAACACAGCACAGCAAAACAAAACATATAATAGCATAGCAAAACATAGCATATCAAACACAACAAAGCATAGCATAGCATAGCATAACAAAACATAGCATAGCAAAACATAGCATAGCATAATAAAACACGACATATAGCAAAACACAACAAAACAAAACAGCATAGCATAACAAAACAAAGCATAGGATAGCAAAACATAGCATAGCATAATAAAGCATAACAAAACATTGCATAGCATAACAAAACATAGCATAGCAAAACATAGCAAAACACAACAAAACATAGCATAGCATAACAAATCATAGCAAAACACAACAAAGCATTGCATAGCATAAAAAAACAAAGCATAGGATAGCAAAAAAACATAGCATAACAAAGCATAGAATAGCAAAACAAAACATTGCATAGCATAACAAAACCTAGCATAACATAACAAAACATAGCATTGCATAACAAAACACAACAACACATAGCATAACAAAACATAGCAAAACACAAAAAAAATAGCATAGCTTAACAAAACACAACAAAACATAGTAAAACAAAACATATCATAGCAAAACATAGCATAGCATACCAAACACAACAAAAAATAGCATAGCATAACAAAATATAGCATAGCAAAACAAAGCATAACACACACAACCACACACACACAACCACGCACACACAACCACACACACAACCGCACACACAACTATCTATCTATTTATCAATCCATCTATCTATCTATCTATCTCCCTCACTCTAGCTGTCTATCGATCTCTCACCCTCACTCTATCTGTCGCCCTCCCTCTATCTAACTATCACCCTCACTCTATCTATCTATCGTCCTCACTCTATCTATCTATCCCACTCACTCTATCTATCGCATCACCACAGCATTACTCAACACCACCACAGCATCACTAAGGGGTACAACAACATCACAATGTAAATGTAAATGTGGCATATTTGTATAGTGCGAACAGTGACCCGGAGGCATCCCAGCGCTTGTACTCCTACCACAAGGGAACCCCTCCTGGCTTTTCCTTGTGGGGTGTCCACTCCTGGGCATCCCATGGTGAAACCAGGCATCCCTTGTGCATCGGGGCCTTTGTGGAGACTAAGCAAGCTATTGCCCAGAGTTGCAGCGTGGGACCCATGCTTAGAATCAGCACTGTGGCGAGAATATTCGGTCAGAGGAATTTAAGCCCGAAACCCGCCGAGGCGGGAATCGAACCCTGGTCCCTGGCCAGCGTTCTGCATCAAGGTCTGCCGCTCTAAGCATTGAGCCACACTTCTCCACTATGCGCTACCACAGGATCATTGAATGCCACAGCATCACTAGTCGCCACCACAACATCACGCAGCGCCACCACAGCATCAATCTGTGCAACCATTCAACAACAACTGGGTCAAATATGTTCTCTCAATGTTTCAAGCTTTATTACAAATGTCACAAAAAGAGGTCAGTATTTCACTTCTGTTCTTGGATTTTCGTCACAATAAAATACACTGAACATATTCTTCACAAAAGTTATTTACAAAAGTTTAAGCTATTGCCATTATAAATTACACTAACTTTTATTTAAGTAATAATTATTAAAAAAGCTAAAAGCCATTGTTATTTGTAATATCAATACATCCAAGTCATGTGAATACAACACATATTGCATTACAAATGCTATAGGTGTCACAAGTTATAACTATTGGCACTGTAAATGACAAAGCTATTATTTTTGCTATTTTCAAAACCAACACATAAATAAAAAATGTGTCATTTACAATACCAATAGCTCAAACTTTCCTAATGCGAGACCTTATGCATTGCAAATGCTTGGTTATATTTATAGTTGCAATATAATTATATTATTTAAAAAAAACAATAATGCTAACAGATTTGTAATTTGCAATATCAATAGCTCTAAATAATGTCACTGCGAGACCTATTGCATTTTTAATGCTTGTTGTCATTAGTATTAGTTTCCCATTAATAGAATAGTTATAACGTACTATTTCAAACAGGTAAAACATGCCTTCTTTCACTTTCAACATGATCCGCATTCATGGGAGTCACGGTGGCCAAATATTCAAACATTTTTCCTTTTCCCTACATGCCACAGGTATGAAAATTAGAATACTGAAGTCTGTCAAGCTTTTATCCTTTATTGTTCATGAAATAAGAGTAAAAATATATGGTGCTCTTTGTTGATTTCTCAGGTAAAAGTGAAAACAAGCATTTACAACATAAAATGTCAGCCTCTTAGCTGTGTGTCACTGGCATGAAATTGGTATACTCAAGCAGAGTCCTCTCCCCAACATTCTGCAGTTTAAATTGGATTTCCAACTTTTATGGCTCATGAAATATGAGGCAAAATGCTGCACAGGGTTAATTGCTGACCTCAGAGCAAAATTATGGAACCAACATGGAATCATCGAAATAAGAATTAGAAGTCAAAATATACCACAAATATGCCTGTACACCATCGTTTATACAAAAAATTAACAAACTTGAGCCTTCCTGAGTAACCGTGATGAATAGCAAAGAGAATTGTATTAGAGACAGCAGAGCCATAACCTATGTTTTATTAGCTTTAACATTGTAGGCCAGCCAAACTCCATATATACATTGAAATTCATGTATTAGATGTAAACTGCCTTACTAAAGATTCCTATAAGTATTATAACATTTACTCATTTCAATGACCACAATCTCGCCTTTTTTAACATCATACCTAAAAATACCTAATTTCCTCTAGCTCATTTATTAACCTGCCCAAAGATTTGCTTGAAGACGGTACCTCCATTCCCACCCATGACTACACCAAACTCCTATTAATTTTAATCTACCACAAAGAAACTGGAATGAACGCATTGAATGGTTTGCTTGAGGACACACAACTAATCTAACTAACTAATAATACTGGACTAAACACTAACCTTGGGTTTTGGAACAGTGTGCTGCCTGGAGTAAAGCACTTCAACGCCTAGTCAAGGGTAGTAAGAGCTATGTAAATCCAATTATATTACATTTGATAATTTAGGTTTCTTAAACGTCTGTTTTGCAAGTCCACCCCACCTCTTTGGATCCTGAAGCATGCTGTTTCTGCACATTATCCAATGAGCAAACAGCTAGAGCTACTTGTTATTCAAGTCCCACTTAAATATAGATCACTTTTTGAAGATCGTTTTTTCTTTGTGATTCAGTTGCATTCTATTTTGTTCCGTTTGGTAGAATACAATATAACCTAAATCTTTAAATAAAAAAAATAATAAAATATATATAATATATATATATATATATATATATATATATATATATATCAGCTCCAAGATGTGTCCATCAGTTTGGTTTTGCACTCGACCAACAGCAGCAGAGAGAAACTCTCTTCAAGGTACAGGCGGTTGCCGCTTGGATCACCAACCTCCGAGCAGGTGATCCAAGCGGCAACCGCCTGCACCTTGAAGAGAGTTTCTCTCTGCTGCTGTTGGTCGAGTGCAAAACCAAACTGATAGACACATCTTGGAGCTGATACATAACGCAGCCGTCCTGCCACGGGGTCTTGCACCTCCCCGTGAGAAGGGGACCACTCGATGAGGTGAAACCAAATCGAACATGTGGGGTAACAGCAGGGATTTAGGACGGGACCACCTGCCTGAGTCAATATTTGCATCTACAGAACTACCGCTCCCATAATGCACAGTTAATATTATCATCCTATTGGAGGGCGTGCATTATTTAAATTGGGAACGTCAACTCCGTGAAAGCCTCTGAAGAGAAAGCTGAGGAGCTTTCGAAACGCGTCAGGCACACCTGCACGGAGGTTGGTGATTCAAGCGGAAACCGCCTGTACCTTGAAGAGAGTTTCTCTCTGCTGCTGTTGGTCGAGTGCAAAACCAAACTGATGGACACATCTTGGAGCCGATTTTAAATGAAAAACGCTACTTCACCACACCAAAGTCAATTGTTGTGATGTGTGACTTGACTATCATTCAGGAAAACAGAATTTAAATTTCCAGCTACCCTGCTGACACATAATGTAGGTGCTAAATGTAGAGTTTGATGCGTTCATTGATTCGGTTGAGGAGTACCATTTTTTAGGAACCTTGGTAGTTGCTAAATTGCTAGCTGCTTTCACTATTTATGATGAAGCTTGGTAGGGATTTTCTTTCATCTGACTAGTTTTACAGTGTAAGGCACTTCTTTTTAAATCAATTTCAATTACATATTTTTCATTGCACTTCACAACACAAGGTTTATTGATCTGTGTTGCATGGTACAACCAACATGCGCGAATACTGCAATTCACTGCTGTTAGGATGATGAACCACAACCACATTACTCTGTGTCCCGGGTAAGGGTGGGCATAAAATCCGTTTCGCGGGCGATTTCGCGATCCGCGAATCTCGCGAAATTGCGGTAAAATCCGCGAATCAGCGGGGACGAATTTTCAGCCAAGCAAGGGTTACAGCAGCAGGTGCAAAAGTTGAACCTGATTTCTTTGTAACCTTTTACAAAAGGATTACAAACAAATTAACTTCAACTTGGACACCTGCTGCTAATTTCTTCCTGGCGCCTCGTTGCCTACTTGCAACTATTCTCTGACCCTGCTCTGACCCTTGAAGCAGGGTCAGAGAATAGTTACAAGTAGGCAACGAGGCACCTGTCCAAGGAATTAAACCTCATCAGGAAGCACTTACAGATATAAAAAAAAACAGGAAGAAGGGAGAGGATGGCAAATACACCCATTTTGAGTTGTCAGGAGGGGTTAAACTAAAAGAGACCTTTACAGCACAATTTTTATATGCATTTTGCTAAAAATAAAAAGCTGTATGTTCTGTAGACAAGATATGTAGGTGAGCAACCCAATATACCCTTGCGGGCTCGGGCAATACTTATTGTAAGAAGAAAGACCAGCAAGGGATTTTATTCAGAACCTATTTGTCAGCGTTATTAGGACCGGTTGTAAAAATCAGGGTTCCTAGAATTGTTCTCAATCAATCGCTGTAATAAATCAATAACTTCAGTCAAACAAATTATATTAGAACAATAAATACAGTGTTACCACACTAACACAGTAAATAAATACAAAAAAACAGGATTTTATATTGTCTGAAGATTATTATTTGTTTTCAAAACAGAGAAAATTTATAAAAAAGAAGAAAACATTTTCATAAAAAGGGTACATAAACAGATATCGGTTAGATAATCAAGGTATAGGTTATCTCATCCTTTGGTATATCTAAACAAAGAGAGTCCAGACTGCTAATACAAAATAACACAATGATTTCAACTAAAATCAGCAGAAAATCAAAGATGGTACAATGGATCTTCTGTAGAGGCAACTCAGGAATCTGGCCCTTCAGAGATCCGGCCTCTCTTTCTTTCTCTCGTTCTCTCTCTCCCTCTCTTTCCCTCTCTTTCTATCTATCTATCTATCTATCTATCTATCTATCTATCTATCTCTCTCTCCCTCTCCCATAAACGACTGCATGGGTAACTTCGCTATGCAAGCGGCTCGCGAAGACGCAAAAATCCCTGCGAACACGCAAAAAACCCCGCGAACACGCAAAAAAACTGCGAACACACAAAAAACAAAAATCCGCAAATTCGCACAAATTCGCAAATTCGCAAATCCGCAAATTCGCGGATTGCGAATTCGCAAAAGTCGCCCATGCTTAGTCCCGGGCCTCCAAAGACTTTTTTAGACAAAGTGCTTGTGCAATGCCTGTTCATTAGACTAAAGGTATTGGTTAAGGGAAGCATTAACTACATTACCCAGTCACTTTTCTTCCAGATTTTCAGCAACTGTCCTACACAGTCCAGTCAAGTCCTATTTAACTACAGCAGCTTCTGAAACTGAACAGAATCTTGGCAGAACTTATGATACTCCAGTCACAATGTGCGCCTCCCATCATGGGGTCCATGGTTGGGTGGTGTAGTGCCCAAAATAGACTTAAAGCTTTCTTGGCCAGCTTAAGTGCCAAGAATGTCGGTATGTGCCCCAAACGTGTATGCCTCTAATCCTTGAGGATTTAGTACTGCCACCTGTAGCAAACTAGAAGTCAAAGGGTTTGATCACGACCACCTCTTTTTATAATGTCACTCTCCCCTGTGTCAGCAGCATTTGCTCCAGTGCTATCTGAATGGCCATTGATGCTCCCCTCCACTAAGGGATTCATTGGCTGGTACTGGTCCCAGATCTTCAGCAATGGTAGACAGAATGTACTCTTGATCAGTCAGACACTGGCCGATGACCATCATCTATTCTTCTGTCACACAAAAGATTACCAGATTTGCATTACTGGGGCAGTGCAAACCTCATGAACACATCTACCTACTTCAAAATCAATTACATTACCTTGGATAGTCAGCTGAGTGGCCACTTGCTTCTACGTTTGGGCAAAGGCTACACCATTCTCAAGGTCTGTTGATGTTGTGGGGATGATGGAGCACCACGATCTCGATGTATTCCATATGCACTACATCCACATGCGCAGACCATGCCCAACTTGACCACAGTGGAAGCATATTAGGACCCGCCTAACTCAGTGGGAACCCAGTATCTGAGGCCATCCAATGGCAAATCCACTGCTAGTCATTTCAGCTAGAGAGCCTAGAGCCTTTACTTCGTCATCCATACTAATGATGCTCTCAGGTGCAGGTGCATCTCAACCACTGAATGCACAAGACCTACGACAACCGATAAATAAGAAGCTAGCCTTGACACACTGCTTCATCCATGCTTTTTCTAGAAAATAAAATTCATGCACCCTTCTCATCATTCAACTAATTTCAATATATTACTCTGTTTTGTAGGGAAATATCTAGTAAGTCTTCTAGCTAGTGTGGTTCTCCGCTGCTATTCTGAAAAGTCCATCCAAAGGGATTATAAACCTTCAGTGTACCCTAACGCTGCCATATGTTAAGCCATATTTTGCGCTTTGGGAAAACCATGTATCAAAATTACATCACATCTTTTAGTAAAGCGCACATTCTCCTCTTGGGGTATTTTGGTAAAAAAATAAAATAATCCTTCAAGTTTGACATGGCATTTCCCTGTCAGACCTCTAGGACCACCCTCTAACATCTGCTTACAATGTGGTCTGTATACAGACTCTGCAGGATTTGTCTTCTGTACGGTTGAGACTTGAACATCAAAAACTCTTGACATATGACGAGAACCTCCTAAAGGACTGATGCACATCTTGCTTGATACAGTAGACTCCCTGGTCTTATATATAACATTCAAATACTTGCCGTGAGTGCCCCTCCCCATA
This sequence comes from Lissotriton vulgaris, assembly GCF_964263255.1. NCBI lineage: Eukaryota > Metazoa > Chordata > Amphibia > Caudata > Salamandridae > Lissotriton > Lissotriton vulgaris. The sequence continues at coordinate 1,183,434,357 of NC_141697.1, forward strand.
GCACATTGATTGGCATGTAGCTGTTCTTAAAAATGTAAATCAATGAATAAATGATAATCTAAGTGGTAGCTAAATTAAGCATGTACTTTGATCAATTCTGTATAGGCAAATCAAAAAATGCTATCCAAGTTACAAAATCTTTTTTTTTCTTTTAGCACTCTCAATGCTCCCGCCAGACATGTATGCAAATGTTTTTCCATGCAGAAGTTCAGATTTGCTCACGGTAAGTTCCCATGTAGAGACATCTGGAGGTGTCTTTGTTCTCATCTATAGTTACCACTTTAATGTGTGCAAACACCTACAATCAAGCCATGCAAACATAAGGGCACATGTCAGGAACTTAAAATGAAAATGTTACTCTGAGTTCTCAATTATGGGTATCTTCATTCAGTTCATAAACACTTAATGTCTCCACCCCTTTGCGAGACATCTCACAAATTTATCTCAAATGAAAACACCTTTGTCACAATTGAATGTCTTACGTATACTAACATTGTTTACTCCATGAAATTAAATAGAATATAAAATTACAATTGGATATAATAAAACATGTTTTTATTGATATTTTTATAGAAAGTTACATCATTACAAACATTGCAGTACAAATGTAACTGTGCAAAGGTCACAGTTAATATATCTGGAATAAGTACAGTGTATCTGGGAACACATCACAACATTCGAGGGTTGTAACATACAGAGCACATTTTACTTAAAAACAAGCTTTTTTTAATGTATCCTCAAGTAAGGAAAATACCGAAAATGAGCATAGATATGCAGTGGCCTCATCAAAGAGGAGTTTGATACTCTCATTCTAACGCTACCTCATGCCAGAATTAAACACACTGATAATTAGATTTCATTTATTCTGAAGGACCAGTAGGAGGAAAGATTTCCACCACTAACTCCTTATCCACTTCTCTAACAACTACTGGCCCTCGGACCCTTCTGAGTGTACAGCCTCGAAAGAATTCACAGAGACCCTCACATCTTTAAATTTCATACCACACATCTCTGTCCCCACTCATTCCCATGGTCACACTCTTGACCAGGTTTGGTCTCTTAATCTTCCAGTCTCCCCGGTGACGGTCTCCCCCTGTCCCTGGTCTGACCATGCCCTTATCACTTTCTCTGCCTCTCTCAACCCGACACCCAAAGTCCCCCACGCTAAAAACACCTGGGCGCGGAATTGGAATAGAGTTGACTTTCCCACTCTTATGTCTCACCTTCAGAATTCTACCCCGCCTCTCTCTGGTCTCTCGTCCGACTCACAAGCCAACACTATTAACACCTGGTTGGCTAGAGGCTGTGACTCAGTGGCCCCCCTACGTCGCATCTCTGTTCGGCGACCAAAGGAGTCTAACAGGTGGTTTAACGACCACCTAAAAGAACTTAAGCTGTCCGCTCGGCAGGCAGAAAGGCACTGGAGGAAAAATTACTGTCCCGCACTCAAATCCCTTTATCTGAAATCACTCGCCGACTATAAGATCGCAATCATTGCCGCTAAAACCTCTTATTTCTCAACAAAAATAATGTCTGCCGAAAACAAACCTAGGGAGATATTCAGCATAGTGCAGGACTTGGCTTACTCCGACAGGGCTTCACCTCAAATCCCCCCATCCCAGCCTCTCTGTAATCAACTAAACACTTACTTCCTCGATAAGATCGCTACCATTAAAGCCAACATCCCCCCCCCTCATCAGCCTATGTTGATCCTTCTCCTCCTACTGTTCAAAACCTTCTCACCTCCATCCCCCCTATCACTGAAGAGGTATTCCTAGACCTACTCCCCAAAGTAAAGTCAGGCTCTCCGGCAGACATCTGCCCGGCGCGAATTCTCCAACGAATCTACTCCTCCTGTCCTGAACCCCCCATTACCTTTCTTAACAGCTCCCTAGCGCAGGGAGTAGTGACCCCTACGCTTAAATCAGCCACCATAGTGCCCATCCTAAAAAAGCCTGGCGCTGACCCATCTATCTCAGCCAACTACCGCCCCATTTCCCTGCTGCCCTACTTGGGCAAGGTGCTGGAACGCTATGTCACCACGGTTCTCAGCACCCATGTAGAGGCCAATGGGGGATTGGCTTCCCGCCAGGCTGGCTTTCGACCTAGGCACTCGACTGAATCAGTCGTGGTATCGGTTCTGGACAACCTCAGGAAGGGCATGGATCATAACAAACACCAGGCCCTGGTACTCCTCGATCTCTCGGCCGCATTTGACACGGTAGACCATACCATCTTACTGTCCCGTGTCAAGGCGGCTGGTATTGAGGGAGCAGCCCTGGTGTGGCTTTCCTCCTTCCTGAGGGACTGCACTCAGGCGGTCCGGCTCGGAGATTTTACAACCATCCCACTCCCCGTCACGTGTGGTGTTCCCCAGGGTTCTTCCTTGTCCCCCCTACTATTCAATCTTTACATCTTCCCCCTCATTTTCGCTCTTCAACAGCTGGAGGTCACCGTGTTTAACTACGCGGATGACCTCCAGCTCATATTTGATCTATCCTCTTCTCCCCTCTCTGTTTCCAGCTTTCAGCACACCATGACATTCATCAGGGACTGGATGAACCATAACCATCTCAAATTGAATCCGGACAAAACCGAGTTGGTTCTTACCGGAGGTCCTTCCAGTCCCTGGAACTCTCTCTTCTGGCCCCCCACCCTTGGTCCCGCCCCCACTCCTTCTACCACGGTCAAAACTCTGGGGGTTAAAATGAATAATCAGCTTACCCTCCACTCCCAAATCAGCTCCGTAGTCTCCTCCTGCTTCCTCACCCTCCGAACTATCCGCACTGTTGCTCGCTTCTTCTCCTCCCCCCAGGCACTCAAAATGATCATGGCCGCTTTAGTCATATCACGACTGGATTACGCCAACGCCCTCTACAACGGCATACCAGCATACAGTCTAAGGAGGCTACAGGTGGTCCAAAACCAAGCCGCCCGGCTGGTTTTTGGTCTCCCACGCTACCACCACTCCACACCCCTCCTCAGGGAGCTTCATTGGCTCCCGATCAAGGAACGTTCTCTGTTCAAAACCGCCTTCATGGTTTTCCAGGCTCGTCAAGGCACCGCACCTGCCTTCATCTCCTCACTAATAAAAGAATACGTACCCTCTAGACAACTTCGTTCCTCTTCCAAGTCCCTCCTCCAAATCCCACGCTTCAGACGCAAAAAGTGGGGTGGGTCCAACTTTTCCACCTTGGCCCCCACTTTCTGGAATTCCCTTCCAGACCACCTACGTGCGTCTACCAACTATGTATCCTTCCGTAAGGATCTAAAAACGTTTCTTTTTAACCAGGCATTCCCTGTGTAAACCTCCTTCCCCAGCCCAGTCCCGGGCCCCCCTTCGTCTCTGTAGCCAATCCCCTCCACTAGCGCCAAGAAACCGTTCGGTGTATGCTGCGCTTTATAAATGTTTTAAATTAGAAATTAGAAATTAGAACGCTGCTGGGTTGGAGGAAGGACTTCTTATAAATCACGAAAGCAGGTGACCTGTTCTTTCACATGATAGTTCTATCATTATATTCATAAGCACTGAATAGAAAAAAAGTTTATAACCAGTTACAAGCCAAGAGCATACCAACTGCATCAAAATGGTGAAAGACACTAAATCTTCAATTTAACCGTACCCACGCTTAACCAGACTAACTTTAGAGTCTGGTCTGTCATAGATTAAGAATCTGAAACTGAAGTACAACAAGAGAAGACTAGCCTCTCAGCAGTCCCTCATAACATATTCTATAATGACCGACCTCCTGAGAAAAATCAGCACTATCTATTATATGTCTTATAGGGATAGCTCTAGGCTTGTCTTCAGAAGTATGCTTTTGATTTGGCAAAATTGCATGGATAGCACTGCAGAAACTGAAACAAATTGATTTATTTTTGCAAAATCATTGGAAATAAGAAAAACATCGAGTTAATTTGACCATGAGTGTGTGAAGAAACCTTTCTCTTGAAGATGATAGATGTGATACATGGCGCAGTATGTATGAAAAATGGTAAAGGGGTTCGGGAGGGAGAAAGAAGACTTTTAAGACCCTGCAAAATCACACACATTTGGATTACTAAAACAAAAGAATACAAAACAGATAATAGTGCGTTACAAAAGAGGAAACTAATTAATGAAGGTATCATTGTATAATGCAAAATATTCCCTTTCTAACATTATTTTAATGTTAAACTCTGCGAACTGAAAATAAACGCTGCCATGCTACGTAGAGCTCCACAAGGGGCAGAGTCCGATAGAAAATGTTGTTCATGGTGATTTGCGGTGCCGGATGCTTGTCCGCACTGTGCAATCATCCTGAACGGCACCATGCCCAGCACAAGCGGGCGCTGCTTTCCTTTCTGCTGCTCCAGTAGATTTTTACTCGAGCTGCAGCTTTCTCAACGCTATTGGACAGTTTCTTAACGTGAGCGGTCGCCAGCATACTCACAATGAGAAATCGTACCTCCCCCCCGCCCCACGTTGAGAAAAATTGCCGGGAGGTTGATATTTTACACTCGCCAACTTGATGTAGACGATCGCGAACGAGGAAAAATCTCGCCTAGAGGTGGATTTTATTCACTCCCCAACATTCGTAGACTAGCGCGAGCGAGGAAAAAACTCTGCTCTGCAACACGAAGCGAAGCAGAGTTTTTGGGAACTCCGCGTGATGCGGAGTGCGGAAACCTCCTCAACCTCAACGAGCGAGGCAGAGTTCACGCCCAGGGTTAGACATTCATTCTTAAGAGAGGAAGCAGCATTCTTTATTTCTGTGGGAAAGAAATCTTTAACAGGTATACTTTGAGACTGTGCTTTGTTTCGAACTATAACTACTGTTACACAAACGCTAGTAGAGAATAATTTTGAAGATAATTCTTGCGAGGTAAAAACAGCAAGAACGTTCTATGTCCTTCAGGTATATTCTAGAATCTAATTCAGCCACTCTCGGCTGAAAATCTATCCCTTTCCTTTCATTCACAGCAGGAAGACTTTGTTGAAGGTGTCATATTATTCTAGAAAAGAGAAATGGTTTTAGGATGTCAATCTCGATATGTGCAGTACAGTTGCTTGGAAGTCATATAGAAAAGGCAGTGAGGCAATGAAATGCAAATACTTGTATCCTCTATTGGTTGCATGATTTGGAATGCACAGTACTGTCTCAATTGGTAGGAAACCTACATGAATGAAAACTCAGCCAGCGGGCTGTTGTCGAAGATTAACTTTGGAAGTGTTAATAAGTATCACCATGCTATATTCTTTGCTAGGGCATTAATATTTTTCAGTATGCAGCTCACCAAATGAAATTTCGTCACACATACATTTTCGCTGATTTTTTAACAGAGTTTTGCTGAAAAGAATCTGCTCTGCTCCCATCTTCTTGGATCACCAGTGGTGATTCTCCACTTGTCTCTACATATAGGTTGTGGGCTAGCCATGGACCTCAACAATCACACCTTGTTCTTATAACAGATTATTTTTTTACACACCAAGGTCAGGCATTTGGATGCAGTTGTGGAAAAAGAGTCCAATTAACTGGGAGCCCTGGAGGGAGAAGCAAAATCCTTAAAATATAGAGCGCTTTCAGAAACCTGAATGAGGATCCTGGAGTTTGTAAATTACCTGAGGGGCGTTCTGCCATCCTAATAAAGTCCAACAACCTTATGGGAGTAGTTAATGGATGCTAATGTAATGTCAGACCGCTGTTAAAGTAGTATCATTAGAGATATCAATATAGGACTAGCTATGTTGTGTTAGAGGAAACTCATTCGGGACACTGGAGCAGGACGATAGGTCGCAGGAACCGCTGATCGGAAATACCGATCTTCTTTCCCTCCCTGCCAAGTGACCCATGAGGCTTTAACAGCAAGTAGCAAGTTAAAGCAGAGGGAATCCCCCTCTTACACGTACGGCACCTTAGCGAGTGCAACACTTTTTTACCACACACTTTCACTTAATATAGTTTATTTTCACCCACACATACTCATTTGGTCCTGAGGAAAGCCAGTTTTAATCAAAAGGCCTGGCTGAAACATGTAGACCACAAGGACGTAGGAGCCCCTAATATACTCCACATCGTCCACAGCCTTTTTATCTTGCTAACAGGGGCCCAGGTATTAAATTTACCTCTTACCCTCGGGAACTGGGACCACCTGTATAGCTTTTAAAACCTTTCACCTTCATTCTCACCAACACTGCACACTCAGTAAGAATACCAGCTCCTCAGTAATCTGGAGTCGCAGCACACCCGGGACACATTCGGTGTCACTGTGGTGGGCCCGATGATGAAGCATGACACCAACTAGGTTGGTGTGTGAGGGCTTCATGACCAAACCTAAGGGTTTGCCCACAGATATACCTTCTGAGTTTCCTCTAACACAACATAGCTAGTCCTATATTGATATCTCTACATATAACCAGGGGACCCGGACTGGCTTACCTAGTCCTCTCTCTCCCTTTTGATTTGCTGAAAGTAGTATCATTTTCATACCATTTTGAGGTCGAGTGAAACTCGGACCTATTATTGTCAAACCAAAAGCTGACTTTTTACAAGCGGTTTTTCCAAAGTTCACGTGAAATCACGTGACCACAAGCTCCTTCGTGCACGAGCTTGCATTTCACCCACAGGCTTCCCCTGCCAGCAGCATTTGCCATCACGGCCGCAGGCCGTGACTTCAAAGGGTTCCGCTGCCCCGCCTCCTGCTTCACGGCCATCTGTTCCCCAGCACCTCCCCTCTCTCTCCACTAATTATTCACTGCTGGCCGGCCCATCTAGTTTTGCACGGCTTTCGTTTTCCGCTTGATTGCCTACACAGCCCGCCGAGTTTCATGTCTCTTCTTGTTAGGGTTTGCTGCAAAGCATGGCTTTACATCGCTCTCCATCAGAGCCTCCTCTCCGCCCCCTTCCCTGCTGCTGCTCGCATCGCACTCACTCCTCCCCCCTCCCTTTTCATCCGCTTTAATCAGGCTCATCTGCTGCTGCCATTCTCCCCTCCCTTCTCGTTGTATTTCCTTCTCGTTGTATTTTCTTGAGAGCGAGGTCGCACTGCTATCCACAGCTGTGTTTCTTCCTGCGTGCAGACTACACTTCTATTCATACCTATCAACAGCGTGAGGACGCGCTGCAATCCTCATTGTAGCGTTTTTTTCTTGTTTCCTTTGGACGCGCAGCCAATTCACTTTCGTTCAATGCGAGGTCGCGTTGATTCCCTTCACACTGCTGTCGCCAGTTCAGGACGCGTTACTTTCCCCCACCTATTTTGACTTCCCAGAAGGGCATGAAGTGCTGAGTCCGCCTCTTTATTTCATGTCGTTTTTGCTGGCAGTAAAGTTCTGTTGGAGCACCGGAGCGCTCAAAATTCCTATGACTTTATACCGCGAATTCAGTTTTACACTAGTCCCAGGATCTGCTGGTGTTTATTTCACTATTTTAAGATCTGCACATTGGAGAATGAGCAGACGTATGCTCTAGGATTGTTTTCATTTTTTGATCTCGCAAGTGGCCCACCATGTACAATATACAGATATATTTGTAAATCATGTGTTATGTGTAACAATAGTAGAACAGTTCTTTCAGCACAAATGCAGTCTGTGATAGCTGCAACGCACTCGAGAACGAGTATTCCCAGATTGTTATAATGTTTGGCTTTTGTAAATCTTGCATCTGTGTTTTCTCTGCTGTCACTTCAGCTCACCAGGCTACACCCCCTCACCCCTCGATCGCCAATGTCACTCACACCCTTCCTTTGATCTCGCCCAGAGTTCTTACAGGCTAATGGCCCTCCCCCTCACCCAGCACAGAGCGCGCATCGTTGGTTGACTCTCCCAATTTGTCTTACTGCCTCGCGTTCTTTCTCCCTTTTGCTCTAATAGTCTATGCTGGTGGGAATTATTTAAGGATTTCAGCAGTGAAAAAACGGGTCTAGTGTTTTGTGAGCATCACTGTTTGAGCATAATTGGGTATAGTACATGAGGAGGGTGCTCTATTCACATCTTATATCTGTTAATTCCGGGGTGCACCCTTGCAGCCTAAGGGTTGTTGGCGTGTACGTTTAGTCACACCATTGGTATTCATGTGTTTATGTACCCTGTTCGTAATTCTCGGAGCTGCCCAACAAGAACTGTAGAGTTCACTTTCAAACACTCAAAGTCACAGCCTTACATCCTGCTTTACGTGATTCATTATTTTATATTGCAGGGCTTCTATGGTCGTGGTTGCGTCGCTCTCCATCAGAGCCTCCTCTCCGCCCCTTCCCTGCTGCTGCTCGCATCGCACTCCCTCCTCCCCCTCCCTTTTCATCAGCTTTAATCAGGCTCATCTGCTGCTGCCATTCCCCCCTCCCTTCTCGCCCACTCCTTCTTGTTTAAACTTGTTCGACTGACACACACACTTCTTGTTCGGACTACTGGGCATGAGGCCCTCTGCTTCTTCCCTTTCCACACATGCCATCCGTGTAGCTTCTGGTCAACCCTGTTGCTTCCACCCTTCACGTCGTGTCCCCCCCCCCACACACACACTACTCCTCCTACCACCAATCATGTGTTGCATCACCGTTCTTTAGCCCACTCTGCCACCCCAGTGTTTGATTGATTCAGATGCTCCGTCCATCACCACCCCCTTTTGTACCGCTCTGATTAAACTGAGGCATCCTAAAAGATACCCAAAAGAACAGTCGGAGAGCACACGGAACGAAATGCAGAGTTGACGAGCGGGTGGCACTGTTTAATTATCAAACTTATTCACGACTGTCCTGGGAAAGGTAAAATAAAAAGCATATGCATGTTTGCAGATTAAGGACAAAAAAACGGAATTCTCCATGAAAATAACCTCGAATATGACTTCACTTATGTATTGCCCATGGTGGACTCGGAAGCATTTAATTAATACAAATAAAAACAAGATCCAAAGGTTATTTGTTTTAATCCTACAACCTTTTTTTGATATGGTACGTAACGTTTCCTCATGAAATCACAAACATTCCATCACCAATGGCGGGCTGTGCGTCAGGTGTAGGCCTCTGCGGTGCGTGCCACAGCTCTGGGTGATGTGCCCGGTCCTCTACAGACAGACAAGTGCTGTTCACGGAGCTCGAGATCTCGGTGACCAGTAAACAGTGCGGCACTTGTACAGACCCTTATAGTCTCGTGAGCCGCAGCTCTCTGCCAATGACGAATTGACTTTGTTATATCAATAGCACCAGCAATAACAAGCACTGGCGTTGCCAATAGGTCTCGCAGCAGGAAAGTTGGAGCTATTACAATTGCAAATAACAATGCCTTTTATTTTTGTTTTCATTTTAAAAACATAAAGGGCTTTGTCATTTACAAAACCAATAGCTCCAACTTTCCTACTGCGAGACCTATTGGCAACGCCAGTGCTTGTTTACTATAGCAAAGGCAAGATTAATATTCAAACTACTCTAGATGTAACCCTGGTGTTTGCCTGGGCTAGGTGATTCCAAAGATATAATCAAAGAAGGAAGCACATTATAGAATAAAGGGAATAGATCACAGTTAACACCTGTGACAAAACATTTAATATTAAAACCTCCAGAAGCGAAGTAGGGTGCAGATTGAAAATCAAAATGAATCGTTGCAAAATATGAGAGCTTCTGTAGAGTCTACAACGTGGCAAATAGAGGACAATTTATATCTTCAGGATGTCTCTGTCCTAGAATGGAAGCATGAAGGAGTGACTTCAAGGTCCTAGGTGCTTAAACAATGGAATTTAACAAACCACAATACTAAGCTTCTTCTTTCAGGAGAGTTCATGCCTATAAGTGCATGAAGTGTGTTCTCTAAACAAAAGACACAAAATTGCAATGAAAACCCAAACAAAACTGCCATAGTTTCCCTATCTAAGGTCGGCAACATGCAGCTCTGCTATCTAAACAATGTGACATTCCTGAGTCTAAAGAAGAATGTTGGGTCTCATCAAGAGAGAGCGCAGAAGAAAAAAAGCTTACCAGTCAGAAGTCCATCGATGTTCCATGTATCAGAGCTTCTTCATTGCATGGAGTATGATGAGGGTGTAGAATCATCTTTAAAATGTCTATAGAGCACCTTTTAGAAAGTTGTGCTGGTTCCACTGAAGAGTCGTACACATCATAGCAACATGAAACTATGATTTACCCAATGAGAGATTAAAAGTGCCTAGTAAAGCCTAGCTTCCAGGAATGGTGGTGATTCCTGTTAAGCTGTAGCAGCCTGTGCAGGACCCTTGTAGTGCTGAGACTCTATTGCATTTCTCATGGTCTGGTTGAGCTAATGCTACTTTTGCGTTAGCTCGGGAGACTTCATCTTGGTCCCAGATAGCATCATCAAGGACTCCAGGATATCATGGGTGAAGTAGCAAGGATAGAAGTAGTGACAGAATTTAAATATTAAAGATCCCATGATAGACATAACCTACACCCTCCCGCCCCCCCCAAACTCCCAACCAATGCCTATTGTCATACACCTGTAATATCACTTTTTTTTTTGTGTTCAAAGGTTTTTTATTTGGAGCTGCAAGAAATACAACAGTACAAAAGACCAGTTTGTGAACTTACATACATTGCTATAATGAAATCATAAAAAAGAATTATAAACTTTGCTGCTGGTTACGTAAATTGGATTCTGTAATACAGGCGAGTCCAGATAAAAACATAAGACCAGAAACAAAAAACAAAGGGTCCACACATAATGTCTAATAAGCAGATGTAGACGAGTTGCGTCCAAAGTAACACGATGACTTGTTTAGCATGACCATTATCACATGACATGACCTGAGGAGAAAAGAACACCAACATTGGATAGCAGAGGCAACATGAGCTAAGCATTTGTGTAGATCTACACTGTATACAATGGAAGGATGCACGTGATAGCTATGCAGAAAAGCGCACTGAGTCCCATGTGCTCAGATTCATGGAGGTTTGAATGCGTCAAAGTGGTCATCTAGTGCGGACCAGAGTTTCCTGAGCGGCGGCCTCCATGGGGTGGAAGTTAAGGATATGTTATCTGCACCTCTTAAGTGGGAGACCCAATTTAGCCAGTGGGGAAAGGAAGCTTTGTGCGTGCTTTTCCAGTTATTAAGTATGATTTTGACCCCAGCCGTCAGCAGCAGGTCCAGTAGGGCTTTGTCATCATCATTGAGTGTGACGGCTTTGGCAAAACCTAGAACAAGCGTTGAAAATTCCCTTGGTAAGGTGATATGGAGTACTGTGTGTATGAAACCAAAGATCCTGTCCCAATAGGAGGTAACCCTGTAACCTCCTATTGGACCTGTAATATCACTTTATGCACAAATATTTACTGGAAGTGATGAACCGTTAAGAGTCATCTGAAGACCATGGTCTTATGAGGTTTTCAGGGCTAATGCACATTTATTTCAAAACATGATTCTGCAATTGAAAAACCTTCTACTATTGGTATGACAATACAAGAACTACAGGTGTCTGGTGCAACTAGGTCATGGACATGTGAGGTAGATGAGGAGAAATTAGAGTGGTATATAGCATGCATCCATTCCCTTGCTGGACATCCTGGTTCACAATAAGCATTCAAGGTTTCAACTTGTCATTTGTGTCTGAAATAGTTTCACACCCTTGTGTGCTCACATGCTTTATTTTTTTTAATTTTTATTAAAGTGTTTCTTTTTGTTTCTAGATGCTGCCATGAGAATATTCTGAAACTACAGGGTTGGTGTTTGGATGATGGATTCCTGTGCCTCATTTACCAGCATATGTTCAATGGCTCCCTGGACAAAGTGCTGGACCCTCGTGTAAGGAATGGGTTATACTAGGTTATATTTGCTTACAGTAAAAAGATTCACACTACATGCTGAATTATCTATAGGCCAGTAGTAGCAGGCATCTACGGGGGTGTTTCTGAGTGACTGCCCATAGTAACCTAGCGAGAGAATCTGTGACATCATCTGAATGGCCAGTAATTGTAGTCACTGTAGCATAATTTCAGGGGTCCGCCAAAATCACAGAGTATGCTAGACATGGTTTTGCTCTAAAAAATAAAACACAGCAGAAGAAACACATCTAAGATGATAGACATGATTGAGCTATTTTTGTCACTTAATGCAGCCTGGCGCAGCTGGCCTGAATCCAGACTCACACTGCTGGAATTGCAGTTCATCAGATGGTTATATAGGTAGACTTCTTTTGTCCCTACCATGGGCACTTATTGGGCTAAGATTTTCAGAACTATAACTGAGCCCTGTGGTTATGGTTTTATGCTATCAGCGCAATAATTGGCACATGTCAGCATCAAAAGCATGGCTTCTCATGTACCAATATAAATAGGCATATCCCTTGCTGTGGAAAAGTGGTGTATCATTCTTCAATGTAGATCGGCAGATGCCCCCAAAACATGGGGAAAGTGAGAACGAACTGGTGTGTAGGACCTCTTATTAGAGGCTTATTTACAGACTGCAAGACTTTTAGTTTACTTTTGATCATAATCGTGGCCAATATCTCGGGGATTGTTGCACCACTTGAATTCGTTGTGGGCTTTTACCCCCTTTTAGATCAAATACCCCCATAAACCCCTATATGCTTATGGGCAGTATATACTGCCTAAACCATGTTTTTGGTCTCTGACCAGTTGGTAGTTGTTTCACGCTGCCTTTGAATAGTTCTCTTAACATTCCTATTGACGAGATATTCATTTTAGAACTTTTTGACATTGCAGCCACCCACTTCCTCCCACCCCTTACTTGCATATATCCCTTCTTCCCCATCAAGTTGACTTTTCCTCCACACGAACCTCCTATTCCGCTGAAGTTTGACACGAGCCTCATGTAGTACCTTGTTCATGCTTTAGCGATATAAACATAACTTTATCAATACAGCATACACAGCAGGGACCCGGCTCAATTCCATTTGACTGAGCATGCACCTCTCACGTTATGGCATTGTATCACATCATAACGTTCCATTAGACATTATTGTTTCAATATTTCTCTCCATGTTATGGTACCATTGATATTCTCACACCTCCCCATCTTCAAAGCAAGTAGCTATAACATCATAAAAAAATGTAAAATGAGAGTACAAAAAAACCCAATCTTAGAATATCTGAAATAACCATACATTCTTGATAACGTATTAATCTAAACTGTCTTTTGCAGAATTGATAAAAATGTTGATTTCTTAATACATTTCATAGGTATTAAATCACAATTTTCTTCTACAAGATCTTTTCCTTGAACTGTCATTAGGTGACTCACGAATATTCACCTTTTAGTTTAAAGAGCTAATTTTGTTTTTCCTGACTAAGCACATGATCCTGGTTAAAATCCTTCTAATTTCTTTCTGTGTCTAAAGCTACTTGTGATACATTCCACTAACCTCCATCAGATAACTTTCATGCATTTCCCCATACTTTCACAGGATCTCGAATTTAGACAACCCTTTACCAACTAAAATGGAATTTCTTACGCCTACCCAACAACCACCCCTTAATCCACATGATCTTCTATTTTTCTTGTCATTCATGACCTTCTGCGTAGTGATCTCATCAGACCTCTCCTTAGCCTTCGCTCAAGAACACTGCATAGCTTGCAATCAGTTCGACTACCCAAAATGACACAACTTAGATAAAATATTTCTTCCTCGAATCAACTCAAAAGGAGTCATTTTAGTGGCCACATGTGAAGTGTTGCTATATGACCAAACCAAATCTTCTATTGCTTTCCAAACATCTGATTTGCTTCTGTAAGAAGCTTAAATGCGTGCCTCTAATACTTTATTGAATCTTTCTACTTTTCCATTGCTTTGAGGGTGATATAATAGAGTTTTATTAAGTTTGATTCCACATTTGCTCACAAACTCAACCACTTCACAAGATCTCAATTATACCCATTATCTGTGATAATTTCTTCTGGGATACCTTCTATTTTGAATACATCTCTAAAAAACTTGATAACATTTTTTGTTGCAGGCTCATTGACAGATCTAACTTCCACCCGCCTAGGTAAATGATCTATTAAGACAATGAAGTAACTAGTGTGGAAATGCCTGATGACCTTGAAGATAATATAACACTTGCTGAAAAGTTTGCAGTGTGCAAATTTGCTGACTTGCACCAACTGAAATGAAGAGTACACACATACACACTCTCTCTCTCTCCACATTTTGTTTGCCTACATATCCCAGAAATGCACAAATTGCACACAAAACCAGAGTATTCCTTATTAATTTTCTCAGTTATGACTTGCTTCCTGTAAATTCCTGGATCAATAGTTCAGCAAGCAATGAACATGCCTGGAGCACAGACATGGACTTGTTTTTTCTATTTCGGAGGTGAACAGCTTACTCGAACACTTGGAGCAGTATATAATGAGCTGCGCTCGTCGCTAAATTTGTAGTAACTTGCTCACTCGGTAGCTATATAAGTATAACTTTATTAATACAGCTTACACAGCAGGGACTCAGGCTCAACCTCATTTCAATGAGCAGGCACCACTCATGTCGTGACATTCTAAACGCATCTTAACATTCCATGACACATCACAGTTTCAACATTCCAATGCATGTCATACTATTGATATGGCGACAACTCATTTTCTTTTGCTGTGTTTTTCTTGAACCGTAATTGTGTTATGACTCCGATAGTCTGGTACTGTATACTGTTGCTGCTTATTCCAAAAGAATTATTTAAAGATCAATAATCGCAGTAACATAATCTGGAGTCTGTAATGTCCACAGAAGCGAAACAGGAACATAATTACATTCCTGCTGAACTTTGTCACTTCAGAAATAATAAGCCCTGTCGGCTACTACAACAAAATAATAGATTTCTTTGTTTTGTGCTTTGGGTTAGTTAAGTTGGAAAAGTCATGTCTGGAATTGGCTGCACAGGAGGAAGAATGAGACTGGGAATGGAAAACCCAATCAATTGGCACCCTTCACTTAGCGGATCCTTTATAATCAGTCTGTAGACAAGTCTTCATTTTTGAATTAAATTGAGTTAAACTGGGTTATTGTTACACAGTAATGACAATTTGAGACAATTTCTGCACAGTAGAATTAAACCGCAAGACTGTACATTCTACACTAGAGTGACTGCTCAGATTGGATTTCAATGACCGTGTTAACTGCTTCTCCCTTCTCCAGCAGCATGGAAACGAGCCTCTGACCTGGGATAAACGTGTGACCATCTCACTTGGACTCCTACGAGGCGTTCGCCATTTGCACAACGTTGGGATTCTTCATGGAAATATAAAGAGGTGGGGAGCCTTGAAGATGCCTTACCATAATGTACATTGTCCAGTGGGTGCTTCATCAGTTTGTCTGCATGCAGATGACAGACCACCTTACAGATTAGAAAATGCGGTGCATCTCACACTAGAACCCTCTTCTTAAAAATTGCTGTATATTAACATTTCCCATGGATACGTCTCAATGAAATGGTCTTGTTTCAGAGCAATGAGTTGAAAAACTGTTGAAAAATTAGTGGTTAAAGAACCACATCCGAATACAAGGGTTGAATTCTGGAGCCAACTGGCCACAGAGAACGGACCAATAATCCGATCTGTGGTATTACTCATAGAGGCCATGTTTTGCACATTTAAGGGTATTCATCATCGCACCATAATTTGTGAAGAAAAATAATACATTCAACATGTGGAATATTTATTAACGTATTTTGTCTTTAAAAGCTATATAAGGCATATATTTCAAGTGAATTGCACACTCATGAGATAAAAACACTACTCCAACTGTAGCCTACGATTCAAGGATAGTCGCAACCCTGCACATAAAAACTATAAAAGTATGAATAGGCCCTCTGAAATTTCCTGAAAAGAGCTGAAGTTTTTATAGAGCTATGTTCCGTTTAAAGTGTCTTAAGTTTCTTGTCCTGCAAACATTACGCTGCAAGGCATTGTTTAGAATTAAAACGGTCATCTGGTGACTGATGTCATAGTATGTCTCAAAGCCTAAGCTCAGACATGCAATGCTCTAGAACTCCTACTGTTGATAATTGTTAGAAATACATAACTGGGTAAGAAGAAATGTTTTTTCTTTACAATAAATAGCCCATTCTTTGCCCTGATTACGTCTATGTGCATCGCTGCTTCTCTTATTGAAGAGCAGTGCTATATAATGACTTTTTTAAGTGGTGGGACTTTAACCCAAATTCCAGCTAGCAAGCCCAACTTCAACTAGAAGAGTTTATAAGTGAGGATGTTTTCTCCCAACAGCGAACATTTTCAAAATACAAATGGAGTCGTATAGTGCATTTCTAAGCACAATTATCACATAAAATTGTGAAAAGCTGTAGGCTATGACAGCACTCCTTAAAAAAATCAAGTATTTTCATGGTGCGTCAATCCAATGCTCTGGAGGAGTTGATCCTATTTTTTTCTTCAAAGTGTGCAGGGACTGGCCTCCACATGCAAATAGTTACAGAATTAGTATCTGGCTATGGGTGCCCTCTTACGCCAAGCTATGTACAATATACCTGTGCCAAATGTAGTAGTATTTGTATAGCGCCCGAATCGACCCCCGAAGGGGTATCTCATGCGCTTGTACGCATAACGCTGTGGAACCCTTTCTGGCTTTTCCCTGTGAGGTGCCCACTCCTGGGCACCCCCTAGGTGAAACCAGGCATCCGAGCGTTGTTGGGGCCGTTGTGGAGATTAAGCAAGCTATTGCCCAGATTTGCAGAGTGGGACCCATGATTAGAATAGGCACCGAGGCGAGAATTATCAGGTCCGCAGAAATTGAGCCCAAGACCCGCCGAGGCGGTAATTGAACCCTGGTCCCGGGCTAGACCTCTGCATCAGGGTCTGCCGCTCTAACCATTGAGCCACACTTCTCCACATAATTTTACCACTCATGTCATCTGTATTCCATGGGTGTTCCTTTTACCTTTTAGTATATCGGGCAAGCATTTTCACTCAACAGGCCATGGTTGTCCCATCCTAAAGCACAAATAGCTTCCAGTATGCCAGTGCCTACGTTTTGCCACAGAATTACGTGTGCTGGTGTTTTCTCATGGGTGCCATATATGCCAAGAATTACCACAAATATGCTAAAATGTTGTTATGGATACCTCTTACGCCACAATTTACCTGTAGGCTGTCAGCCTCTGCAGTCATTAGCCAGGCTCAGCATGAAGTTGGGGACTCAACCCCCCCTTTTTAATGTCTTTGATGCGCTCCAAATCTGTGGGACTTCTGCTAATCCCTAAGGGTGTCGGACTGAGCATTGCGGTAGATCAGCGGAACCTCCTCAATGCATTATTTATTTATTTTTTTAAAAACAATTTTACCCTGGGGTGGGGGTGGATGGGGGTCCCTTCTGCTTGGCTGAGTGCCCACAGATCACTCTGAAACCTTCCAGGAAGAAGCTGAGGTGGATGAAACCTTTTTTGTTTTTTTATAGATGGTTTTGTGAACATTCATCTAAAGTTATTGGTAAATGTAAATAAATAAACATTCCCAACTAGAACTACCCAGCTGTCTGTGTACGTATACATACATATGTACACACACACACACCCCTCCTCTGTGGGTGTCTGCACTGCTCTTCAGCTGCTGGGCGCTCCATGGAACACAGCTCCTTCCTACCATGAGCATTTAAGCGAGAAACTGAAAGCTCAGGCCTGTGCAGTGGTAACAGCAATATATACCTGCATGAGCATTCAACCTCTTGCTTTTAAACCCACTCACTCTCAATTCTTTCAAAGGGTGGGGTGAGATCAGGAAGGCTTTTGACCCCACCTCACCCTGTGACAGCATGATAGAGGGTGAGATGACTGGTCTCACAGCCCTGAGCACTGCAGGGCTGAAGTGCAGAGAGAAAGGGCTGCACTTACAGGTAATGCTGCAGGCAATTGGGGTGACATCTATGTGTGTACTGCCCCTGTGGATGTCACCATCTCTGTAAAATTAGTTTGATGGCTGGTGCAGGCGCCTCCCTGCGCCAGCTCTCAGACAGGTTCCCTAACATGGGCTGCTGCATGCAGCAAGGGTAGACTTTGATATTATACCAATAGGGCAGAAAACAAGGAGTGTGCCACAACTCCTATAAAGGTGAGTCACCACTCCTCATAAGTAATTCAATCTACGCCTCATTGAAACCCACTCACATTTCCAGGAATTTTAGCACACTTAGTACACCTTTCATGCAGTATCACTCGTTAGTTGATCCGTTACGAAGTCTCTTGAAATAATATATTGATAATTTGCAAGCACATTTACGTTTGAAGATGTAGCTTCAAAAGTTTGTAGGAAATGTCACGGGTAAGTGCCTGTAATCCTGTTGGAATTTCATTAAACATCATGTTCTTGTATTAAGCAGCACGTGCTGTAGTTACAGACAGTTCTTCTGGATGCCGGGAAAACTGTGAAACTTCTAATTTTTAAACATGGATCTGGTTGCAGTTTGATCTTGTCTTGTTCAATAACTTGTCATGCACAACAAAGTAAAAACCTTTCATTAATTATGCTCTTTGCCTTTCTTAACCTTTGTGAACTAAAACCTCAGAATCATCTTTTCTACACTGAAATACACGCAGCAAAAAAAGCTCTTGAAGCAGACTGTAACTCAAAATTTAGACCAAAAGCAAAACTACCAACCTTCTGAAAAGGGTGATGAATGCTCTGAGATGTGTGCGATCACATCATGCAGGTGTCATGTTTAAATATTGAACCACTTCCAATAGAGGAAAACATAAACTCTTTCAGAGCATACATCCCACTAGTTTTTTAGGTACAGACTGGGCAGCTTTACGAGGCATGCTGTAATCTAGACTATGGCTAGAAGCAACTTCCATCTTTTCCATTTGTTCCTGTTCATGCCCTTCTTAAATGCATGCTTTTGGATGGCCGGCATGCTTAATTAGTCCCGCCTTTTTGTGTTTCAAACCCTTCCGGGAGACTGCCCCTGTTACATGTGGTCTTACGCTTTTTTATATAGGTTCTATTGTGCGCACTATTTGTTTGTGTGCTTCAGCTTGTGTATCTGTACAAAAGGGTGTGGTGATGGACGGAGCATCTGAACCGACGCTGTCATCGCACCCCACCTGCGGGACATCATCAACACCTCCTTCACCACCGCCACCTTCCCTGAGAGCTGGAAGCACGCCGAACTCAGCGCTCTACTCAAGAAACCAACAGCGGACCCCACCGAACTCAAGAATTACCGCCCCATCTCGCTGCTCCCGTTTCCGGCCAAAGTCATCGAGAAGACCATCAACAAGCAGCTGGCCGCCTTCCTCGAGACGAATGGATCCCTCGACCCCTCGCAGTCTGGCTTCCGGGCCAACCACAGCACCGAGACCGCCCTCATCGCTGCCACCGATGACATTCGAGCCCTGATGGACAACCGAGAAACAGCGGCCCTCATCCTCCTAGACCTCTCCGCGGCCTTTGACACCGTCTGCCACCGCACCCTAGCGCAGCACCTCAACAACGTCGGAATCCAGGAGAAGGCACTGGAATGGATCATCTCCTTCCTCGACGGAAGGACACAGAGAGTCCGCCTACCACCGTACAAGTCAGAGGCCACCGAAGTCATCTGCGGCGTACCCAAGGATCCTCGCTGAGCCCAACCCTCTTCAACGTCTACATGAGCCCCCTCGCGGCCATCGCACGCCAACACAACCTGAACATCATCTCCTAAGCCGACGACACCCAGCTGATCCTCTCCCTGTCCAACGACCCCGCCGCCGCCAGAGCCAACTTTCATGAAGGGATGAAAGAGGTAGCCGAGTGGATGTCGACCAGCCGCCTGAAGCTGAACTCGGACAAGACGGAAGTCCTCATCCTGGGATCCTCGCCCTCCGCCTGGGACGACTCCTGGTGGCCCCCCGCCCTGGGCACCGCACCCAAACCGACAGACCACGCACGCAACCTGGGCTTCATCCTGGACTCCTCCCTCTCCATGACCAAACAAGTCAACGCCGTCTCCTCGTCATGCTTCAACATCCTGCGCATGCTACGTAAGATCTTCCGGTGGATCCCCACCGAGACCAGGAAGACGGTCACCCAGGCCCTCGTCACCAGCTGACTGGACTACGGCAACGCCCTCTACGCCGGAACCACCGCCAAGCTCCAGAAGAGACTCCAACGGATCAAGAACGCCTCAGCCAGACTCATCCTCGACGTCCCACGACACAGCCACATCTCCGGACACCTGAGAGACCTGCACTGGCTCCCGGTCAACAAGAGAATCACCTTCCGTCCCCTCACCCACGCACACAAAGCCCTTCACGATCAAGGCCCGAGCTACCTCAACAACCGCATCAACTTCTACGCTCCCAAACGACACCTCCGATCAGCCAGTCACGCCCTCGCCGCCGTCCCCCGCATCCGAAGAGCGACGACAGGAGGAAGGTCCTTCTCCTACCTGGCCGCAAAGACCTGGAACTCCCTCCCGACCGACCTGCGCCTGACCCAAGACCACCTCGCCTTCAGGAAGAAGCTCAAGACCTGGCTGTTCGAGCAGTAGCAGCACCCCCCCCCCTAGCGCCTTGAGACCCTCCGGGTAAGTAGAGCGCTCTATAAATGTCTATGATTGATTGATTGATTGAACCAATCAAACACTCACACCCAGTCAACAGATCTGGGTTTAATCCATCACAGTTCTTTAGCCCACTCTACCACCCCAGTTCAGACATGGCCATATGCAAATCAGTCTGACCCTGTGCCTCATGGGAACAGTCCAGCCTGGACCGGAAACAAGCTTCCTAGGACCAGTTGCTGGCATTACAGCCGTCTTCATGTCTGAACTGGGGTGGCTTAGTGAGCAAAATAACGATGGATTAAACCCAGATCTGTGACTGGGGTGAATGTTTTGCCATTGTGCAACATTCCGTCCATCATCTTGTGTGTTTTGCTGTTCATCCTATGTGGGAAGGGTATGCCCAGACGTGGGTCCCATGCTCACTAAGCCACTGGAGTCAAGCTATCCTGGCTGAAGACGGCTGATAGCCAGAAACCGGTCCTTGGATGCTTAAGTCCGGTCCAGGAATACATGGCTTGGCAGTTTGGGCTGGACTGTTCCCATGAGGAAAAGGGTCAAGACTGATTTGCATATGACCATGTCTAAACTGGGGTGGCTTAGTGAGCAAAATAACGATGGATTAAACCCAGACCTGTGACCGAGGGTGAATGTTTTGCCATTGTGCAACATTCCGTCCATCATCTTGTGTGTTTTGCTTTTCACCCTATGTGTGAAGGGTATGCCCAGACGTGGATCCCGTGCTCACTAAGCCACTGGAGTCAAGCTATCCTGGCTGAAGACGGCTGATAGCCAGAAACCGGTCCTAGGATGCTGGATTCCGGTCCAGGGAAGACGTGGCTTGGCAGTTCGGGCTGGACTGTTCCCATGAGGAACAGGGTCAAGACTGATTTGCATATGGCCATGTCTGAACTGGGGTAGCTTAGTGAGCAAAATAACGATGGATTAAACCCAGATCTGTGACTGGGGGTGAATGATTTGCCATTGTGCAACATTCCGTCCATCATCTTGTGTGTTCAGCTTGTGTATCAGCACAGCACCCGCTTCATGGACGCTGTGCTTCATGTTTCGGTTGGAATTTGCGTTATGGGTTTAATGATCGTTTTCCTTTGGAGGCCATTGTATTTCACCACTGCGTCTTGTTTCCTGCTCGTGGCAGCCTGCTAGCCCTGTGCCGTCTCTCTCTTCATCCCGGCCCCCACCACCCATTGCATTAGCTGCTTGTATTTTAAGTGATTTGTCCAAAATCACAGGATGTTGAGCTGATGCTGAGAACTCCTGGGTCGGCAGCTCTGGCCTTGCGCCCTTCAAAGCATGTTTGATGCCGTTTCATTGCTGTTTTTAAATGTTTCCAGATGGAGTAATTTATAAGCTGAAATGATGTTCCAGTCACATTACATGCCATCTCTCCCAACCCCCTCATTGCTTTCATTTTCACCATCATGCTTTGTTTCCAGCTTGCCCCGTGCCGCCTATCTCTACACCTTGACCCCGCAACCACCACCCCATTGAGATCGCTTCTTGTATTTTAAGTGTTTTGCACAAAATCACAGGACACCGCTTGCTCATCGGTGACTCAACACCCTGAAAGCTCTGGGGGAGCACAATATGCTTAAAAGTCCCAAAGACGAGAGCTATTGCATTGAAAATGCTTGTTTTAAACTATATCCCCATGAAGAAAACCCTGCTCCACAATTCGCTGTTCTCCCTGTGAGATTGGAGAGACACAGACTCGCATAGTATAAGCACATAGTATTTCAAGTTTGCTGAGCTCTTTAAAGCATCTGTGGGTAGAGCTTGATGCGAGTGGGTTATCTTCCATGGGCTTTTATAAAAAAACATTTTTTAAGGTATTTAAGCGTTATACCTTACATCAAGGAATACATGCAACCATGGCTGTGAAAAGAAATGTGCCCCAGTAACACGTTATTTAGAGCAACTATACTAATAAACACACATTAGCATTTATTACTACAGTGCAAAGGACTAATTGGAGGCTGTTTCCACAGTACAGCAAAATGTACATGAGGAGCAACACAGTTTACCGCCTCATAGAGTGCTTGTAACACAATTTACACAAGGAAAACCGCTTTCCTAATAGTCACAAGCACTCTTCAATCCCTTGTATCATGATTTGGTTGACTATCTTTTATTTAAATAAGTAGACATGAAAAAAATGCCATGGCTTAAACCCTACATGCAGACATGCAAAGCATAATATGCTATCTATTACCAACTTTGAGGGCGAGTAGGGGCACCATTTTTCATTTGAAGCTTCGCCTCTCGCGGGTCATCCCGTCTCCTCGCACTCAGCCAAAATCATAACTAGCATGTGTAGGTCCGCCTCTTATGTGTATATATTGTCCACCTGCTTTATCTTAGTGCATTATCTTTCTTGTTCTATGCAATCTTTCTTCTAATGCAGGCTTTCCCAACGAGTTGCTCACAAGCTAGTAGCTCTCCAGCTACTTTTAAGTAGCTCTCCTTTGTGTAGCTCATCCTACTAAATAAGAAGCTTTTGTGTGGTTGAATTAATGTATGTATAGCAAATGTTAAAAGCATGTGTTAGAGGTACAAAATGTTTGTATTTACAGACCTCATTTGTACCAGGTGTACTGCAGCTATGGCGCTTCTGTACTACCTCTGTAGAATCAATAGAACTTGATAAAGCATTTTTTACATTACTAATGGCAACCCTGTCTGTGCCTACTCAGGGAATCACTGATGGTAGTCTTGCATGGAGTGGACACCAATCTTGTCTGATAAGCTCTTTATTACAACAGTATTAATAGTTGCTCAGGATGATATTCACTGAACATAAATAGCTCTTTTTACAGAAAAGAATGGCGACCCCCTATTCTAATATTTCTATGCAATACAATCACAAAATCCATTAATCTCTGTTACGCGTCCAAGACCCCACTGAACCAAAGAACTTAGTTTGGTAGGGTTCAAGGTTTAACAATTGTACGTACGTAGAACCTTGTATCCTGTATCAGTAGACATGTTGCTCTATAATGATCTGATTAACTTTCACCACAGAATTTTCTGAACACAACCTACAAACTCCCTCTTTCAAAACTATTTTACTGTTGCAAAAAATGTCTTCCAATGAAAAAAGATAATACAGGGCTACATTGCTTCAATACTACAGCTCTATCTAGTGTAGCCCATTTGCCTTTTCTATCATTTTATGGCCTTTACTACTATGCCTCTCTCTCTCTCTAAATCGTACTCTAGACCAGTGTACAATTTAAGTACATCAGACCGTAATAAATTATTGATTGCCCAATTGTGGGACTTTAATCCCTGGCACTTGTTTAAATGCATTTTAGTTACTGGTTAACAGTAATGTTGTACAAAGCTCTTAAAGAGCCTACTGCCTTCCAAATTGCTTCAGACGTCTCAACATGTTAGAGGATAAAACTGTGTTCCTTGGACACCAATAAAGGACACTGTAATAGTCCTGCAAAAAGAGGGGTCCCAAATGTGGTTTCTTGAGGGCCATAGCAATGCAGATTTTTGTGATAACGGAACAGGTAATGATTTCTATTGAGATTAATATAATGCACTTTTTTCCATGTGGTACAGATGTAAATCTGGAATTGGTGGTAGCACCTGAGCTTGTGGTGCCTACTGGAAAAAAAATATTATGTACTCTGGGCAGCATCTGTCATGTTTCAAATGTGTCCTACACTGATGCTGGTCTTTGTGTCCTCTCCAGCTTGCTACGTTATTGCCTGTTGCCATGGCAGTTTGGAGATATCATAGCTCTTTTTCAGTCTTACCTTACCATACAGTTTTTGCATTCTCCCTTTGCTCGTAGGAACATTTAACAAGGTCTTGGTACATTTAAAAATTGGTACTGAATGTTTGTACATTACATGCGAAATTTGACTTGTTGACAAATATGACACTAGAATTGTTTGCAGGGTCCATACTCGAAAGACTCTATGGCCAGCCAATCAAAGTATGGCCATTGTGGATTTTTGTATCATTTCAAAGCTGCTTTTTAATCTAGATATTATTTTTTTCAACTACAGTTCCAATGTCTTGTTGGATGAAAACTTCACACCAAAACTTGGACATTCAGGTGTGCGTTTTGATCACAAGGCAGACTTCACTCGAGTGGCTACAAAGATGCTCAGTGCCTGTCAAGCATACCTTCCAGAAGAGTACATCCGAAGCGGACAGTTAACAGCAGGAGTTGACATCTTCAGCTGCGGGATAGTATGTACTTGGTTCTCCATTTACTGCTTAGATGGCTTGGTGGTATTTATCAATGTTGTTTTATTTAGTTTGAGGTTGCTATCTGCAGGCCATTTTACCTCTTCATTTCTGCTCCAGAACTTTTGGTAATTGTTAAACTAGCCTATACTTTACTTGCTGTTGTGTGCAGCGAGGAGGGAGGCATCAGTCTCCAGTTTGAATTATGCTGTTTTTGAGAGTGTGGTGTGTGTACTCTGATGAAGTCAGGCGTGGCCAAGCAGTAATATTGTTAAGGGTGGTTTATGAGAATGTTGACAGTAGTTTCTCTGTGGGACTGGTTAAACGTGTGGTGAAGAAGAATTGGATGGTGATGGACACATAAGGTCATGGGACTGATGGGTAATTCAGAGAGTTAATCATCAGGTTCTCGTGCAAGATATACTGCCTGATGTACCTTTGGTGTGATTGGAGTTTTTGATCATTTAGTGTATTCCTGGTGTTTGAGGTTATGTGCTACAAGGTGGTCTAAAATAGTGAGCGGGAGTGGCCTATTGATTTAAGTCTATTCTCTTTTTTTTGCTGTGAATGTAAAGGCGATATCAATAAATAAAGCGAGAAACAAAAGATGGATGGTTTTGTGTGTATTGTTGAAATTGTAGAATGAATAGTGTGAAAGTTTGTTTTCCCTTAAGCTAAGCTTAAGATGTTTCATAAATGACAGTAGTATCACCTCTTTTGTAAAGCCAATGCTCAGTGTGGATGGAACAGTTCCCTAGCACAGAATCAGCCGAGACGATGTTGCACTACATGGTGAGTGGGGCCAGACTGGCCTTTTAACTCATCGGGCATTTCTACAGTGGCTGGAGCCATTGAAGTCCAGTTTTTGAAGACCTGGGCTACCACTGTGCCTTCAAAAAGACTCACCACCTCCCATGGGAAGTAGGCACAACAGTAGCATAAAGAGAGCGAGCAAGAAGAAAGGTAGACCGGAGCGGACTGGCTTGACCATTTTTGTCAAGGCTGTTTTTGGTTCTCATTCCAACTCGAATGAGGCACCCTGTTCCAGTAATGAAAAGATGGTTGGTCTTGTGCCTTCTTTGTTTGACTGCAGACCTGGTGTTAAGAAGGATGCATGAAATACTACATGTCTGTGTTGGTGTTGCAATTCTGTTCTGTAACTGTTTTAAAGGGTTTTATGATTTGTCATGGTAGGCAGCCGTGGTTGTTTTGTGACTGATTATTTTTGATCTGGCATTAGCCAGGACCCTTTCAGTTTACTAAAATTGTATGTATAATGAAATTACTTATAGGGGCTTTCAGCCAGAACTCTTCATATTTTTGTCTATTGTTGTCATTCACATTTTTCTTCCACCCACTACAGCACATTGCATGGGGCAATGGATCAGCACACTTCTGCTATTGGCTGACTCCACTGTGCTATGAATGACGGAATTCTGTTGTTTCACAAGCAGCACATTCTCACAACAACATAGTTCCCTTCAATGCCAGGGACTAATATGACAATGGGTGCGTTTGAAGGCCAAAAGAATATTTTTGCATTTAGCCACTATTTTTTCAATCTAACGAGGCCCAGCAGTTTCACAAACAATAAAGGTATGGAAAGCCCTGACAAAACACTACAGGCATCGACAAAGTTAAAAAGCGTGCAGCCTACGCCTGAACTATTTGTTTTGTTAATGCTTCCTGTATGTGATGGGTGATATTCTCGAGTGGTACGATGGAGTATCATGATCAAGTAAGTGGATGGCTAAGTGATGGAAGCATAAACTAGAGAGTGTGTGAACAGTTATGTGGTTTCAGTGTACAAGTAGCAAGTGCGTAAGGGAATAATGGTAAGTGTTGTGGTTGGGATGAGTTGTTGGGCAATTTAGGACTTTCAGGAAAGAAATCGAAACTCTTATTCTGATTTCAAGTTGTCTTTTTTCCATAAGCAACTTATGGTAACTCTAGTGTTTTTGTTGGCACTATATTAAGCAATGATTATGATGGTTGTGCAATGAATGGAGTTAGCTGGTGTGACTTGTGTGGTGAAACAGTTGGTTGAAAGATGGAATGCTACAGATAAGTAGAATGTGTTAGTGGAGCATTGCACCTTGGGTTGTTGGATTGATTTAATGAGGTAAAACATGAGTGAAGTGGGTGCATGGCACAGTGAGTGAAATGATGTGTTGGGGAAGTAATAAATAGCATAGGTATTTAGAGTTAAACACAGCAGAATAAGTGGAGCAAATGGATGGCTGCTGAAGTGAGCAATTAAGTGGGGTGAATGGACTTAGTGTAGGAGTGTGAGAGGTCCATTGTAGAATGACCAGTGGTCAAAATGTGTAGTAGCTTTAAGCATTAGTAAGGTTTAACTGAGCTGAAACCCTTCTTGAGGCATGCAAAACAATGCATCTTTGCACTGGTGTGCATACCTCGAGGTGCCTGTCCAGTCAAACGATTCCCTACAGTTATGCCACCCTTTATCAGTTTCATGGCATCTAGACGTTGACGTGACTTCTTTCTTATGGAATGCATTAAACACTAGAATTAAAAGGTATGAAAACACAATATGAGGTGCTATAATAAAGATAATTGGCTGCATCTTCATAAGATAGTGACTATGTTAGTGAAAGGCAGCATTTCTTACCCTGTAGTCCGTAGATTCCTGGGGGTCCGCAAACTCTACTTAGGTGGTCTGAGACTGTTCACAAAATCAAATAACAGAAGCTAAATAAAGTAAATATAAATACAAATGTACAATAAAAATATGAAAACACTAAGAATGTGAAGAATTTGAAATTGGAAGCTAAACATTAAGTTGGTATCCTTTTTTGGCAGCAGTGCAAGTACAGTAAACAGAATCTAGTATGGATAGATGGTGGCCTCAACTGAAGCACTGGTATGTGTGGATAAAAAGAGCATGCATTAAGCACAAAAAAGACAAAATGATATGCTAGGGCGCTCAACCTCTGACTTGGGGATCTGGGTTCGAGTCTCAGTAACGACGCTAAACATCCTGTGATTCTGGGCAAATCACTTAATCTCCCCGTGCCTAACAAAAATGAATGTGTCCTCATGTAACGTAACTGGTGCTATGTAAAGCGCTTGGATACCCGATTCGGGTCAAGTTGGTGCTATATAAAACTCGTTAAATAAAAAAAAATTCCAACCCTCCCACTAAAGTTAAAATTTCAGTTTATATTTGTGGTTGTGAAATAAATAAAATCTCCTAATTTGCGTTTTTATTAGATCTATACTGGTTCCTGAAGTTTTATGTATTGCTTTGAGGTTGAGGTTAAAATCGTAGAAATTGCTTAGGCTGGGGTCCTCTGCTTTCAATGGTGGTCCAATGTGGATCCCGAGAAGTCAAAAAGTTAAATATCACTGGTTGACTTCATGAGAGTATTTCATTGAGGAGTTATATGATGGGCTTTAATACCATGTACTTTTTTACGGTATTAAAAGTGCACTTTAAGCAAGGCATCTCATTGCCATTCATGTACGTGTCTATAACTCTATTGAAAAATAATTTTACAATTCTCTGTATGGAAGGTAGAGATATGAACATACTGGTTCCTAGTTATCGCCAGTTAGCTCCTGTCTCTTAGGATAAACATTAAAAATACTAAAAACAGTGAATGGAACGCATGACAATCCAGGGCACAGCTCAAAGTTTCCTGCAGAGCTTTTGACAGTCGAATTTTGTGAATGTAGAGGGGGCAATCATTTGAAATATAGTTATTGGAGGCAAACTAAACATTCGCATATTTATGGATATGGTACATATTAGCGACAACAAATAGTACAACAGCATGTTGCATTGACAAGCCTTTATGCTCAAAAGCATAGTGTACAAAGTGAACTATACCCTTAAAACCCCCACACCATCAGCTTTGCATCCAAGATTTTTTCATACTTGAATAAGTGTCGAGACACAGTTCAGCTTTGTAAATAATTATTAACATCAGTTCATCAAAGCACACTCTCCTTCACGATAAAGTGTGCATTTACAGGTTTTGAAATCCAACTCTCTGAGGCCCTTACCTTCTTTTTGACTGAATTGTTTTTCAGGTGCTGGCAGAACTGCTGACTGACAAGAAAGCAATGGAGGAAGGGAAAAGTTCAGTTTATCTGGTAGGAGATTTCAATTCACAAGCTATACCATGTCCTTTAACTCATGTCTGTGTTTAAAATGTATCTATATCCATACCTAGTATCTTAAGTGTGAAGGTTTTCTTGGGTATTTGCTGTTTGTGTGTCCCCCTACCCACTCAGGCCTGCCTTTGTGTCCAGTCACCATTGTGGTCTCTAAGAACTTGCTCAGCAGGGGCTGAGAAATGGGTTCAAGATCATATGTTCTGCAACTAAAGTCCGGGCCTCTAGCATCTTTTCTAATCCTCTGCTGTTCTTCGTCCAGCTTTGAGAGAATGTCTGTGCCCAACTACCAAACTTTTAATACGAGTAAACAAGACGCCAGTCCAAACTTAAACATAAGATAGCAAGATAATGCACAGCGGGTAGAAGTAGAACAGTGTCAAGCAGCAAAAGTGTTCTTACAAGAAAGGAGCCTTTCCATCTATTTTACCGGGACCCCAGAATGAGCTACTGATTTTACCCTGCTCTGTAAAGGAGGCAATTCGATTCCATAAGCCACTTGTTCACACATTTAACTGAGTAAAGTTTGCAATGTCCACGGTGATGAGTTGGTGTACAGCAGTGTAAAATCCAAAGAATAGTAATATTTAGAAAATTAAGATTTTGGAGATGTTCATTTTTCATGCTGAGGATAGTATAACTCGTGTGTTATTTCTGGGTTCATTGAAGATGGGTGGTACTGTATTGTTGAGTTTAATTAGACTTGTGGGGATTAGGTGATTTAGATGTTTTAATTGTAAATACTGTTATGTATGTTCTTTGTAGCCCTGATGAAGTCCCATGTGGGGACGAAACACATTGGCTAGACTGACACTATCTTTTCCAATGAATACTTAAGAATAAATTGGTATTGCTCATTATTTTTGTATCTTTTTTGTATCCCTAAATAAATGGCATTGTCATTTGTATTGGCATTAGCTTTGTTTTTTGCATATGTGATAACTATTGCATTAGCAGAGAGAGAGTGTGAGGTAGTGAGATAGAGAGAGCGAGTGAGGTATTGAAATAGAGAGAGAGTGAGGTAGTGGAGAGAGTGAGGTAGATAGAGAATGAGGTAGTGAGATAGAGAGTGAGGTAGTAAAGAGTGAGGTAGTGAGGGAGAGGGATGTTGTGAGGTAGTGAGATATAAGCATAGAGTGATGTTGTGATGTTGTGAGATAGAGAAAAAGGTCGTGCAAGAGAGTGAAAGTGAGTTAGTGAGACAGAAAGAGTGAGGTAGTGAGATAGAGAGTGAATGAGGTAGTGAGTTAGAGAAAGAGAGTGAAGTTGTGAGGTTGTGAGCTAGAGAGAGAGTGAGGTAGTGATGTTTTGAGAGAGAGAAATTGTGAGATAGTGAGGTAGTGAGAGAGTGGAGTAGTGAGGTAGAGAGTTATGTAGTGAGAGATAGGTAGATAGAGAGTGAGGTAGTGAGAGACAGAGAAAGTGAGGTAGTGAAAGAGTGAGGTAGAGGGATGTTCTGAGGTAGTGAGATACAAACAGTGAGTGAGTTTGTGAGGTAGTGAGATAGAGAGAGTGAGGTAGTGAAAGAGAGTGAAAGTGACTTAGTGAGATAGAAAGAGAGAGTGAGGTAGTGAGAGAGTGAGGTAGATAGAGTGAGGTAGTGAGACAGAGTGAGGTAGTGAAAGAGTGAGTTAGTGATGGAGAGTGATTTTTGGTGGTAGTGAGATAGAAACAATGAGTGATGTTGTGACGTAGTGAGATAGAGAAGGATTGAGGTAGTGTAAGAGATGGTGAAAGTGACTTAGTGAGATAGAAAGAGAGAGTTAGTGAGATAGAGAGTGATGTAGTGAGTTGGAGAGAGAGAGTGAACTTGTGAGCTAGTGAGAGCGAGTGAGTCAGGGAGAGAGTGTTGTAGTTATTTTTTGAATGAGTGACTTGTGTTATAGTTAGGTAGTGAGAGTGATATGGAAATAGATAGAGTGATGTTATGGAGAGAGTTAGTGAGAGAGAGTGAGATAGTGTTATAGATATAATTTGAGTAGTGATGTAGTTATTTTTGTTTTGTGGGAGAGTGAAGTAGATATAGAGTGAGGTAGTGAAAGAATGAGGTAGTGAGGGTGAGAGTTGTTGTGCTGTATTGAGATAGAAACAGAGCGATGTTGTGAAGTAGTGAGCTAGAGAGAGAGTGAAAGTGAGTTAGTGTATTTGAGAGAGAGAGAGAGTGTGGTAGTGAGAGAGAGAGAGAGTGAAGTAGTGAGTTAGAGAGAGAGTGAAGTTGTGTGGTAGTGAGAGAGTGATGTAGGGAATTTTATAGAGAGTGTGTCGTGATATAGTGAGAGAGAGATAGTGAGATAGAAATAGAGTGAGGTAGTATATAGAGAGAGTGTGAGGTAGTGAGATAGAGAGAGAGTGAAGCAGTGAGTTAGAGAGAGTGAAGTTGTGAGGTAGTGAGAGTGTTGTAGTGAATTTTTGAGAGAGTGTGTCGTGATATAGTGAGGCAGTGAGAGTGAGATAGTGAGATAGTAATAGATAGAGTGAGGTAGTGATGTAGAGAGAGTGAGGTAGTGAGATAGAGAGAGTGAAGTAGTGCGTTAGAGAGATAGTTACTGTGGTAGAGATATTGTGATGCTGTGAGAAAGAGTTGAGTAGTGAGGTAGAGATTGAGGTAGAGAGAGAGTGAATGAGAGATAGTGTAGTAGTGTGAGAGATAGTGAGGTAGTGAGAGAGATAGTGAGTTAGTGAAAGAGAGAGTGAGGTAGTGAGAGAGAGTGAGGTAGTGAGAGAGAGTTCGAAGGGACGGTATAGTGGAGCTGAGGAGAGTGAAGGGATGGTGCAGTGAGAGGCTGAGGAGAGTGCATCAGTGAATGGACGGTGCAGGGAGAGGCTGATCAGAGAGTGCATCAGTGAATGGACGGTGCAGGGAGAGGCTGAGCAGAGAGTGCAGCAGTGAAAGGATGGTGCAGGGAGAGGCTGAGGAGAGTGCAGCAGTAAAAGGACGGTGCAGTGGGGGGCTGAGCAGAGAGTGCAGCAGTGAAGGGACGGTGCAGTGGGGATGAGGAGTGAGTGCAGCAGTGAAGGGACAGTGCAGTGAGAGGCTGAGGAGAGTGCAGCAGTGAAGGGACGGTGCAAGGAGAGGCTAAGGAGAGAGTGCAGCAATAAAGGGACGGTGCAGGGAGAGGCTGAGGAGAGAGTGCATCAGTGAAGGGCCGGTGCAGGGAGAGGCTGAGGAGAGAGTGCATCAGTGAAGGGATGGTGCAGGGAGAGGCTGAGGAGAGAGTGCAGCAGTGAAGGGATGGTGCAGTGAGAGACTGAGGAGAGTGCACCAGTGAAGGGACGGTGCAGGGAGAGGCTGAGGAGAGTGCAGCAGTGAAGGGACGATGCAATGGGGGGCTGAGCAGAGAGTGCATGAGTGAAGGGACAGTGCAGGGAGAGGCTGAGGAGAGTGCAGCAGTGAAGGGACGATGCAATGGGAGGCTGAGCAGAGAGTGCATCAGTGAATGGACGGTGCAGGGAGAGGCTGAGCAGAGAGTGCAGCAGTGAAGGGAGGGTGCAGAGTGCAACAGTGAAGGGACGGTATAGTGGAGCTGAGGAGAGAGTGAAGGGATGGTGCAGTGAGAGGCTGAGGAGAGTGCATCAGTGAAGGGACGGTACCGTAAGAGACTGAGGAGAGAGTGCAGCAGTGAGTGATGGTGCAGTAGAGGAGTGAGGGCTGCAGCCTGGATGAGGGGGCTGAGCAGAGAGTGCAGCAGTGAAGTGATGGCGCAGGGAGAGGCTGAGGAGAGAGTGCTGCAGTGAAGGGATGGTGCAGTGATAGGTTGAGGAGAGTGCATCAGTGAAGGGATGGTGCAGTGAGAGGCTGAGGAAAGTGCAGCAGTGAAGGGACGATGCAATGGGGGGCTGAACAGAGAGTGCATCAGTGAAGGGACGGTGCAGGGAGAGGCTGAGGAGAGTGCAGCAGTGAAGGGACGATGCAATGGGGGGCTGAGCAGAGAGTGCATCAGTGAAGGGACGGTGCAGGGAGAGACTGAGGAGAGTGCAACAGTGAAGAGACGGTATAGTGGAGCTGAGGAGAGAGTGAAGGGATGGTGCAGTAAGAGGCTGAGGAGAGAGTGCAGCAGTGAGTGATGGTGCAGTGGAGGAGTGAGGGCTGCAGCCTGGATGAGGAGGTGGGGGGGGGCTGAGCAGAGAGTGGAGCAGTGAAGCGATGGCGCAGGGAGAGGCTGAGGAGAGAGTGCAGCAGTAAAAGGACAGTGCAGTGTAAAAATAAAAATATGCCTTACCTCTAACATAAACTAAAATCAACATACATACCTGTCTGAACAACTCGGTGCACATGGCTGAAGGGAATCACCACGGGCCATGTTGAACCTAGAAAAGAGAGAATAAACATAAGATTAGAAAAAAAAACCAAAATGGCTTACCTCTGAACGAAAACAACAACAACAACATACATACCCGTCTAAAGAACTTGAAATATAAAACAATTTACCCTGACCTGCAGTTCGCAGCACAGACGATGAAGTCTAGAGTCAACTAAAGATATCGCTACATGGAATTGAAATGTAAAATGTGCACACACAGTCATGTTAAATGCAAAACATTACTATCTCCTAAACACTTTTGTCCTGAGGAATCAATTAAAAAAACAGCTAAACAATATCTATATATCTTAAAGAAACAAATAGCAATTATCTACTATCGATAAAATACAATGTCTAAAAAAAATACGCCATATGGCATTGTCATTTGTATTGGCATTAGCTTTGTTTTTTGCATATGTGATACCTATTGCATTAGCAGAGATAGAGTGAGGTAGATAGAGACTGAGGTAGTAAAGAGTGAGGTAGTAAGGGAGAGGGATGTTGTGAGGTAGTGAGATATAAGCATAGAGTGATGTTGTGATGTAGTGAGATAGTGAAAGAGAGAGTGAAAGTGAGTTAGTGAGATGGAAAGAGTGAGGTAGTGTGATAGAGAGTGATTGAGGTAGTGAGTTAGAGAAAGAGAGTGAAGTTGTGAGGTTGTGAGCTAGAGAGTGAGGTGGTGAGAGAGTGAGGTAGTGATGTTTTGAGAGAGAGAAGTTGTGAGATAGTGAGGTAGTGAGATAGAGTGGAGTAGTGAGGTAGAGAGTTATGTAGTAAGAGTGAGGTAGATAGAGAGTGAGGTAGTGAAAGAGTGAGGGAGAGGGATGTTGTGAGGTAGTGAGATATAAACAGAGAATTGATTTTTTTAATCATAAATAAATGGCATTGTCATTTACATTGCCAATAGCTTGATCGCTCAATAATGGCATTGTCATTTACAATGCCAATAGCTTAATCGCTCGCATATGCATGACCTATTGCATTTACACCCACACAGAGCTACACACACAAAGCCACCCACCCACACAGAGCCACCCACACACAGAGCCACCCACGCACAGAGCCACCCACGCACAGAGCCACCCACGCACAGAGCCACCCACGCACAGAGCCACCCACGCACACACAGCTTTCACAGCCCACACAGCTCTCACAGCCCACACAGCTCTCACAGCCCACACAGCTCTCACAGCCCACACAGCTCTCACAGCCCACACAGCTCTCACAGCCCACACAGCTCTCACAGCCCACACAGCTCACAGCCCACACAGCTCACAGCCCACACAGCCCTCACAGCCCACACAGCTCTCAGCCCACACAGCCCTCAGCCCACACAGCTCTCAGCCCACACAGCTCTCACAGCCCACACAGCTCTCACAGCCCACACAGCTCTCACAGCCCACGCAGCTCTCACAGCCCTCACAGAGTTCCAATCCCACCCAGGCACTCTCCCACAGTGGCCGGAAGTGAGCCCCCCCCCCCCCAATGGGATGCTGGCAAGGGGTTAGAGGCCAGGCTCACCTGAGGGTCCCGGGGAGCAGCGTCTGGAGGCATGAGGCACTGACCGGAGGAAGAGGCCTCCAGAGACAGCTTTCCATCTCTAACCTCATGTTAGCACAACACAGCACTCTCCCACAGTGGCCGGAAGTGATCCCCCCCAAGGGGATGCTGGCAAGGGGTTAGAGGCCAGGCTCACCTGAGGGTCCTGGGGAGCAGCGTCTGGAGGCAGGAGGCACTGTCCAGAGGGAGAGGCCTCCAGAGACAGCTTTACATCTCTAACCTCATGTTAGCACAACACACACCTTGTTTGTCATGCTCCCCAGCCCCACACGAGCTCACCTGACCGATCTCGCCGCCTCCAGTCTGTGGTCCCAAAGCGATCGCCGAATCGTTCCGGTTTGGACGGGCTACTGGGTGTCTCTTGCCCTTTCTCAATCAGCCTCTGGGCTCAGCACAGGTCCAGGCCCGTCCTCACGGCCCACCCAACACGGTGCAACCGGGCTCATTTCCTTTTCTGTGGGCCAATCTACCCTCGTGGGCAGTCAAGCAATGCAGGAGCCCCTCCGTATTTCTGGGTCTCGGCTGGCAGTTCTCTTGTTGGAGCCGGCGGCTCTCCCAGTTTACAGCCTCCGCAACAGTGTAGCCGAGGACGCGGGGTGCTGAACGATCCGGTCCCGGAGTGTCCAGAACGGTCCCCGGTCCTGCTGGCGGCGAGAGAGGCTCTAGGGCCTGGTGTAGCGAGGCACGCCGGGGCCTCAAGTTTCGCGGCTGCCCGGGGGCCCCTGGGTGGTGAGCGGTGCCGAATGAAAGGAGAGGCGTGGGGCGGCTGGCGGTCTATACCCGCCCCAACGCTGACTCTGCCGGACTGTCCATATTTGTCATTGGTGGCCCGTGAGAGCTCAGCGGTGCAGTTGGCGGCCACCGGGGTGATTCTGTCCGCGACGAGGAGACGCAGAGACGCCCAAACAGACAGCGAAAATACACGGACAGCGGGAGGGGGGCGGGAAACAGACAGGGGGAGACGCGGAGACGCCCACCGAAACAGACAGGGGAAAGAAGGCACAAACGGACAGCGAAAATACACGAAGAGCGGGAGGGGGGCGGGAAACAGACAGGGGGAGACGCAGAGACGCCCACCGAAACAGACAGGGGAAAGAAGGCACAAACGAACAGCAAAAATACACGGAGAGCGGGAGGGGGGGTGGGAAACAGACAGGGGGAAGAAGGCACGGAGGGAAACAGACACGATCTTACCTTCACTGCGAAGGATCCAAAATGGCGGACACAAGTTTCCGGATTTTTAGGATTTGTGGCCGTGGTTTTGGTGTTCTGAGTGACCGACAACGTCACTGTCTAAAGAACATCAAAAATTACGCCCCCAAATCCGAAAAGGACGGGGCTACATCGGAGTGACGGATCTCTCCTCCAATGGCTGGCCTCCGTTTAGGAAGCCAGCCAATGAAGGAGAGACAGGGCAGGGAGGCGGGACCTTCTGCGCTACTTTAGTCATTAAATCTCCGGCCTAAGACTGCGCAAGCACAGCCTTTTAGGCCTTCGACCTAAAAACGACCTATACATTTTTATAGTCCACTATGTTTCTGTATATTCTTCGGATTTTACACTGCATACTTGTCAATTGGATGTGCGGGTGGATTATGGGCTCTAATAAGCTTGAGTGCTTCCCTTAATTTGGGTTTTAAATACACACCCACATGCAGATGAGGCATGTTTGGGGTACTAGTCTGGAACATGTGAGGAAATACATGATAAATTGTGCTCCCATCCCAAAAATGATGTAGTGGAAATAGTGTGGGGCGCTATGGCCTGAGAACATTACTAGCAATTTTATGTTAAATGTGCGTGGTGTAATTAATTGGAAAATACTCAGTACTATTTTTACCAACTGAATGCACACAATTTTGTTTAAAAAACAATAAACATACTTATAAAACAAAAAATAAATACAACAGAAAGTACCTTGCCTAAGTTCCCATCACATTCCAATCACCCCATGCATTCATAGCTGTAGCTTGCTCTGATTACATTTGCAAGCTTGACCTTAACAAAGTCAATCTCTGCGGTTTTAAGGGTATTGGCTTTCTGGTAGTTTTTGAGACTACCTTTGGGACTTCTGTGCAGGTACTATTTAATGCGTACCTAGCCAGCTTTCCAGGAACTCTCCCACTATACCTCTGGTCAGCGTTCTTAATGTTTAAACCAGTTTCACCATTAGCCCCTTGCTTCCTTACCCCTGTGGATTCTACTCCGCTCATCCTGAATACCGGGTTTGCGCTGGTCTCTACCTCCAGGAGCTGACCGGTTTCTGCCTTCCACTCTCCTAAGCGCCAATGTACACCGTTGCTCCTTTGTGAGTGCTTCCGCTGCCTCTGCCTCCTTTATCTCAGACGGAGAACCTAGCTGAAGCTCCCAGCCTCTGCATAGCTGGAGTGCAGCTCTCAACCAGCGCTCCGCATTGGGCTTGTGACCTGCTGTGTCCGCCGTGGTTGCTCTCAATGCAGGCACGAACAGGGTGGCATCTGAACACTGAATGCCAAACCTGGTAAGTTGCATAAAGAATTCCTCACTGCCAGCTGTAACAAAACATTAATTTTACTTCCTCTCCTCCAGTAAGCTTTTACCATAGCTCAGTTACAAGTATCTCCGGTGCAGACCGTATCCACCACCTGCCACTAGCCGTCCAAAAGGTTCTCCCTCCAGCTTGCATGTATTGCTGCTAACATACGTGAAAATGGGAGCCCAGAGCCAGAGGGAACGGAATTTGGCCCTACAAAGGCTGGGGTGTGCTCTGTAATCAACAAGGGCACAAGAGGGGTGATGCAATGTGCACCAAAAAGGCACCCATTGGTGACCAGTCGAAGGGTATGGCTAGTGTAAGGATGGATGCTGTCCCGAGATATCTCAAAGAGGCCACTTTAGTATCCATGGGTGAGAACATTGAACCTTTGGCTCCCTGACCTTCCAGTATGGAGAAGTATATGTAGTGGGGCAAAATATCAATGTGTGGAGGTGACCTGAGGGATGTAGGTGCACGTGTAACCATGGCTATGGCCAAACTGGTTTCCCCAGACTAGATCCTTCCAAATTGTCAATTCTGAAAATGTCACAAAGTCTCATCCTGTGGCTGTAGTAGATTTATAGTGGGGATGAGTTACTGGCTCAAAATAAGTAGCAGTGTCCCCTGCCATCCATGTAGATAGTCTGCTGGGCAATGACCTAGAGACGTCTGCCAGTGCAGAAGTGGAAAGGTGGAGCTATAAAGCAATCCTGGGTCTTTTGAAATCGGTGCATGTTACCGCAAGAGCTCAGAAGGCCCTGAAAGAAAGTCATGGGATCCTTGAGCCTGAAATAATGGACAAGGTCCCTTGAGCAAAGTGAAGGGGCAGGACGGATCGCCACCTTCCAAGAGTTCATAGCAGGCCCATAAGAAGCCTAACACCCAGGGGGAGGGTCTGTTGCCTGAGGGAGAGCCTGCTCTCTAGGTAAGCTGCCAAATCGGGCAGAACTCCTGAGAGCAAGGAGTCCCTCCAGAGAGTACCTGAAAAAAGTACACAGGACTTTCCCATCTCTTGAGGAGCTGTGACGGTTAGCTGTCAGACAAGAACTAGGGGTTAAGCTACACTAGTTAAGCTATACTTGGAGGAGGGCCGCCTGTACAGTGAGGGAAAGAACCCCAAATCAGGGACAACTCGAAGATTTGTGGTCCCCTAGCAGTACATGGAGTTTCTCCTTAACCTTACCTATGACATCCCCTTAGCTGGCTATCGGGAGCAGACCAAGAATTGGGACAGGCTGGTCAACCATTTCTACTGGCTCCTGATGGTCGAGAAGGTCAAGTAGTTGTGTTGCTCCTATGTCGCCTACCAAGCCAGTGGCAAGGAAGGGGGCAAGCCAAGGCTCCTCTGATACCACTTCCTGTGGTAGGGACGCTGTTTGAGAGGGTATTGATTTACATTGTGTGGCAAGAGCCCTCCTTGGAATCTTCACCAGGGTTTGGTTCCTCAATGAGGTCATCTCGGTAGAGGCACACATTTCATGTCTTTCTATCTGAAAGCAATGTGGGAGGACTGCGGTGTAGCTTGTAAGCTCACCACCCTCTACCGTTTCCAAGGTAATGGCCTTGTTGATTCATCAAGGCCTTAAAAGGCTTGGTTATCGGTTTTGCCTGAAAAACTCAGGAAATGACAGGATGTTTTCCTCCTATGTCTGTTGTTTGCTAGCGGAGAGTTTCCACAAAAAAGAGAAGGCTTCAGTCTCTTTGAGCTACTCTTTGGACAACCTTTGAGAGGTCCATTAGGCCTGGTAAGAGGGTTGGGAGAGAACCCACAAGGACCCCAAGCAGACATAGTGGACAATGTGCTAGGCCTTCCCTCAAGAATGAAGAAGGTGAATACGAATTTGTAAGCCAGTCAAGAACTTGTGAAGCACTGATATGACCAAACATCTTCACAGGTGGAATACTAGCCGGACGATTTTTGTGGACATTGGAGACTGTAGCTCCCATAGCACTGCAATGGACTGGGTCATACCCAATCCTGGAGAAGTCACCTACTTGGTGGACTTAAGTACCCCCAGGAACCCTCAGAGGGTCATCCACATCCAATGGCTCAAGCTAAAATATGAAAGGGCAGACATCACCATGCTGATGGTGGCAAATGGGCAACAGGAAAAGGCGAGTGAGAATCTCCCTGACTTCTTTTCTCTACTGCACAAGATTGTACTATGGAAGAAGTAATTCTCCTTTCTGCCCTCCTAGACCAGCAACAAAGAGACTGCTATCAGCTGCGGAGTCAGTTTGCAGGGCTGTTTTCACTGACCCCTGGTCTGTCAACATGGTGGACTTGTGATTTTGACCTGGGGCGGCTCAGGATCGTCACCCCACAAATCCCAGATCTGAAAAATAACATGGTAATTAAGTTTATTAATTACCATTCTATTTTTCACCAAGCCGTAACAAACTAAGTGTGAGGGTGGGGCCAGTGCTTCTGAGTGGCAGCATCAAGGAGGTGTACGCTTTCAAATGTCAGCCAGGCATGCGCATTATAAAGTTCTCTGTCTTAGACCGCTCGGTTAGAGAAAGTGCGGGCCTCCAGTGCTATCAGGAGCACTGACAGTGTCTGCTCTGTCCAATCCTGGTGCTCCTCTCATGCTGTGAGATCTGTGCCAGGATTGGGTAGGGCAGTTTCCTGGTCTGGAGCATCCAGGAGGAGAGAACACACTCAAGTGAGAACGATGTTGCGCTGCAAGTTGAAAAGTAAGCCTATTTATTTATTTATTTATTGCCTTTCCACCCTCGGTACAAGCCAGCCACCACTAATGTGGTCACCGGTGACAGCTTGACATTTAAGAGTAAGCTGAGAAAGGTTCTCAGGCCAGGTCAATGCTAGCATCAAGGCTGTGGTTGCCAATATGCTAGAGTTTTTTTTTGTAGAACTTATTTTTGATTTCTAACAGATATTGCAGCAATCATTCAAATACAGGTAGCAGATGCAGTGTCAGCTACGCTATGGGATTCCATCCCACACATACATGATACAGGTAACAATGAGGTAGTCATTAATAGTAAATTTTGAAACAGAATCACGGCTATGTCTTCCAGCTGTCTTTCACTTTTTTACTGCTCACTACTCATGTTGCTCCACCCTCTATCCCCCCCCCCACCAAGATGCTAGAGTTTGGGGGGGTGATATTGCCCTCTAGTAGTCCATCGGGAAGCCCATTGGTACTGGTGCGCCCAATCCCAAAGGCGGGAAGCCTGAGATGAGGTTCTGTGTGGTCTACAGAGGCCTAAATTCAGTCACAAAGACTGATTCCCACGCCATACCAAGAGCTGATGAGATCGATAGGTTTGGGGCAGCAAAATATCTGAGCACCTATGACTGGACTTCTGGCATTATTCTTTAGCGTGAAGACCGCTCCTAATCAATGGTCAAATCCAGGGGCATCTATTTACCACTGATTTGATCATGTTTTTAAGATAAACTGGTTTCGGGACTTTATCTCTTGAGACAAAAAAAACATCCATGCTCTCCGCCCCCCATAGTTACATTAAATAAGGTGCCATATTGCAATGGAATCCTACATAGAAAGCAACAATACTGACATATGCAATATTTTAAACCCCACGCCAGTCTGCACAGGGGAACTCAGTTATGTTTTATTGTGTTTCTTAATTATGTCTGCCAACACTGAAGGCTACCATAAGTATATAAGTAGTGTGGCTCACTGGTTAGAGGCGGCAGACCCGAGAGCAGAGGACGGCCCGGGACCAGGGTTCGATTCCCGACGCGGCAGGTTTCTGGACCAGGGTCAGCGGACTCGATAATTCTCTTGCCTCGATGCCCACTCTGATCAGCGATCACACTCGGCAACTCTGGGCATTAGCTTGCCTCATCTTCACTAACGGCCCCACCAGACCGCCGGGGATGCCTGGTCTCACCCTGGAGATACCCACTAAGGGACCATCTCTCAGGGAAGCCAGGAAGGGGTTCGCAGCGGTCGAAGCGCGGAGATACTCCTCCGGGAGTCGATCCTAGCGCTATATAAAACCTGCAATTAATTAATTAATGTGTGGGATGGAGAATTTTACACTTTCTATTGAAGACATGAAAGGATTGAAAATAGTTCAAACCCAGGAAGCAAACTATTCTAAATGGCAACTAACACAGTGTTAACTACAGGTGTTAGGAAAGTAGAGGAGTAAGCATATATGTATGTGGCATTTGTATAGTGCAGAACTGGCTAAAAGGGCGTGGCTCATTGTAGGGTCAATAGCAATAATGCAGTTAACAAGTGATTGGAGAGAAGCTGGGTTCTGGGAGCAGATGTGTACTGGTATAGCACTGCGTACTGTCCTTTAAAGAGTTGTGTGTATTACTCGTTCCTAAGATGAAGCAAGCAGGGGATAGTCATGACAGGATGGAAATATTGTTCTTGAGCCTGGGGATATATATGGGATAGCTGTACACTTTTTTTTCTTTGTTACACACGTCTTGGTCTCCGGTCCAATGGTATCCTGACTGTGGGTGTGCTGAAAGCCAAACGAGATGGTCAGCTTGTCAACCAGATAATGCAGGGGTGCTGATTGTGATTGGTTTACTGTTACAGCTGGTTTTGAGGAAGGTGTAGGCCAGCAAGTAAGCAAGTGCTCAGTGATAGGTGAATTGGGAATACTGGTGTTGGTAGGCTCTGTGGTGAAGAGAAAGCAGTAAACAGTGTTGTGAACTATATAGTGAGCGGATAGTAATTGAATGAGTTAGTGAGTGGGGTGTGTTGTGGCATCATTAAGGTGTTCTATAGGATGGGCGGAGTTAAAGATATGTTTTTGTGAATGCACTCGTTTGGGCAGTGGAATGATGACTTAGGCTGTGTAGTGAGTGGTGGAGTGATTTGTAGTATTAGCCAGTGTAGTGTAACGGGGTGGGTTAAGTACGTGATACTCATGGGGTGAGATGATAGTTGATTCAGGAGTTAGCCAAGTAAGTGGTGCAGTGGGTGAGCAGAGCGATGGAGTGAACAGCAGGGTGCTTTGTCAGATTTTACGTTACATTTTCCACACCTTCTGTAATCCACAGTGTATGAATCTCTTTAAGCAGTTTTCCAGTTATTATAATATTTGATCCTGGGTCACATTGTGAATACTGCGTTAATTATAGACCCCCAACACAATTTAAAAACCCGTTCACAGGATATGCATGTGAAGTATATAAACCCGTAAATCTTTAAATCCACAGAACACTTTTTTTTATCGAAGTGTTATTTACTTTGCATCATATTTATGTAAGATTACCTTTCAGAATCAGTGGAGGGGTGGGGCACTTTCTGAGAATGCATTGCAACATCAAACATTCACCACCCAGTTTACGTGTTGCAGCTTATCCTGTTTCGTGTGCGTCGTAACCCCGGGTGACCTGCCCGTCCATCTCACTGACCTCAATATTCTCTATTTCTCACCAGAAAGACCTGATGCTGGCCGAGATTCAGAGGGTGAGAGATCGACTGCGAGCAGAAAGGAAGTCCGTCGACGAGGCTGACTGCGGCAGGCTTCCTGCAAAGGAAATAGTTGCCAAATACCTTCCTAGAAATGCCGGGCATCTGCCGGAAGAGGCAGCAGTTATCTATGCCACCGCCATCTGCCAGTGCCTGAGGAAGAAGAAGGCAGAGCTGTTAAAGGTGAGCTTGCCATTTGTCGGGTTTGTTTTTTTGTCTCTCATGAACCCCGACAACTGAATTGTTCTCTTGCAGTTTACAAAAATAACGGCATGGCGGCTGGCCAGGGGTTTCTGGTACAAGTGGAAATTTCCTGACGTGTTCGTAAATGAGATGCAGCTTTTTCCAGAAAGTTGGCAGTACTTCAACTCCTCTCCAAACACGGCAAAAGGATGCGGTCCTCTAAAGGAGTTATTTCGACCACTTATACAGCAGGTTCAGCACCTAGATGAATCT
This sequence comes from Lissotriton vulgaris, assembly GCF_964263255.1. Classification (NCBI taxonomy): domain Eukaryota; kingdom Metazoa; phylum Chordata; class Amphibia; order Caudata; family Salamandridae; genus Lissotriton; species Lissotriton vulgaris. The sequence goes on from NC_141697.1 coordinate 1,183,477,430, forward strand.
ACATCATTGGTATGTGAAGGCCGAACATTAGTACAGTCAGTGGCCTGTTACATGAGGCAGTGTTCTGTACATCATGAAAACAAATAGGCAAAGATAGATACAACCAATATATGTACTGAGAAAAGCATGCCAGCCCCAAACCCAAGGAATGTGTTAGATGAAGATTGCGCCTTAGTAGGGAGTCTTCATTGTCTTTACCTTCTAGTCTTCCATGTCTATACCAGAATACACTAAGTGAACAAAATATTCAATTCATGGGGAGAGGAGTTGGCCTAACGGCTAGGGCGGTCAACCTCGAATCTGGGGAACTGGGTTCGAGTCTCGGCAGTGGCGATGAACATTCTGTGATTTTGGGCAAATCACTTAATCTCCCCATGCCTAACTAAAATGTAAGGTAACTGGTGCTATATAAAGCACTCTGATACCCGATTCGGGTCAAGTTCGTGCTATATAAAACTGTGCAAAAAAAAAAGCCTGGCAAGTGTTGGAGTGAGTAGGGAAGGATGAAACGGGTGAAGATGCCATTTACTGTTAGTCCCTACATAAGGCTAGGTCCTTTTCCCGAAGATGGATGTCCAGCAGGAAAAGAGTTGACCCTACCATACAGTATGGAACACAGATTGGGACATTGTGAAATGGTGCCGGCCTTGCTGTCTCGTGGAGCCAACTTGTCCCCTCAACCTCCATAGCCAAAGGAGCGGGGCCCAAAAATGTTCTCAAGTACAGGCTAAGCACGCTCAATAATACCCTAGATCGAGATAGAACATCTGTAACCCTTTTCAGCTCATATCTTGGGGTTTGCAACCAAACACAAATATAGATTCAAATTGCTATTCGTACGTTGTCGTTGTACAACCTGAAAAGAAATGGACAAATATCACTGAAATATATAAACGGAGACTCATCCACAAACAGGGCTGGACTGGGGACATAAACCAGCCCTAGCATCCAGTTTGACCGGGGCAGGGAAGGGGAGTGGGGTGCTAGCGTGAAGCACTGCTGCCGCTTTTGGTACAGGGGGCCAATATTGCAGCTCTGCTTCAAAACCGGCCCCCTGTAACAAAAGTGGCCCCCACTGCTCCAAAACCACCCCCATACTTCCTGCCCACCAGAAAAATGGCCCGGTACCCGCTATGGCCAGTCCGGCCCTGTCCACAAACATGTCTCAAAAGAGATACATTTAGATCACGAGTACAGCCATTTCATTGATTAGAACTTGTTACTTCACCTCCCCACAGATATTATATTTATCTTTAAATGCCAAGAGGCGGTAAGACAAGATAAAAAGCGACCCCCCCCTATTACTGTCAACAGAGATTGTCATATTTATTTTTAAAGTTTTATATAGCGCTGGCTAGACCCAGAGGTATAAGAGCGCTTTATATGATCATGATAGAATAGGGCCACAAGTGGTATAAAAAGCATAATAACAAAGTAAAAAACAACAATATTACAAAATCAAGGAGGAAAGAAGCAAGAGATGAAGCAGTATAATACTGGCAATATAGGTACATTTGATTACAGTAAGAAGGTCCTATATTACAGGGACAGATATGGTATAGTGAGATGAGATCAGGAGTCAGGCACAGGATTAGGAACCCCAGTAGTGGTTATGTTTGTAGTAGTAGTTTGAATGTACCAAAAGGTCCGTATGTGCAGTTAAATTATACGACTTTTACTCAGAACTAGAAGAGTGACAGGTAAAGCTAGACATTACTCACAAGTAAAAGCAGTGGAACCAGAGAATTGATCAGAGGTGGATGAATATTCTAAAAGTGGCTAAATATTGTAGATATCCCCAACTCTCCAGAAACTACAGACTTTTAAGTCTATTCCAAGAACGGCCCAGCAACCTTATCAAATCATTTTCTCTCCATAACAAACTACTTTGCACTGGGTTCCGCTCCAAGTACTGCGTTAGAATAAGACTCGACTATCTCAAATGTGTACAAAAGAATACTTTACCGTAGCTCATAATTGTGAACTTGTTGGTTAGTTTTACCAAAGTCCATTAAACTGAGATCCTTTTATTTTTAATACGGTTCGAACAGCAATGATGGATTTGATGAGCCATGACAAAGATGTATAAATATGATCACAGCACAAAATCATACAAGACCAAGTTTTGAAACGATTAATATTTTAATATGTTATTTAACGAGGCATCTGCATACTTGACAATTATTTCTTACAACAGTAAAAGAAACATTCATTGAGTAAGCGTTACCCTTTATTTAACTCTGCTCTTGCAGCAGAACTAAAGAAGGCAAACATCAGGCATACATAGGAGGTCGGATATAAAGGAGTTTAGTAACTGGTATTGCAGCAGACAATCTGTGTCCTCCGATGTATGTTCAAGCAAAGATCCTAAGTAGATACTGCGCTTTAGTCACCAGTCCTCTGATGTACAGTAAACGGTGAGTGCAGATGCACAGTGAATTTGCACAACTTTTATTTGGCCTGCATGATATCCATTAGTCATTGCAGATCCTGCAAGATGTGCATGCAAGAAAACAGCTGCCAGTATTAGAGCAGCACCTGGAGTCTAGGCATGTCCCATGTTTCTTACAGTGAACGCAGACACCAATATTATGTGCTGGGAACACCTACCTAGCACCACCCCTTCCCAACTCACCTGCTCCTACCCCATCCCCAACTGTACACTTCCTATTCTTTTAAACTGATTTTGCAGTGGAAAGAGAGGCACCACACATGCCTGTAGTATAAAGTGTTAGTAACTCAAAGTAAAAAGCCAATTGTTTTGCAGTTCATCTTGGTGCTCATCAGTTGGGATAAACTAACACTCCATTGCTTTCCAAATCACATAAAGAGCCCATAAATACATAATCAACAAATTACCGGCACTCCAAAGAAAACAATATTGTAGTAATATATGACTGTTTTATTACTTCAGATGGTATAATTCCAGCCAGCTAATAAGTGTTTCGTCATGGTAAGTATAAACCATTGACTTTATCAATGCTCCCGTGGTGCGTAGTTATCTCCAGTATTGGTAACTGTGATAATGTATCCCTTGAACATATTCCTGATCTCGAACAGCATTGGTATTAGAGATCAGGAATATGTTCACGGGATACCATTCCCCAGATTTTATTGTAGTTAAAAGATGCTAATAAATAAACAGAAGGACTACTCATATACCACTGCAGCATTGTTTTCCTGGTTGTGCCTGCAATTTTTTTCATTACTCCCCAATCTATACCTAATCTGCATTTGTTCAATTTTATTCTTTTTCTCCTATTGCTTTATTCTCTTCTTTCGTACCATGTCCCCTTTCGCATTGTTTGATATATGGTTTGTCAGGTTCTATGATCTTATGGTAACATCTGAGATATGATTGGTCAGAGGCAGTGAGCAGATCCTACTCTAGTGGTACCATTTGAGTTGTCAGTGGTTAAGGATTAGACCGTACATATGATGCTCCAGTTGTAGCAGTGTACTTTTAGATATGATTGCTTAATGGGAGCAATCAAAGATCCGATGTAGATCCCCGCTTGACCGCTCACTCTGAAACTTTCCAGGAAAGAGCCAAGATAATGATGTTGTTTTGGGAACGTTTCGTGAAAATTCATGTAACAGCACAAAAGTTACCAATGTATTACAACAATTTTTTTAGGTTTTCTTTGCTAAACCTAGTGGCATATCTTATATTTTATCACTTTGATATCATGCCAGTTAGGCAATACAAACCAAACATCACCTGACAGAACAATAAAAAAATAAAATTTTATGAAATTCATAAAATCAACAATCTGAACAACTCCTAATCACATACAGACCAATACCTCCAATTATGGAATTATGGAACTACAGAACAGCACAGGAAAAAATAGTACACTCATGCAGCTTAAAAGATATGAAAATTTAAGACATCTAAGCGGTTAGGGTAAAGCACCTTGGGCGCACTAGTTGATTATACGGATGTGTGGAAAGATTTTTGTAATGAACATTGGAGCTCACACTGTGTGGTCCACCGCTTCAGTACCACAAATAACAAAGACAGTAAATGCAAATCAGGAGCGCGAAACAATTTCAAAAAGATTTTCAACCGTCCAAAGTTTTTGGGAGTCTTCCAATAATAAGTCCTTAGGCAGTATGTTGAATTCAATTCTTTTATTTTTATTTTTTCAATGATCACAGTTCAAAATCCATATAACAAAAGCAGTCACAATCTTCTTCTCATTTATTATAATTCGTATTCCTAGCAAATTCCAAACAATACATCAGCCGACTCATGACATCATCAGGATATTGAATATTGAACTGCTGTTTATGTATCTGCCTTCAAGGGATCTTATAGAAATTTGACTGGATTCTGGCGCATAGCTCACCAGAATTCTTTGGTGAAGTATATGCTGTGTGATCTAGACTCCTCCTGAAATCACCAGTTTATGGGCGACAAAAGCAGGGGAATTGGAGAAGAGAGCTTTGTGAGTAATGATTGTATGCCTTGGTTAAAGAAAGCTCAACACAGATGATACCCAAAAAATCATATAAAGTCCCTAAATAAGACAGACACCACAACATCATGCTTAACTGATAGCAAAAAAAGTTAGGCCCTCCGCGGGTCGCCCAAACTGCCCCTTGACTGCTTTAAGACTAAAAACAACAGTCCGGCATCATCCGAACCTATATTATCCAGTTTTCTTGTAAGGGAGCAATCCCCACTTTCTTGTCCTTAATAAACACCAACAGGGAATCAACGTTCCATTTTAGCCCAGCAATGTTCGAGAACCTGCTGCGTGATCGATGTAGCATAAATATCTAAGCCTGACCACCTAAGCTCATCCAGCGAGATCAAAACGTCTTCAGCCACCACCCTAGAATACAAGTGAACCCATATGGATGGCCAGGAAGCGGTTGACATGCTGGCTTTAGGCTTTTGAAGAGATTTTAGCCAGCAGTACACTAGATTGAAAGAGATAAAAAAAGCATGATCTATTAACCTTCCCTTCTGCCTCGTAATCAGAAAATAAATCCACAAATTAAAGAATCCAGACAACATCATCGTAGGGGTTGGCAATGGAATTTAACCCGTTACGTTAAAAGCATTTTTACCGCGCACGTTCACCAAGCGGTTTCATGACACACCATGGGGTCGATTAGGATCGCGGACGGACTTGAGTCCGTCCGCGACCCCAGAGTATGAGGGAACGTCCGCAGGGGCTGCGGCGTTCCCTCATGTGCGATTAGGATGTGACCGCCACCCTGGCGGTCACATCCTGGATATTTAACATTGCGGCGGGTGCTGCTTCAAGCAGCACCCGCCGCAATGTTAAAAGTGCATGTTTTACATTTACATGCACAAAGCGGCAGGCACCGCGCGGTGCCTGCCGCATTGTGCATGTAAATGCTGGGGGGTACCATAGGTACCCCCCATGTGCACCCCCCACCCGCCAACACCCTGGGGGCCCGCAACGGGCCCCCAAAATCAAAAGTACACATGCTTTTCCACGGCGGAAAAACCGCCGCGGAAAAGCATGTGTACTAATGCTTCCTAATTTGGCTGGCGGTGTCTGATAGACACTGCCAGCCAAATGAGAGCTTTTCCGCCGCGGTTGTAATCCGACCGCGGCGGAAAAGCAGCGGACAGAAACCAAGACCCACCAGCCATCGTAATGCGGCGGTGGGTCTTTGGTGAGTCCGCAGAGGATTTTCCGCCTCCTCCGGGCCGGAGGTGGCTTCCGCCGGCCCGGAGGAGGCGGAAAATCCTCCATCCTAATCGGCCCCCATGTGTTTTCCTCCAAACTTAATATTCCCTGCTCCAGCTCCCACAGGTAGTGTCCCTTTCCGTGGGTAGCCGAGAATGCAACATGGTCAACCTACGCAGACTTGAGGACCACCCTATAATCCACCCTCACAAGCTCAGTTGGAGTTTCAGCTCCGCCAGGAGAAGTCATACCCAGTGGTACAGAAGAAGTTTCAGAAGTATTGGGTGGAGGCACAGTGGGCTTCTCTGTTAAGTCCCCAGCCTGAAATCTGACCTTTCTTGTTCTTCTCTTAGTCATTCCACTCAATGTCCGTGTTTGACTTATGTTTGATGTTATTTTCTTTATTGTAAGTTTCTACCTTTCTAGGCTTAGGTCCTTGCTCCAGGACAGTGATGCCTGGCTTAATCTTATTAGCTTTATTAATGATGAATAAGACTTAACGTGAATCACCTTTCATTCACGTCAAGTTCTTGTTGAATGGGTCTCATCTAAAACCCACAAAAGGGCATACAGCCTGTACAGGAGGACAACAGGCCCAGCAGAGCTCTGTGGTGCTTGAGCGTGACAGAGTTTGCCAGATGCAGACTTTCAGTGTTCTATCCGCTGAAGGAAACAATTTTCCCAATTGTGTTTGTAGTGTTGCTTTCAAGAACTGAAGTTTTATGAATGGTTCCATTGAGGACTCTGATGTTTTAGTTTTAGCTAGTGGAACCGATTAATGCAGGCAGTCGTAGAAGCTTTTGCCTCTACCCTTGATGGAACTTTGAGGAGCCTGTACAAATAATAGACGTTGTGACCCTATCATCTGAGGAATGAAGCTGGCATCAGGCATGTGGTGCTGATATGAGGAAGTGGCTGTAATTGATAGTGCTGTCCTGAAAAACAGAGTTAGTTCTTATGATTCTGGTATATGGCGATTTGGAAAGACTTTTTGGAACGTTAACATGCAAAAATATTTTTGCTGTGAACTTGTTCCGCTCAATAAGTTCTTGAATAGGACTCTACTGTTTTCATTTTCTTTTTGATCACAAAGAATCTGGAACAAAATTCCTGTCTTGTCTGGGATCACTGGACAGTCTGTACGCTCCCTTGAGGATGCAGAGGAGAATTTCCATTTGTAGCTACAAGATGATCCTTCCTGGTTGGGCAGACTGGTGGTTTCTGTACAAACTCCAGTGTATGTCCCGAGTGTCTAATCTGTTGCCAGACCTTTGCTCTGATGTTATCAACTATCATGCGGGGGCAAAAAAGGAAATTCTCCCTCCTACCTGCTGTGATGGTATTGAGTGGTGGGCGGGGCAGCTATGAAGAGTCAAGCTCTCTTTTAGTTGTCTGGAAGGGCAAGTGAGTTCCGTTCCTCTTTCTGACCGACGATCTGCCATACCCTTGCTGTTGAATATATACACATGGTGGTATCCAAACTGTCGTTGAGGAAAATATGGTCGGCAGTATATTCCGTTTTGATTGAAACCTACCCTGTATGTCTAACGTGAGCCATGAAAAGTGACTGAGCCAGAACATCTTTATTGCATAGCTCCAAGGGAATTTAATGTTGTCAGAGTCCTGTTTTGCAGGGAATTGTTCATGTGTTTCCCAAATAGGATGTGTTGCAAATGGTTTATCCAGGATCTATGCTTACACCTTTGGACTGAAAGCTGCAGACACCCTTGCCTTCCTAAAACAGCTGCTCCTGCCAGCTGGAGCAGCCCTGTCATGAATACATCCATTGCCACTTGATGAGGACTACAGATGGTTGTGCTCTCTTCTTGATAATTACCTTGGCAGTCTATCTCATCTTCAGGGATGAGGTTGATCAGTTGAAAGATGTCATGCCACACCTGGTAGTTACAACGTCCCATGGTTGCTAAGACATTTACAACAATTAGTGATGTAGCTGCCATCTAACTTACCATATGGCCCAAACTGTCTACCCGCCTGACTTTGCATGTATGTTACTTCACGTCATAAAGAAGGGTTGCTGCTCCAGTTAAGCCATTGGGAGAATGATTCTCTTAGCCACCCTCTGTCATAATATGAACGCAAGCTATGTCGTCCAGAGGATAGTCTGTTTGAATAATAGATTTATAGCCCTTCTTGGGTAAGATATAGTCGTCCCATTCATAATTGCCTTCGTGGTCTCCCTGTGAGAGTTAAACTTTTTTCAAATTTGAATATTATGAGTCCTATTATCTTTGTCCCCAAGTTCTTAGGTGTTGCTGATACCAGTGGGTGGGTGAAAACTCTGGAAGGTATCTCTGGTAGCACAGGAGATGAAGGCATAGTAGGTATGGTTGGAGCAGAGGGTAGGTGTAAGTTGTCCAGCAGGCTGTTGGGAAGCAGTCTTAGAAAGACATCCATCAACTGCTAAAAAAAATATTCAAAAATGCAACACCTGCATGACCTCTGGTTCCTTATACTAATAACAAAGTCTGTAAGACTAAGGAAGTTGTCAGATAAGGTCTGTGGCTGATACTTGTGGTTCTGGTAACCTTCCTCTTTTTCTAATGCTTCTTCCTCAGATCAAGGTAAGCAACGCTCATCCAGCTGCATAGCATTAAGTCAATCGATCAGTATTTCTAATGCGCGGCTAATCACACTGAGAGGCATCCAGGTGCTTTGCTGCAGGTCTTAGTTGAAGAGCCAGGTCTTGAGTCCTTTCTTGAAGTGGTTCGGGGAGGGAGTAGGAGGCTTTGGTGGCGAGGTGGGAGAAAGATAGTCCTCTAGTGCGGCTGCAGCGGTTACGATGTGTCTGGGCAAGGTGTGCGGATCGGCCGTCTCTGGAGGGTTGGTTGAAGGTCAGGTGGTTGTTTATGTAGTCTGGTGCTTGGTTGTGGAGGGCTTCGAAGGTGGGCCAGGAGCTTGAACTATTATCTCTTCTGTACAGGAAGCCAGTGGAGGTCTTTCAGGTGCTGGGTGACATGTGTCTTCTTGGGCAGGTTGATGATCAGTCTGGCTGCTGCATTATGGATTGTGTGGAGTTTTTGCATGAGTTTGGTGGCTGTTCCGGCATAGAATGCGTGGCTGTAGTCGAGCCGGTAGGTGACAAGGGCCTGTGTCACCAAATTCCTGGTGCTGGTGGGGAGCCATTTAAAGATTTTTCAGAGTGTGCGTATATTGTGGAAGATGGCTGAGGCAACGCCTGGGTTTTGATGCAGAGGTCAATGTCCAGTATGACGCTGAGGTTGCAGACATAGTATTTCACGGTGGGGCTGTGTACAAGCTCCTTTGGCCACCATGAGTTGTTCCAATGAGTGGTGTGTCTGCCGAAGATCAGGACTTCCATTTTCTCTGTGTTGAGTTTCAAGCAGTTGTTTTTCATCCATGTCGCAACGCTCCTCAAGCAGTTGTAGAATTTCGACTTCTTCAAGGTTGAGTTTGCTGAGAGTGAGAGGACAAGCTAAGAGTTGTTGGCGTAGGAGATAATGTTAATGTCATGTAAACTGATGATGTCTGCAAGTGACGTCTTGTAAATGTTGAGGGTGGGGCCCAATTAGCCCTACCTTGTGGGGTCCCCCAAGGCACATCCCGGAGTCCAGCACTTTTCAATATCTATGTGTCTGACCTAGCCAAAGTCATCAAGGCTCATGAGATGGGCCTTTCCTCTTACGCCGATGACACTCAATTGGTGTTGGCAGTAAACAACAATGGAGAAAGGGTTGCAGCTGAGTTTCAGAAGGGCATGCTCGCCATCAGTAGTTGGATGGCCAGCAATTGCCTTAAATTAAATTCGGAAAAAACAGAGGTTATGATCTTTGGTAAATTACATCCTTGCTGGACCCAAATCTGGTGGCCCTCCTCCATGGGCCCCCCACCTGCTCCAGTAACCAAGGTCAGGAATTTGGGCGTCACATTTGACGATAAACTTAACTTTGTCTCCCATGCCAACTCAGTGGCATCTGCCTCATTCCACAAATTACGCGTGATTAGAAAACTTCTGCCCTTTCACCCTCTGAACGCTGGAAAAACTTTGGTCAGCACCTTGGTTATGTCCTCCATAGACTACTGCAACAGACTGTTCGCCAACGCCCAAAAGCAGGTCATCCAACAGTTCAGCACGCAGCTGCTAGAATTCTAACAGGTACCCCAAAATTTAAACCCATCGCCCATGTTGTCAAGAACTATCACTGGTTATCAGTAAAAAACGGATAAAGTTCAAGACACTTTGTATTGCCTTTAAAGCATCTTGCAACAATGGTCCCGAATTTCTAATCAACCACCTAAAAATTCACACACCCAGTCGAGCACTCCGTTCATCCACTGCCCTTCTGCTAATGGTGCCACGCACTAAAACAGCCTCCTGGGGTGACAGAAGGTTCGTGGTCACCACGGCTAAACTTTGGAACACGGTCCATCTGGAGATTAGATCCTGCCAATCTCTTCTCACATTTAGAAGAATGCTAAAAACCTGGTTGTTTAATCAATAAGCTCTCTATCAAGATCCACCTATTGCAGTCCGTAGCGCCAAGATACCCCCGGGTACTTGTGCACCCTAAAAATCGCAAAAATAAATAAATACATGATCCCTGGGGTACTCCGGAGATGGTGTGTTTGGGTTGGAAAGTGAAAGGTGGATTCTCTGGGTGGGTCCTGTGAGGAAGGATGTCATCCATCTGAGCGCATTTGTGATTCCGATCTCCCGAATGTCACCTATATGGTAATGTCTAAGTCTCTGAGATCTGCCTCCAGCTCAGAGTCCAGAATCTGGTTGAGTAAACATTTGTAGATGAAAAGATAACTAGTGTTAAAAAAAAGGCTTTGACGACTGGGTATTAGGCATAATTTCTGGGTTTGTCCTCGACAATGGGGGCAAATACATGCTTGGGGTAGTCGTCCACGTTGGTCTTGTTGCCAAAGAAATGTTTATCGTCTTTGAAAATCTTTTCACGGTCATTGAAGAGATGAGATCTTAATGAGGATGTCTGAGATGTTACCACTATGTACGGCAGTTAAGTCAGGGCATGAAGGAAGCTGAATTTTGCAATCTAATATGCAGGTTGGTGTTCGCCTTTCTTGGAGTGTTTTCCTGAGGAAATTCTATTCCTGTGAAGAGGTGGCTGTTAGTGCTTTTGTTGGCTCTGGAGACTCCACGTTTCCCTTTTTCCCTTAGTGGAAGTGCTTGGTGGTACACCTTTGAGCGAATCATCTCCAGAGGGGTACTCTACCCCTTACAAGAAGGGAATTTTTTTTCTCCAAAACATATAATGCCAATCTCTCTCCCTATCCTTCGGAATCTAGGTAGGAAAGGTTTTACAAATGCTGCCGTGTGAAATCTTGTTCACTGGAAAAAGGAAATAAATACACTGCGTGTGAAGGTCATCCATACAGATATTTTTCTGTCCAAAGACAGAGCAGTAATGATATCAATTGGTGACAGAGGAGATGTCTCCCTGGCCGACAAAATGGAGCTTTTCCACAAAATAACCATATGAACAACTCTACTGTCCACAGGGCGCCAGGACCCAGGAAACGTCTCCCGAACAAAGGGCGCAATGGCGAGAACAATTTGGCACGGAACCCCACACAAGGCTCCCCAGATCTGGAGCAAATCATGCAGGAGTGCAGTGAAGCCCTGCGGGCCGTGACAGCATTACAAGCCCACCGCCCTCAGATGACATGGACAGAGGCCCACGTCTGTTCTCCTCGGCGGGCATGGACGATAGCGAAGAAACGCCATCCAAAGGGGGCTCTATCCCCCTACCGCAAGTCACACCCCAGACAGCAGATCTTCTAAATTAGAGGCTGCATACGTTGACACGACCGGGTCTTTCATGGACACTTTTTCTTAGGACTTTGGCACCACACAGATTCAGAACATCCCAATGGAGGGTGGGTCTAGCTCCCCCTCCGCATCCGCAGCCCTGCCTAGCGGCGCAGGTACCAATGTCCTGTATCGACCGGGGACTCAATGACACTCACTGATCCTTCACAGACCTGCCCCGGAACTGCCCTCGCATACACTAACCGCTACCCCATTGTTGTTAGCAGCTTGTTCAAGCTCTCCCTTCTACAGAGCGTTAGTTTGGAAGTATTGCCTCTGGCGATAGGTCCCCAGTATTGGGTCTGTTCCCCAACCCCAGTTCATAGTTCACCCACCACATACACCATGTTCTCTTCTAGCCTACCATCTACAGGGCAGGGGCACACACTGCCAATTTCAAACTGCTTCACAAGCAATGTCCACCAGCGCAAGGTGGGGGGAGCCATTCCTCCAGGGTTCCAGAGCTGTCCGGGCATAATGTCGTATCCAGTATGGCGCATGCAGACTTCCAGTTTATAACCCTAAATGTTCGGGGAATGCACACAGCCAGGAAAAGTTATGCGAGCTATGCGTAGATCAAGAGGCAGCAGGCACAGATAATATCCCTTCAAGAGACCCACCTCACTAAAGAGGAATTACAAAAACTTCAGAGGAAATGGCGCGGTCTTTTCTGTGCTACGACCTATTCGGCTTCGTGCGGGGAAGCACTGATATGGATCCGTCCCGGGGTGCACTTTCGCGAGACCGAGAGGGGTGTGGGCCCCCGAGGGTCTGTACGCGTTTCTGGATGGGCGGCCCATCCTTGTAGGCAGCATCTACGCCCCTAATGTAGACCAGGCACCATTCTGGGAAACCCTTACGAATACACTGGCGGGATTCACTCGCTATCCATGGATATTAGGGGGGGGGGGGGACTACAATTGCTTCCTAGACCTCGCCTTAGATAGGCCCCCCATATACCCACTCCCCAGCCCACACGCAGACAGCCGCATTCCGCGCCTGGATAGCTCACAGGTCCTTAGCGGACACATGATGGCGCACACACAACCGACACCAAGATCTACTGCTTAAACTCGATACCTCACAACTTACGGGTCCGTTTGGATAGCTTCATGTGCACAGAGTCTCTCCTTCCACACATTAGACACTCCGACTACTTGGGTAGGGTCATCTCAGATCACGACGCACATATAGTATCAATCACATGGAGGCCACCCGTTCCACCGATCCCCACTTGGCGCCACCCCAGGGACTTCCTTTTGGACCCAATGTTTCACCGCGAGCAATCAGACACTATCCAAAACTACTTTGTTGAAAACACAGGCACTACACCCACCACATCCCTAGGATGGGACGCATTTAAAGTGGTCCTGCGAGGAGCGTGCATAAGGCAAATCACCGGGGTGAAACAAACACTGGAGAGGGCGGTACTCAGAGCAGAACAACAAGTAGCACAGTGATCAAAAGAGGAGGATCAGCAAGAGCTTCCCCCTACACAACTGGCGGAGGCCAAAACCATGTACGAGAAGGCATGTGCTGACCTTTGGCGCTATAATTTCCGCGCATACACCACTAGAGTTCACCAGGAAGGAATCGTGCAAGGACTCTGCTAGCTTGGCTTATTCGACAGGATGCGTAAACACAACCAATTACAGGCATCCGCAACGCCGCTGGGGACGTTGTATATGCGCAGGCCGACATTTTATCAGCCATCCATGACTACTACTCCGAGCTATACAAGGAGGCGACCCAGGACTGGGGGTAACACATTCAGAACATACTGGCCACAGACACTATAGTCCAAATCGGGGATGAAGAAAGCACGACCTTGGATGCTCCTCTCACACCGGCGGAACTCAAATCCGCCATTCGCCACTTAGCCAAAAACAAGGCTCCGGGACATGACAGGTTACCAATAGAACTATACTCCACATTCTCTCAGCAGTTGGTTCCGCAGCTAGACATAGTCTTTTGGGAGGCGGTGGAAGTGGGACATCTCCCCCAATCTATGCAGGAATCAGTGCCTGTAACATTTCCGAAGCCAGATCGGGATCCTCTACTCAGATCCTCTTACTGCCCTATTACCCTCCTGACGTCTGATTGCAAAATTCTGAGGAGGGTTCTGGCAGATAGACTCACAGAGATACTGCCTAGACTAGTACACATAGACCAGAGCAGGTTTGTACCCGGGAGAAACACCTCCCAAAATATAAGTTGCCTGTTTCAGGTCCAGGACGGGGTCTGGGACAGATTTCCCCCGCACGGCATGCCACAATCTGGAGAAGGCATTTGACATCCTGGCGTGGTGGTACCTCTTTGACACGTTGCGACGGGTGGGCATTGGACCCCGATTTATAGAGTATTCGCGGCTATTATACCCCAACTTAACCACAAGGGTTAGAATAGGCCGCTATATGTCCTCTCCAAACCAGATCATGCACGGCACGTGCAAGGGGTGCCCCCTGTCCCCAGTTATCTTTGCTATCGCCACGGAACCGATGGCGGTGAGGCTACGGGAAGTGGGCGCACATTGGGGCATCCCACTGGGAGGTCGCACTCATTGCGTCTCCCTTTATGCGGATGATCTCCTCATATACGTTAAAGACATCAAGGCAGACCTCTCCTCCATCTCGTCCACGCTCACATATTTCGAGAGGGTTACGTGTGAATTGGGAGAAATTCTCCATCTATCCCCTGCACCCGAATGCGCCAATGTGCTCGGGACTCTGCTCTCCCTCTATGGCTCACGAATACACATCTGCACCGCTACGCCTCATCTACGTTGCCATGTTTCCGAAATACTCGAACCCTCTCCTGGATTTAGTCTCTGCCACTCCTGTATGATGTCACTACAGGATTCTCAGTCACTCTCCTTCGTTTCAGGATTTCAATTGGCTGATGGTATCAATCTCTATGCACCAGCCTTTGGACCAACTTCTTCCGTCTACTCCACACGCTGCTCTCTCCCTCCTCTCTACTTGCTCCTTGATAATATAGAGCTCACTTTCTCAATGGAAAATCCCGGTATTAGGCCGACTCCCACAAAATTCCTGTACCAGTCCCCGGCTCCCTTCGCCCTCCACAGTGGCCACCTGCGTATTGCGTGTAGAGCCGGGGAGACAAACACATTTCTTTGATAAGGGCCAGTCTTGACCGGTTCCTCTCTAGCGAATACCAGGATGAATTCTAAACACTACCTTTACCCTGCAAGCGCCTCGGACAGTCGAGGCAGAAATACAAAATGGCTTCTCTCTAGCTTTTGGGCCTGTAGGCCCAAGAAAACGAAAAAAGGCACTAAACTATGTCAAAGCGCATAGTTAAGCACTACAAATGAGCGCAAATGCAACTAGGATTGAGATGGTAGTAGATTATAGTCACCGCCGGTCTAAAAATAGACTAAAATTACCCTGTCGATACATTCCACTCCTGACTAAATGTACTAACATCGAAAGTCAAAAATAAAACAAAAGAGGAACTCAAACAGGACGTATATCAGTTGAAGAATAATAGGAAATAATACTAAAGGATCTAGCCATAACTCGTGGACGGAACATATGGAAAAAGGATGGTATACACTGAATACAACAACAAATAATAATTAAAAAACTAATTGCTAAGAAAATGCCACCTAATATCTGGCGTAAAGAATGGAAATCTGGCAGCCAATTAAAAAGCCAATCAAACCACCCTACATCTAAATGTTCCCTAACTTCTTGTGTCAGCTCATGTAACTTATTAAGATGATCTAATGGATTTAGAATGATCGGATAAGTTAAAACAACATAGGCCCTCAAAATCTGAACAGCCATGGCCATGATTTAGTAGTAAATAATCTATCGCAGCTCTATTCTGTAAAATAGCACGGCGCTTGCCTTGACTGGGTCTGATAATAAATCGGTGAAAATAGCAGAACTATTATTCAGGGATTTCACCATCCAGCAAGCAAGTTTGCCTATAGTCTTGGCATTATATACAGACAACGCGGGAACACCAATAATAGAGGCATCGAAACTAAGATATTCAGTTTTAGAAAATAAATGTAAGGAAGAATCACAGTCTCTTGAAAGTGGAGGTGCATCACGCACTATGCGGGATGACGCAGCCTCATCAGAAGAAAACATCAAAAGACTTAATCGTGTTAAAGCACATGGACCTCCAGAGATATTTGCAGGAATATAGGACCAGGACACATTGCCACAGGAAAAGAGCCATCCGGGCGGTAATAACACATGATAATAATGGAGAGGGTGGGAGATTACACCCCAATGATAGAGTATATCCATACCTACTCGGGGGATTCCCATGCTACTATTTATCATGACAATGATAACACGATTGTAATGTTGTAACAATCAAATATGGTATGACTAATGTATGACATGTCAAGATTGAAATCCAAATAAAAAGGTTTATGACAAAAAAAATCAACAACTCTACTGTCCTCTGAAAGCCGAAGATAAGGTTGGGTAAATTCCAAGGTAAACCAGTAAAGAAACAGGATATGGTCAACGATATGTTAGAGTGGAACTCTTCTTGGGAACTTCCTCACACACTACACAAATAGGAGTTATGGAGGCCTCCCGGTGAAGTAAGAGAGCTTACTTAGCCCTTCCACCTTATAGGGTGAAGTTTGAGAAGGTTCAAATGAAGTAGCTTTTTTTGGTGAGGACTCTGGCCATTTTAACACGGTTGACACAGTTGACTGCTATTTAATGTTACTGGGGATTCTTTGCCTTATGACTGGAAATTATTAAAGCATGTGAATGAATATATGAAAGATCCAATGCTGGAGAAATGGTTTGTTACTAAGAATGATCACATGGCTTATGTATTTTTTGGCAGAGCTTGATTTATGGTTTATCAGTGGTTGGTCAGTGAGAACCTGATACACACAGATTGGCTCAGTGTTGATGTTTGAGATCGGACTGATCTGTGGTTCTCAGTCATACTGAGTGCACATCTAGCCACCCTTTAGTAATATTTTACATGCGATTGGTCAGTGAAACTGATCACAAATGTCACTAGGTTCTTGCCTTTTAGCATGAGCGTTACACTATCCCTATGCTTAGGCTATGTTCCTTAATTGAGCCCTAAAGTTTCTTTAGTGTGTTTTTGCTAAATACTCTATTCTATTTATCAACAGATATACACACTAATGGAAAAGGTTGAACTGAAAAGGCAACATCCACATCTGCCTAAAAAGGACAATATTCCTGTACTGCGGATTAACTTTCTTTCTGCCAATTATCCAGAAGAAACTGATGAGGATTCAATGTTAAGTAATGAAAGTGTCTATGGTGGACCTTCATTAAAGACCAACGGTGTCTCATCACCACAATTCCAACAACCTGAGAAAGCTTGCACGCAGGTATCAAGGACACCTTGTGAATCTGAAGAGTCAGACTTTTTCAGCAACTGTCCAGCATCCAGATCTAGAGCTAGCGGGGAAGCAGCATTGCCAGACAGCAGCACGTTTCCCAGATCCAATGTAGACTTGGACGCAGCTGGAGTCCGTAACATGGAAAGGTGTGGTGGCGTTGCAGAAGACCAAAAAGATTCCTGCCCTCTGCCTTCTGCCTCATTTACACTGGATGAAAGTCAGTCTCTGACAAGTACAACCCATTTGGAAGAAAGAGGTGCTTCAAAACCGGGTAGGCATATTGTCTTCACATAGCATCACATGTAATTCACCTAGACACACATGAAAATAGGTGGGAACAAAGGTATATGTATTCATTAAGACAACAAATCTTACTTGTATTGAGCACTGCCACTCATACTCAAGCTTGAACGTACCAATGAGGCCATAACCGTTGTTGCAGCCAAGTAAACAATGTTTCCAAGCCATGACCTGTGTAAGGCAGTCTGATGATTTCCTACAAGCAGTAGGAAAAAGGGAGTGACTAGCGTTAAATAATGGGTCAAATGATCTGTTGCTTTCCACCTGCGCTCTATCAGCACAGGGCATCCTATTCTATTCCCCCTTTTTTTTACAATCGCAAATACTAGAAAAATACAGGGTTGGCTGGGTGAGTTAAACAAAACACTCACCAATGACATTTGTAGGTCACAAGTTTAACTCCCAATAAGGTAGGTCAGCCCTCCGTTGTTGTGAAGTCGGCAAACAGAGTATCATTAAACTGAATAATAGTGAAATTTGTTACTTACAGCGATTATAAAAACAGCAGAAGGGTGGCATGAAGCACTACATCATTATTTATTATTGTAATGTACAATGTGAAATCTATTCTAATAAGGGTTCAGAGGCTAGGATTATTCTTATCTTTCTTCATTTATTCATCTCAGTAGCCCTAACATCAACATAAGTGCATAGGACTACAAAACCCATGCTGCTAAGCCACACAAGTTCACCAATCATATACCTCGCTCATTGCATAAGAACATCCCCTCTTTTTTCGTGCAAAAGGCTTCATTTAAGGTACTCCATCCTCGCTACGCCTGTTTTTGTTCTGATCCTATAAAAACAAGGACATCCAAATTACCCATGCGTGAAACTGTGAGAAATCACCAATCCTAGTAAGTCCTAACATACTGTCAATGAAGCCAAAGGTTCAACTAAAATTCACAGAAAACATGTGTACTTATCCCAACGAAAGAAACATGCAGAATACTCCAAGGAAGGTAAAGGCCCTCAGATATTCCCCAGGTGGGATAATCCTTGCTTTCAAGTCCTTAATAGAATTGTAGCTTTCCTTCAGGATTGCTAGAAAATTTTACATTTTATGTGAGGGCCAGAGGCTCGAATAATGTTAGTTTATAGCTTATCAACAACAAAGGATACTACCCCATCACTGATTTGAAATAAAATTGCTGCAAAGTGGATTCTGATGACCAATCAGCCGCTCTTAGACTATCTTCAATGTAAGCTCTGAGAAAGGAGGCCTGAGCAGCCATAGCATCTCATGCACAGAGGGCACTGAGGCATCAATTCCCGGCTCTGTCACAAACCACTAAACCCACCTAGCCATTGTAGTGGAAGACATTGTTTTGAAGGGTTACTTTAAGGAAATCTGCATCTGCTGAGTGCCCACATGTCTGAATTAGTGTCATAAGCTTTAAATACATCTGACAAGACAAAGCTCTGGGAAAGCTGGATATAGGTTTTGGTTCTCCAAGAGACCACAAATGTGATCCCTTTTGGAGTAAAAATTCTAGTTGATCTGTCCAATTCTCTCACATTCAACACACGTTTTTACCAAATTAGATATAGGAGCATTGACAGCTTACCTGTCAATTGTTTCCTGGAAAATCTCAAAGAGATGAAGAACCACATTAACGTCCGAAAGGCATGCATACTTACACTTTGGAGGTTTGGACAGCCTGACACCTCTGAGGAGTCAACACACCAGGAGATGCTCACCTACAGAAACCCTGTTGATCGCCAGATGAGATGACCGATCAGACAATATAGACGGTGCCTAAAGCAAACCCTCGAGCTGATAACTTGGATATAAAAAGTTGAGGACATGCACTACATCAGTTCCTATGGGATCCAAACACAAATGGGACCATCAGCACCCAGCAGAACCCTATTGTTTACTGGTGGAGTCAGTACATGCTCTCCTAATGAGTTCTGAGGCCCGTTTCGAAAGTCCTGGGACACTCCATCAAGTCCTGTACTCATCCACGCCATCAGTGTAGGCAAACCGTTAACCAATAACCAGTGAAAGTTGCCTCTAGCGTCCATCAGTAAGGTTGGAGCCTGGGGAAGCCGTATTGATAAATCCATAGAAAGTTCTAGATGAACGGAAAAGCATGCTTGAGATCTCCAAAGCAGCATTACTAGTACCTGTGAGGATGCATCCATCGCCAGCGCAAGAGGGTCCCGTCTCTAAATGAAGAACTGACTAAGCTGGTGATCTATGCTCGATGCATACATCTCTACTTGACAGGTAGCCCTTTTGGACATGCTCATTTGGAATACAGTCGTATCCAGCACTGAAGTATTTGAGGTGTCTGGAGTGCCAGTCACAGTGCAATTGAGCCTCTTTTGCAGATATTGTGCAGTGACCAAGATCTTTCCATGAAGGCAAATATCCCAGAACTCCCTGTAGAAGTCTGCCCAGACCTTGGGCCTGGTGCTGCTGAGCTGACTGATGCAAAAGACTGTGGAAATGTTGTCCACCTTCAAGTGCCTTGACTCTTTTGAGGGACCGCACCACAAACCTGCAAGCAGTTCCAAGCAATTGATGTGCAATCCGGGTGCAGCGTCAGGCCACAGCGCACGGAGCCGCATAAGAGAAGGGGACTCCTGCAGAGGAGCGGGGGGTCTCACCACACTGCCGGGGATTGCTGCTGTCCATCGCGGAGGTCCAGAGGCACGGGACCCGCGGTATTTACTACCGCTTTGAGCGCCGCAGGAGCGGCTGAAAAACTACATTTCCCAGCGTCCCCTGCTTCTTCCCGGGGACGCCGGGTGCAGCGTCAGGCCACAGCGCACGGAGCCGCATAAGAGAAGGGGACTCCTCCCGCGTCGCGGGACCGCGCGCGGGTCGGCGCCCGGGGCAAAGCCCGGGCAAAGGGCGGGCCCTCTACGGCCCTCATCGGACAGAGGAGGACGGGGACGGGCCACCTCACTTGCATGTTCTGAGGTAAACCATTTCCTTGTATTTCCCTATTAATGCCCAAATCTAAATCAGGGGACATGCCCAATAAAATCCCGGATGACATTTTTGCTCAGTCTCCACCTAGTTTCCCATGGTTGGACGACTTAAATAGCCTGTGCAAGGTTAAGTATGTCCCTGCAGCACTACCCACCACGCTAAAATCCTGTGGCCTATCATCATGTCCAAGGGAGCTGCAATCTCTTTCTGACACGAAACCTACACCATCTAGGGTTACGCTTACCAAAAGGAAGTCTGTTGGGAACTAAGACAATGGGAGTTTTACTACATCTTTAACACCTGAGAAACCTGCCCCAAGTCCTATTCCACCATTAACTAAGTCTTCCTTTACTATCCCACCTGGTGTCAATCTAGAGGACTTATCATCTTCTCCCCAGCAGGCCCTTCTGTCTATGATCGAGCAATTGCTCAAATCCTTAATACACCCCTTGATGGACAAAATCACCACGCTGGGGAATAAGCTCACGGGGTTGGAAAACTCCATTGAATCTCTTCTGAAACCCCCAGCCCACGCTGTAACAACTCATTGCTCGTCAACAACCGCCCCTTCAAATCTCCCAAATTTGACTACACCTTCTGCGCCTATTCAATTGCCAACCACCATCTCCTCATTGCCTATCAACCCCAAAGCCCCACCGAAATTGACAATTCCATGTCACATTCCACCTAAATATGTGCGCACCACCCACATTCATCTACCTCCAGAAACTGCACCTTTTGTAATTGTTCTCACGGGAGTCCCTGAATTAACAAAAGGCAAAGTCGAGAGACATCACGAACTTATGAATAAGGTCAAGTTCTGGCTATCAAAGAACAGACCTCTGCCTTACCATCTTGATGGCCGTATAATAAGCGTCCGGAGGGTGGGATGGCTTGGTCCTCTTAAAAAAGATATCTCGGGGGACCTGATCCTGATACGGTTCAGGAGTAGACACATTGTCCCATACATGCAGACGTGGCTATCTCAAAATGGAGACGGACTTATTTCCACCTGGAACCTACAAGACTTTTACCCCTATACGTCCTACACGCTTTCCCCTAGTACCCAGGGCAGCGATTACATCCCGTGGGGTGGAGGAACCAATTTAAGTACTGGCAGTAGTTCTTCAGTGGCTTTCAATTGTCCCAAACTGTTGTATAACACTTTTCGGTGTTATAATTACTAAATCTCGTAGACTACTGTGCCATGCAACGTTGCCTAAAGGTTGTGTATAGTCTGTTTAATCCATTAACTGTGCAACCTAAAACTATCAGGAGATTTATTTATTTTAAAACGTTTTAAAATGTTTTTTAATGTATTGTAGTATTTGCCTGTATGCTTTTATGATTTTAAAAACTAAAATCGAATAAAGCTTTTGATACTTGAAATGTGCAATCCTCTTTCCTACTGAGACCAGGTACCTCTAGTGGTAATATGCCCACACCGAGACCCTAACCAAAGAGGCTGGCATTTGACTTGATAGCCAAGTCTGGCACAGACCCGAAGATGGTTCTGCCATTCCATGCCTTTGCGTGGTCTAACAAAACACTGGACTTCTGCTCTGGCTTCCGACAGAATGCAAACCTGCGTTATGAAGGATGGACACCCTCCACAAGAGAGCTGTCATGAGACCCTGAAAGGCTCGATAATGTACCAGCCCGGGAAAAATCGCCTGTATCCAGGATACAGGATTTGTTCTAAATCTTTTTGATTGAAGATGCAGTTAAGAAGCAAAAACAATACACTGCTGGAAGCCATCATGGCCATATAAAGCAATACCTCCTCCACGTCAGTCATTCCTTGTGTCCTCTCCCTTTTTGCCTTTAGCATCATGAACCTCAACATTCAATGCAGATTGATTAGGGAGCGATACATTGGAGCCAATGAGGAGAGGAGAGTGCAAGGATTGCCCCTGTTTTCATTCCATTTTCCCCAGGTTTTCACCCATTTTCACCCATTTTTGGGGACCTTCATATGTCGCCTTCTCAGCCACCATGCACCATTTCATGCCCTTCTTCCAGTTCCCCAGTTCTGGTGCCTGCTGCACTCCCCACAGCCTTGCAATATTTTGCTTTGCTATCGCCAGTCCGAGGGTCATCCCTATAAGCTCCATGCGGGTTAACTTTGTCTCATCCCAGATGTTCGATAGACACCCTTTTACAAAAGTGCTCATATTGCTCAAACACATCTCAGTCATACAAAACAACCATTGACTCCCAAAACCGCTGTACCTCTGGGCAGCTCCACGGATTGTTAAAGAATGTGCCAACCTGGCCGCTTGACCTATGACAACCTATCTCACTTGCCCTACCCATTTTTACTGTGGTGGTCTGTACATAGTAGGATCGGTGGAGAATTTGTAGCTGCACTAAAGGGATTCCCACCCATATGCCCACCTCTTTTGGGGACGCCAGGGTCTCAGGACTTCCATCATCCTCCAGGCCGTCAGGGTCTCACACCCATTGTTCCTGCAGATATTTCAGGGCATCTGGTGAGGAGTTAATTAGTTTTTGGTACGTGAGGGAAGTCGCCCATCGGCGCATGGATTCGTCCAGTATACTGTCCTCCAGGTGCTCAGACTTTAGGAGCTCCGCACCTTTCGGCAGTGCCGTTTGGTGTGTGTGTGTGAGGTATCTGTTGGTAGCGGTGAGTTTCAATGGGGGCCAGCTGGTACTCTCATTGCAACTCAGGAAAGGGAGTCACCCCTCCTTGCATTCAAGGATCTCCTACTCTCAAGAGACCAATGAGATCCTATTTATCAAACCCCTGTTGTGTTCCTAGTGTACCCAGTTTTGCTGTATCATAAAGGGGGGCTGTTGGACCCCTAAGGTTTGTGTGTTTAGTTCCACCATATACGATGGCCCTGAGGTGCTCCCCTGGCTGGTTTATCCATTCGGAATGCTGGTTCTTCCGCAGTGAAGAAAACCAAGTGAGTAATGGTGGTTACTTGCACTGCCCAGTAGTATTTGTGGATGTTGGGTAGGGCAATCACTTCATTATACCATCCCCTCATTAATTTTTTTAATAGCTATTTGGGCCAGGCCCCCATCCCAGACCAATGTCCTGATTTCGCCCTCAATTGCTTTGAAATAGGATGTGTGGACCATATAGGGCGTGTTGTGTAGGGAATTGAGAAAACAAAAGTAAGGACATCATTTTAACAAGCGCAGCTCTGCTGGGAAGCAACAGAGGTAGGGATCTCCAGTGTTGGACAACTAGCTTCAGCCGTTCCAGTGGTGGTGCCTGATTACTGCTATAAAACAAGTCAGGGTCAGCTGTAATGTACCGGAATCTACCCATGGTGATCGTTAGCTCGTTGCGGGGCAGTCTTGGTGTTAGTCTGTGTAGGATATATAAGGAACTGAATTTAAATTACATATCTGATTTTATACGTGCACGGCCTGCCCTTTTTGGGATATCAGTTTGAAAGAAACAGGCAGCCACATTAACTCAAAACATCATAACAGACTGCTTGAAGTGTGAAAGGGGGATGGCCATTCCCTGGCTATCTGGAGTGTACCAGAGCTTATGCAGTGTTAATAAGGGTTCTATTTTCTTAAACCCTAGTGAAGTGGAAATCGTAAATAAAAAAGAACTTAGAATCACGCTTTATTACTCATATAGAACTGCGAGAATTGTGCTGGAATACAAGAAATACCTAGTTTACAGTTATATGGCTAATGAACGGCACTGCTGCCCTCTACCGAGTTATCTCACTCTGCCTATGAGTCGTTGGGAAAGGAGCCTCCTTTTCTGCTTGAAGGCTGGGACAGTGAAATTTGCATTGTGTTTCCCTACGGGTCATCACTCGAAGCTTGATTCGTTACCCTGCCCATGTGATGGGGTGAGTGGTCAATCAACCCAGCATTTCTTGTTTTCCTGCCAATTTTACATGGAATATATTAAGTGGCTTCTTCTCCCATTCTTTACTAAGAGTAGGCCTATTACCCTGGCCTCTGCCTACTCACATATGCTTGCCTTAGAAAATGAACAGTTGGTCTTTCGCCTAAGCACATTCCTGAGAATTGCTACCAGGGCACGCAAGTCAATGCTTATGGATTGAGTTTTAACAATGTACAGAGTGTTCCTAATTAACTAATGGATTGGTTTATATATTAGTGACCTATTTATGATGAATTTTTGTTTTAATTTGCCACCTTAGTCATGTTATTGTGTTTATACAACTGTAATTCTTGCTACTATATATTGCTAAATGTTCTCTTAATTATTGTTGCACTTTTATGGATACATTGTTTATCCGAATAAAGTTTGTGAACTGATATAAGGGACTTCCTATAGATAGTGGTATATCCTGAAAAGCGGCCGAGCAGGGTAAGTATTTGCATTAATCTGTTTAGCATGAAGACAGTGTTTGTCATGTAAAGCAGAATGCCATCTGTGTAAGCGATATTTTGTCCTCCCAATGGTCGGTCCAGGCGTCAAGCGAGAGCACCAAGGCATCCTCCTGAAAATTGACAGCCTAGCTCAGTACGCCATGTAGGCGCAGTAAGTTAAGAGTAGCGCTTCTTCCTGGCATAAAACCAGATTGATCCAGGTGAAACAGAGTTGTGATCACCTGAATCAGTCGGGAAGCCAGTACCTCGGCTAGTATTTAAATTTTGCATTTAAGAACATGATTGGCCGATATGGAGCACAATCATCTGGTGGTTTACCATCCTTGTGTATAACCGCGATGGTGGCCAATCTTTGGTCACTAGGGAGGGAGTCCAGTTGTTGACTCTCTTGACACATTCATAGCAGGTGAGGGGTCAGTTTGGAAGCGGTCAGTTTATTCAATTGGCACACCATTGGGGGTCAACCGCCTAACCAGAGTTTAAGTCTTAAAAAGCTGGGGAGTATAGCTGTGTATAGTAGGCGGCGAAGGCATCTGCCCTACACTTTTCTATGCCTTGCCCACTTGCCCATGGCAGTCTGTACCTTCAACACCCAACGGTCAGCATGTCTAGCCAGGCCAGAGGTTTTTCAGCCTTATTCCCAACCTCACAGAGGAGAGGTGTTGCTCTATGGCTCACTCTAGCTGCATCTGTTGCTACGTCCTTCTACTCCTTGTTTTAGGCCTAGAGTGTGTTTGGTTTCCAACTCATGAATCTCTTGTATCAACATCTCTTAGCTGGCCCTCTTGTGTCCCACTACTAAAGAGAGGCCTTCTCCTTTAATTACCGCTTTGTACACCTCCCATAGGGTCTGCGCGGAGTCAACTGGGGAGTCTTTGTGTGCAAAATATTGATCTGTCGTCTCGAAGAGGACTTCTCTGGTCCAAGGTATTTTTAGGTACCAGGGATTAAGTGCATCTCCCAGCGGTCTGCTCTTCTATGGAGGCTAAAGACTGCCTACAAAGAAACAAGTTACTTATCTGTAAGTACAGTTTTCCAGTATTGCTATCTTTCAAAGATTCACATGTCTGAATCATTCCCCGTCGTCGTAGTGAGAGTCCAACAATACATAAATAACAAAGTACTAAGTAATAGATTATACCTTTCCATAGGCTATTATGGTAGCAACCATATTTTCTATAGCCTATTAGTCTCCTCTTACAAAAAGAACCAAAGTGAAAACTCAGCCAATCAGCACCCAGCACCCTCTAGAACCTTCCCAAGAGAGGCTGAGTCCCTCAGATTTTCCAGCACGAGTAAAGAAAGTACTGTATCATTATATATAAATATATATATATTCCAAAAACACAGTTCACCAGCCAACCGTTGCTCCGCTATGTTACCGGTGCATCCTCGGCACGCGGTGAAACGCGCAATTATGTTCCACAACACC
This sequence comes from Lissotriton vulgaris, assembly GCF_964263255.1. Taxonomy (NCBI): domain Eukaryota; kingdom Metazoa; phylum Chordata; class Amphibia; order Caudata; family Salamandridae; genus Lissotriton; species Lissotriton vulgaris. Next base: position 1,183,503,332 of record NC_141697.1, read on the forward strand.
AGTCTCTTGATCTCAAAAAACTGCTTCAATCGAGTGCACTCTCAAGCCATACCCGGGGTCAAAGCTTTACTTTTTTTTTTTTTAACTTTATTTTTGGTTTATACAATCTGTTTAAACCCCCCCAACCCACCCCCCCCAAATTGGCATTGTTACAATTCATTTACATTCGTTCAGGTAACGCCCTACGCGCCCGGAGAGGTACCATACCTGATAACACTTTGGCAGCCTGCACAGCAACCCCTGAAACTCATCCTACACTCTGCTGATGAAGGACAAAAATCCAGAAACACCGGTGTCCAGAGTTGGCCTGCAACTGTGCATCACACTTCGGAACCTTTGATAAGCGCACCCGCTTTGAGAAAACTACATCTACCGTGATGCTCCTGGGGTATACACGCTGGAATGGTGGAGTAGCGTGCGACCTATGAACTTTGTACGTCAATACAGCTCCCTTGAGCCTTCGAGCTGACGAGCTCAGGTAACGCCCTACGCGCCCGGAGAGGTACCATACCTGATAACACTTTGGCAGCCTGCACAGCAACCCCTGAAACTCATCCTACACTCTGCTGATGAAGGACAAAAATCCAGAAACACCGGTGTCCAGAGTTGGCCTGCAACTGTGCATCACACTTCGGAACCTTTGATAAGCGCACCCGCTTTGAGAAAACTACATCTACCGTGATGCTCCTGGGGTATACACGCTGGAATGGTGGAGTAGCGTGCGACCTATGAACTTTGTACGTCAATACAGCTCCCTTGAGCCTTCGAGCTGACGAGCTCAGGTAACGCCCTACGCGCCCGGAGAGGTACCATACCTGATAACACTTTGGCAGCCTGCACAGCAACCCCTGAAACTCATCCTACACTCTGCTGATGAAGGACAAAAATCCAGAAACACCGGTGTCCAGAGTTGGCCTGCAACTGTGCATCACACTTCGGAACCTTTGATAAGCGCACCCGCTTTGAGAAAACTACATCTACCGTGATGCGCCTGGGGTATACACGCTGGAATGGTGGAGTAGCGTGCGACCTATGAACTTTGTACGTAAATACGGCTCCCTTGAGCCTTCGAGCTGACGAGCTCAGGTAACGCCCTACGTGCCCGGAGAGGTACCATACCTGATAACACTTTGGCAGCCTGCACAGCAACCCCTGAAACTCATCCTACACTCTGCTGATGAAGGACAAAAATCCAGAAACACCGGTGTCCAGAGTTGGCCTGCAACTGTGCATCACACTTCGGAACCTTTGATAAGCGCACCCGCTTTGAGAAAACTACATCTACCGTGATGCTCCTGAGGTATACACGCTGGAATGGTGGAGTAGCGTGCGATTTATGAACTTTGTACAATTCATTTAGACAGTTCGACAACCTCATTATGGCAGTGGAGGACACACATACCACCTGAATAGGTAAGACACGTGAGCAGTAACAGAAAGGCAAAGAATAAAAAATGCTAAACAGTTGATGGACAGAATGCAGAACATTGTCATACATTCACCCCAGTACAGAGATCTGGGCCTAAATCCATCGTTTTTTTGCACTCCACCCCACCCCAGTTGCATTTATCACCCCGAGTGGTATGGGTATGCTCAGACGTGAGTCCCATGCTCTCCACACCGCTGGAGTCAAGCTATCCTGGCTGAAGACGGCTGATAGCCAGAGACCGGTCCTAGGATGCTTGATTCCGGTCCAGAAAAGACATGGCTTGGCAATTCGGGCTGGACTGTTCCCATGAGGCACAGGATCAAGGCTGATTTGCATATGGCCATGTCTGAACTGAGGTGGTGTGGAGTGCAAAAAAACGATGGATTTAGGCCCAGATCTCTGTACGGGGGTGAATGTATGACATTGTTCTGCATTCTGTCCATCAACTGCTGGTTTTGCATGTCACCCCGAGTGGTATGGGTATGCTCAGACGCGAGTCCCATGCTCTCCACACCACTGGAGTCAAGCTATCCTGGCTGAAGACGGCTGATAGCCAGAAACCGGTCCTAGGATGCTTGATTCCGGTCTGGACTGTTCCCATGAGGCACAGGGTCAAGGCTGCTTTGCATATGGCCGTGTCTGAACTGGGGTGGTGTGGAGTGTACAAAAACGATGGATTTAGGCCCAGATCTCTGTACTAGGGTGAATGTATGACATTGTTCTGCATTCTGTCCATCAACTGTTGGTTTTGCAAGAATAAAAAATAGCATGAGGAAGCAGCCGAGCACCGCCCAATCCCTTGTAATAAATAAGCCCTAGCAGCCCCCCCCCCCCCACCCCCCTCCTCGTCAGACCCCGTCCTCACTGGCGAGAACAATTTGTCGCTTGCCCCATCAATCACTCTAGGATGACCGCCCCCTTTCTGCCAGCCCGGAGGCACACATAGTTCGCCAAGCGAGTAAATCATCCTGCAGCTTCTCATCCCTTCGCATAAGCTGCATATGCGTTTCCTCAGCCAAGGACCATTCCCTCACATCCTTAAGCCAGGTGGGAACCTCTGTCCCATCCAGGTAATCACCACCCTAGGCCTAGCCAGTACCAGCATTAATTGCAATAGTTTGTAGGAAAGGTTCCTTCTATTGGGCGTGGGAACCAGCGCCAACAATGAAGGGGATTCATGGCTATCCGAAGGCCTGTGGTGATGGGTATGGGCTCTACTACCCCCATCCAGAAGCTCTTGACCAATGGGCAGTCCCAGGCTAAATGTAAAACCTGTTCCCCCACGCCACATCTGGGACAGCTGTCCCGCCTGTCTCCAGAGATACGTTTCAATGATATCGGAGTCAGATATGTACGGTGCATGAAGTTAAAGTGTATTAATTTGAACCGTGCATTGCACGATACCTTACGCGTAAGGCACCCTATACGCTTCCGCTGCCCCTGTTCCAGGGTAGCGCCAAGATCTGCCTCCCATGACAGGGAGGAAGGCGGGACCGGTGGAGTGGAATCCTGTTTCATAGCCGCATATAGCAGAGAGATTAATCTACGCCCTCTACCGCAGGAAAGAAGGATGTTTACAGTGTGGGAAATCGGGGGCGCGTCCGGGAACTGAGGCCAGGCGACCTTCACCACATCTTTGAGTCCCCGGTAGTGCAGGTACTGCCCCCTCCAAGACCAAAGGTCTCCTCTGCCTGCTCATAAGACAGGAAGGACTCGACGGGGTAGAGGTCAGCTAGGGGCTCACATCCTCCCGCCCGCCAGTTGCAAAAGGAAATGTGCTCCTCCATGGTAACTAAAGGGGCCAGGATCTAGATCGGCAGCTCCCTATAGAAAGGACGCCCGCCGTAAAACCTTCTCCACAAACCGCTGCCAGATGCCAGCAGTGTGGTGTACCACATATGACAGTGTGTCGTCCGCTCCCCTTCCCTGCATCAGTGCGACCTGTAACGTCCGCGCGCTCGCTCGGACCGCCAAGAGTCGCGTCTCACAGCTGTCTGCGTCCGCAAACCACCGGGCAGCAGGCTGTAGTTGTGCCGCATAATAGTATAAGTCAAATCGCGGCGCCTCCAGGCCTCCCTCCTTGTAGCTCCGAACAGCAGTATAGAGAGCGAGTCTACTGCGCCATCTCGCCCAAAGCAGAGACGTAAGCAACATCTTAATGGTGCAAAAAACTCGCGGGGGAGAGGACACAGGGAATTCTGGAGGACGTATAGAGTCGTGGGAAGCATTACCATCTTAGCGACGTTCCAAAAGGACACCGATTGCTGTAGAGACGTAAGAGTCCGATCGATATTCCGGACCAGCAGCTGCGAGTCTGTCGGGGTTCCTGAATTCAGAGATAACGGAATTTCTCCTGTTCCCTGTGCAGCCCAAGGTCCGGCAAGTCTGTCAGAGGTACCGAACTATATCCCGCAAGCAGGAATATCAAAGACTTGCCGCGGTTACGTTTCAGTCCCGATGCCTCGCTGAACCGATCCAGGTGGTGTAGCAAGATCGGCAGTGCCTTCCGTGGAGCCTTCAAATAAAATAAAGTGTCATCCGCATACAAGGAGACGACATTGCACATGTCTCCAACAGTTATGTCCTACGGCGCCATTTCCGTCGGGCAGCGGGTTCTATGGCCAGGGCGAACAGGAGTGTTGAGAGGGGACACCCCTGGCATGTACCCCGTCTCAGTTGCCACTCCTTCGATCCTGCCGCTTCCAGTCGCACCCTGGCGAGAGGGGGCCTGTATAGGATGCAAACCCAGCGACAAAAGTTGGGGCCCAGCCCCACTGCCCGGAGGACCTCCAGCAGATACCCCAATCGGCTGTGTCAAATGCTTTAGCGAGGTCGACCGACACCAATACCATTTGTTCCTCCCTGTTGCGAACCTCGTGCATATTGTGACTCAACCGCCGTACGTTCATGGCAGTGTTGCGTCCTGGGATAAACCCGCACTGAACCAGTTGGGACATGTGCGGCGCCAGACGCATGGCCAAGAGTTTGGTCAAGATCTTCATGTCAGTGTTGATCCTGGTGATGGGACGATATGCCGAAGGGTCATACTTATCCCCCCCGGCTTCAGGATCATACAGATTTCTCCCCGATTCATGCTTGGTGGGAGAGCCTTGCGTTCGAACGCCTCAAGAAATACCTGCAAGAGGAGAAGGGAAAGTGTACCCTCAAATGCCTTATAAAATTCAGGGGGGAAGCCATTGCTCCCCGGGGATTTAGCCCGCGGCAGGCAGGTCATCGCCGCACGCACCTCACTCAGTGTTACGGTTTATTCTAGCTCGTCCTGCGCCACCTTGGGGAGGGACGACAGGGTCAACCCCTGAAAGTAAGGAAGATAAGAGGTCTCGGTGATAGTGGGGTCCGCGGCATACACCAATTGTAAGTGAGATTTGAGGGCTCAGAGGATGCCCACTTCTGAATGGACCATACTACCCCGCAGGGCCACTATCCGCTCCGGGGGTCTGCTCCCGCCTAAGGATCCAGGCCAACAGTCGGCCCGATTTATCGCCCTCTCTGTGAAGGCGCTGCCTATATTGGCCAAGGGTATACCTGTCAAGTCGGTCTAGGACGTCATGAACATGAGACCGAGCAGTGTGTTCCGCCTCTTGCTGCAAGGTATCTGGGTCAGTCTATGTTTGCAAGTTTAAGAGATTATCCTCTGCCTCCTGCAGGTCCTGGTGGAGCTGTCTCCGGACCCCATAAGTGAGGCCCATACACGCTTCTCGAATCACCGCCTTCAGGGCGTCCCACCTAGGAGCGAAAGTAAGCTCCCCTCCCTCCCAATTGAGGTCTACGTAGTAGGTAAGGACAGACTCAATATGCCTCCTCCCCACTTGGACTTGAAGGAAATCTGCCGGCAACCTCCAAGTCCAGGGGCGGGAAACCGGAGTCCCCCAATTCAAGACGCACGCCACCGGAGAGTGGACGGATAAGAAGTGGGCCTGATGCATAACCTCAAGGGACATATTTAACTCCATATTTGCAACTAGTATCCTGTCCAAGCGACTATGCGTGTTGTGTGTGTGTGGGGAAAAACATGTGTTCACTTTCTGTGTCGGGTTTCTCAGGCGCCAAACATTAATACCCCCTAAATTCCCCATGACCACCTTAAGCTGAGCTGTCATACGTGGCTTTGTGCCAGCTCGGGCGGAAGCCTATCCAGAATGGGATCCAGAACACAGTTAAAGTCTCCGAACCAAAGCAGAGGCGCCTCCAGGTCGGGGATGAGGACATCCTGCAGGGTCAGGAAGAAACCAGGGTCATCTATGTTGGGTGCGTATGAATTCAGTATGGCGAGATCTCTGCCATCCAGCTTAGCTCGCAGTAGCAGGTATCTGCCATGTATGTCCGCCTCCACATACTGGATAGCAAACGGGACCCTGGGTGCCACCCAGATCAGGAATCCCCTGGCATATGTGGAAAAGGAAGAGTGGAACACTTGGCCCCGCCACTTTTTCCCCAATGTTTGGGCACCATCATCGAGGTGGGTTTCCTGGAGGCACGCAATGGAGACTCCATGCCTCCGAAGGAAGGACAGGACCCTATATCTCTTAGTGCATGTGCCGAGCCCCCTCACCTTCCAACTTAAAAACTTATACCCCATGTCTGGTGACGTGGCCCACCCAGCCTTACAACTCTACTCCTGGTGCCACCAGACCCCGTGCCCAAACTGCATTACATACGATACCTGTAACATTTCCCCTCAATAATAATAATAATTTTATAGAGCGCGAACAGCTACCTCGCCAGGAGGTGTCCCGGCGCTAGAGAACAGGTTTGACCATGAGGACTGGAGTGATAACGCCTAGCGTGGTTGGGTAAAAAGCCAGGTCTTTAACAACCGCTTGAAGCAGATTTCGGAAGGGGCTTGCTGAATTGCTGGGGGCAGGGTGTTCCAAAGTGTCGCAACATTAGCCGAGAAAGTTCATCCTCCCAGCTGAGCCCTTTTTACTCGTGGGACGGCAAGCTGAACGCGGCAGTTGGAACGGAGAGCACGGGCCTGGGTGTATCTCGGGAGCAGAGTTTTCAAGTAATTAGGGCAGGTGCCAAACAGAGATCTAAAGACCAACGTGAGTGCCTTGAATTTGATTCTGCTGGCTACTGGTAACCAGTGAAGTGACCGAAGATACGGAGAGACCGAGTGCTTAAAAGGAATCCGCATTAGCAGTCTCGCAGCCGCATTTTGGACCAGTTGAAGTCTTTGAATTAGGTATTTTGGTAAGCCCAAATAGAGGCCGTTGGCGTAATCCAGCCTAGATGTCACTGCGGCATGGATTACTGTTTTTCGGCAGCTCTCTGGTAGAAGTCGCAGAATCTTACGGAGATTCCTCAGCTTACTCAAACAGCAGCCGACTACTTGCTGGATGTGCGAGGTAAGGGACAAACTGTCATCCCACCGCACTCCCAGATTTTTTGCCGTTTGTCTAGGTGAAGGGGCTTGTCCCATCTCCGCTGGCCACCACAGCTCTGAGGGTGGAGGGAGGCCTTTACCAAAGAAGATCACTTCCGTTTTGTTAGCGTTGAGTTTTAATTTGTTCGTATTCATCCAGCAGGCCACATCTTGGAGACAGCCCTTGAAACTCGAGAAGGACTCCTCCGACACCTCTGAATACGGAAATACCAATTGGGTGTCGTTGGCGTATGAAATTGCCTTAAACTCCCTAATTGGCAATCAGCGTGAAGAGTGGAGCAAGGTAGATGTTGAATAAAAGGGGGCTGAGTGCCAACCCTTGAGGGAAGCCACAGCTAAGTACTTTGGGTGTTGAAGAGACAGTCCCCAGCGCCACCTTCTGTGTTCTCCGAGTCAGATACGAATGTATCCACCCCAGTGCCTGGTCCTGGATGCCTATCTCAGCCAGTCGCATCAAGAGTCTAGCATAGTCAACCGTGTCAAAGGCGGCCGACCGATCCTGGAGTACCAACATCGCTGAGCTTCCCGAATCCATCGACCACCTTACTGACTCTGCCACCTCAATTAGTGCTGTCTCCGTGCTGAAGCCGGGTCTAAAGCCTGATTGCGTCTCATGCAATATCTTATTGTCTTCAATGAATTTGCTCAGCTGGCGCTGTATTATTTTCTCGAACATTTTGCCCGGTGCTGCTAGCAGAGAGATTGGGGGAAGATTGCTGAGGTCTTTAGGATCCCCATTTGGTTTTTTCTTAAGCGGGAGGAGAGTGGCATGTTTCCATATGTTCGGGAACACCCCGGAGGAGATGGACATATTCCAGATCTGTTGTAATGTGGGGGCCACAAATTCAGCTATGGTGCTCCAGAGTTAAGGTGGACAAGGGTCGTCCGGTCAACAATCCCTCCCACGAGCAATATACTTGCAACAACAAAACATGCAGGTATGCCTTTCCCCTGCTGGTGCCAAGACTTACACAGCTCCCCCATATGCCCAACAGGGCCAAACCACCCAACAGATGAAGAGAAGACTCCCCTCCCCCCACCCAGCTCCCAACGCAACCAGTTAGCATGACATTAACATGGGACTCGGACCCTCAGAGGTGAAACGAACACATCTGCCAGAATATCTGCCCCTCCAGGGACCACACCTCCCTTCCAAACCAAAGGTGTCAAAAACACTTTCCCCATCGGAAGTTAGTCCAGGCAAGTCAGCCAGCATTCACGTTGCGTGACCAACCAGAGCGCCACCAGATACAACCTTCAGGACCGGGCCACAGACACAGTAAATCCCCGGCCGTTTCAGGGATCGTGTCGACGATAGGTAGGAGAGTGTCCGTGGTAGGCTGCAGAGTGTCTGGAACCAATATCTCATTCTGAGGCGGATCCATCAGAGGCGCAGGGGGCCCCTGGGCTCCGGCAACTCAAGGCGCAGGGCTCCATCGTCGCCCACCGTGACCCGCCGGCACTCCTCACGCTCAGCATTGTCAGGGGAACGCCTGCTATTGCGTCTCATGTCCCCCATGTTTTCCGGCTCCACCACATACCCCCTGCGGGAGGGCATCCACCCTGAGCTCCAGCCACTCCCATACCTCCTCAGGGGCATCAAAAAAATGTGCCTTTCCCTGGGATATGACCTTAAGTTTAGCGGGATAAAGCAGCATATACTGCAGGTGTAGCTCCCGAAGTTTCTGCTTGACTGCCAGGAAGGATTTCCGTTGTTCCTGAACTTGGCGAGTTTATTCCGGGAATACGGACACTTTGGCGTTTTCTAAAGTAAGGTTCGCTGATTCCCTAGCATCTCTCAGGATGCAGTTCCTGTCCCGGTAATTTAGAATCTTAGCGATGAGACCCCGCGGCGGGGCGCCGGGACCAACGCTCCAAGGGCGCGCTCAATTACAAATACATCGAACTGTCCCGTGGGGCTAAGTGTTGTGCGGATCCAGTGTTCCAGAAAGCGCTCTGCATTTCCCATCTCCATGCGTTCCGGAATTCCAACGACCCTAATGTTACTGCAGCGTGTCCTCCCGTCAGCATCCTCCGCCCTGCGCTCCAGCACCCCCGTCGAGGCAGCGAGCTGCGAGACCGATTGAGTGACGCCACCTCTACCTGCAGCTGAACGATATTCCCCTCCGCATCGGTGACTTTATCTTTTACTTTATGCAGGTCCCCTCTCGGAAGGTTCACATCTATGGACACTGTCTCGATTTGCCTTTCCAAGGCGGAGTGGGACCCCTGTATTGCTTTCAGCAGCTCCGCCCGGAATGGCTCGTCCGGGACCTCACCCTCGCCATCCTGGCCTGATTGACACGTAATGCGCTGTGAAGGACGTTGTTGGGTGGTGTACTGCGTTATGGTGTTTGGCTGTGAGATGTGGGCCATCTTGTCCTTTCCCTTCGCAGGAGTCTAAAGGGACCCCCTCCAGGCGCCCCAAACAGCCGAAGTGCCCCCAAGCAGTCCCCTCTCAAAGGCCCGTGGAGATGCGCTGAGTCCACGACAGTCTCTCTGGCTGTGAGCTACTGCGGTTATTCACAGCACCAGCCCCCACTCACCACTGCTTCATCCGTGAAGTGTCTGTCTCATATAGAAGGATTCCCTCTGAACTCGATCACCGCGCCTCGAGAACCCGCAGAGGCCTGAATGGCGCAGCAGCAGCGGATCCCCAAGGAGAGCGGGCACAGTGCCAGGGTCTTAGACCGTCCAGGTCCCCAGGGTATCTACAGCAGTCACCACTCACTCCACGTTATCCAACCAGGGCAGCAGCGTAGCAAAGGGGCATCAACGTCCTTTCTCCCCCCCACAGAGTGGCCCCGCTCAGCTACTCAAGCCCCCGCGGCTCCCACCGCTCCCCCATGTGGGCCGCGGTCACAATCCAGGAGCAGGATGAGGGTCCGACCCTCCCAGGGCTGTCACAGTCTTCATCCAGGGCTGCCGAGACTGCTCACTCCATAGGCTGGCTCTGGCTCTTCAGTCCGCCAATGCAGGCCTCTATCCCGAGGGCCTCGATGGGCTTCTGTGAGCACTCACTTGGTGGGCACCTCGATGACTGCGGGTGCCCTCCGCGCCAAGCCGCTGTCCCTGCGAAGGCCGGCCTCAAGGAACATCCATTACACGGGCCACCTCCTCCCCACCAGCGCAGGCCGCAGTCCAGGCCAGGCCCGTACCCCCGGCTGTTGTCCCCTGGGTCCTCAGGGGATGCTTGGGCCCCCTCCAATGGCAGCGGAGGCCCACTCGGATCTTCAGGGGCAGGGTGGGTGTCCGGCAGGGACAGGAACTGTGGTCTGCTCCCGCCACTGCTCATATGCCCACAGGGCTCCGCACCGCACATGAGGCCCCCGATGGCAGTGGGCGCCTCTCTGGCTGTAATCGCCTCACCGTTAGGGCCGATGCAAGGGAGTCCGGCAGCTCAGAGTCCGGCCGGCGCCGCAGTCACGGCGCCCACCCTCCGTAGGGCCAGACGAACCTCCGGAGCAATGTGCTGAACGGGAGGTCCCCGATGGCAGCGGGCACCCCCGTCACAGTCTCGCTATCCAAAGTTTCGGCCACGAAGGGCTCCCAGTTTGCAGGCCGGTCTCGCCACGACGTAGGCAGCAGCACCGGCCTCACGTGATTTCGAGGCCTCTGTCCCACAGCCCGGCTACTACCACTGTCCACCGGTCTCCAGTTGGGCGAACTCCGGGTTTGGGTGTGCCCCCGGGTCTCCAAGACTCCTGGACCTCTTTTGCTTGGTCCGAGCTCCGCAGGATCAAATGTTTCACAGGATTTTTAAGCTGGCCGGCCGGGAGCTGAAGGAGCTAATGTCCTGCCAGCCATGCTGCTAGGCCACGCCCCTCCAAAGCTTTACTGTAATTCAATTATGCCTCCATTTCTAAACGAAAATTACATACATTCAATATTAAGGACTGAAACAAAACAATACAAATTTAATATAATATACTGTTTTGTTGCCAATTGAATTACTGTCGTATTCATTACATACCACATTTCATGTGTTACACTGGCGTCATCATGTAATATGCATACATAGCAGAATTGATCTATACCTGTCATTTCCACTAGTGACGCTTGTCCTATTGTTGCCAGCTTACGCATGCCGCTATAACTTAATTGCGCCCTGAATGGGTGCAATTCATTTATAGCGGCATGCGTAAGCTGGCAACAATAAGACAAGCGTGGTATGTAATGAATAATTCAATTGGTAACAAAACCGTATATTATATTACATTTGTATTTTATTGTTTCAGTCCTCAATATTGAATATATATAATTTTTGTTTATAAATGGAGGCATAATCTAATACAAAGAATGTTGAAAATTTGGATCTAATGAAATACAAATTGTATTATATTTTGTTTAGGATGTATTCAGGACCACTATACGATGGCAGCTAAAATGTAGTCCATTGTTTATTTTGATGCACACGCAAAGAACACTTTCTATGTTTTCATTTTCGAGCACAATGTTTATTTAAACACGTTTAACCCCTTAGCTGCGGCGGCTATTCCGCCGCAGCGCTAGGGGGAGAGGGAGGCCTGCGCAGCGCTCCCATACTTGTGACGGAACCGCTCCGTCACAAGCCTCGGGTGGGCTGTGCTTGTGTCGGAGCGGTTCCGTCACGGCCCCGACCGCTTATTAGAACGCTCCACGCGAAATCAGTGCCGCGCAGGCTCTGCGAGCGGGCCGTGACGGAACCGCTCCGTCACCAGCACAGCCCACCCGAGGCTCGTGACGGAGCGGTTCCTTCACGAGCACGGAACGGGTTAAGTAAAGTTGTTGTTGACACTGACTAAGGCGGACACCCTGAAACGCGTTTGGCAACATTTGCAGAAACTAATAATAAACTGATTTGAAGTAAAGCTTTGACCCCGGGTATGGCTTGAGAGTGCACTCGATTGAAGCAGTTTTCTGAGATCAAGAGACTGGTGTTGTGGAATATATATACAAGTCAAAGAAAAAAACACTTGTGAATGGTGGGTAGAGTTACAACAATCTTTTACATAATAGTAAACCAAAGAGGAAGGATAGTAACAGAAAAGAGTCCATGTTATACCGGTAACATTAAAAATCCAAGTAGTAAATATTCATCATGCATAGAGTATTAAAAAACACATTAATGTAATCAAACCTCTCTTAGAAGAGGCTTACGTTAAGAAAATAGGTTTCTCAACACTGCTTGTCTCACAGATGCATCAGCACGTTGTGATCATTCCAGGCAATAATGCTGCGCAAACATGTGCGTTGTCTTCCAAGCAGCAGCTCTACAGATTTTTTTCAAGCAGCACTCCTGCAAATAGGGCAGTTGATGCAGAAACCGCCCTAGTAGAGTGTGCTTTCACAGTTCTTGATAAAGACTTGCCAGCCTTGTCATGGCAAAACTGAATTGCGCACGCATTCCATCTGGATATAGTAGCTTTGGAGACTGCAGTACCTTGAGAGTTCTGACCATAAGCTACGAATAGTTGATTAGATTTTCTGATGTCTTTAGGTTTTTGTAAATAAAATTTAAGGCATCTCTTGAGGTCCAGAGTGTGTAAAGCTCTTCCAGCAGGTGTGGAAGGGTTAGGGAAGAATGTCCTCAGAATGACTGGTTCATTCAAATGGAACTGCGTGGGGACCTTGGGGATGAATTTGGGTTTAGTCCTCAAAATGACCATTTGATCTGTGAATCTCGGGTACGGATGAGATATAGTGAAGGCCTGTATTACACTAACCCTTTGGGTCGAAGTTAGTGCTAAGTGCAACCTTCCATGTCAAGAACTTCAATTCTGCCCTGTGTATGGGCTCAAATGGTAGTTTTAACAACTTAGCCAACACCAGGTTAAGCTGCTATTCCGGCGGTGGAGCCTTGATGGGTGGAAAGGCTTGAAACAGACCCTTCATAAACTGTTTAATGATTCTTGAAGACCATAGAGATTGAGGACGAGGTGATCGCCTGTACCTTGATATGGCTGCCAGGTGAACTCGGACTAATGAGTGTGCTAGACCAGATTCTGCTAAAGAAAGCAAATAAGGTAGTATGTTTTGTGGAGCAGAAAGAAAAGAATCAATCTTCTTAATTTTGCACCATACACAGAAACGTTTCCATTTAAACTTGTAAGTCTTATTGGTGCTTTCAGCTCTAGATTTGCTAATGATATCCTTGCAATCTTGTGAAATCTTTAACTTTCTAAATTCCAAGAATTCAGGAGCCACGCATGCAGCTGCAGCGGGAAGCTGGGTCCAGGTGACGCACTTGGCCCCTGTTCTTCGTCAGTGTTGGTGTTAGTAGCAGACGGATGGGTTGTGCTTCTGAGAGAAGATGTTCCGTGTACCAGTGTTGTCTGGGCCACCTAGGGGCTATTAGAAGAATCCGGCAGCGCTTCCATTTCATCTTTGTGAGAACACTGGGTATTAGCGGAATGGGGGGGAAAGCGTGAGCATAGATCCCTGACCATATGGCTATGTCTGAACTGGGGTGGCGTGATGAGCAAAATAACGATGGATTAAACCCAGATCTGTGACTGGGGGTGAATGTTTGACAATGTTCAACATTTCATCCATCATCTTTTTGTGTTAGATCACTGACCAACGCATCAAAAGGGCATTCCCCAGAGAGTTCGGGAGAGGGAATCAGCTTGCGAAGAACTGGCATTTTGAGTTTAGCTGTGTCGCAAATAGGTCCAGCGTTGGTTTCCCCAAGACTGCAAATATCTTGCCCAGCTGTGTTTGCTCCAGCTTCCACTCGTGACAGCTGTCACTCGTTCTGCTCAAGGTGTCCGCCAAGGTATTTCGAAGACCTGGGACATGTTCTGCTGTGAGAGAAATGAGATGGAGCGTTAACCAGTTCCACAACTCCTGCACATCTTGAGACCGGGTCAGCGATTTTGTACCTCCTTGCTTGTTTATATAAAACATGCTCGTGGTGTTGTCCGTGCGGATCAACACTGACGATACTTATATACGAGGAAGGAAAGCTTGAAGAGATAAAAAAATGGCTTTGAGCTCCAGACTGTTTATGTGCATCTGCCTTTGGGCAAAGGACCATCTTCCATGCACCTGTAGGTCCTGGAGGTGTCCTCCCCATCCTTCCATAGAAGCATCCGTTGTGACTATGAAATCTGGAATGACTGGGAGAAAAGACTGTCCTTGGGTGAGATGAGAAGTCTGAGTCCACCACTTGAGGGCTTCCTTCATCTGAGAAGTGATCTTGATTACATCGTCAAAGGAGCCTGAGGTTTGAATCAATTGAAACTAATTCCTCTTGAAGAGGTCTCATGTATAGCAGAGTTAGGGATACAAGATCTAATGCAGAAGAGAGCATTCCCTCCCAGTAGAAATTTGAACACTCTCACTGAAACACCCTTTTTCTGTATAGTTTGAGTGCCAAAGCTCTTAACCTCTTTTGTCCTTCCTCTGAGCTTTGTTTTGGATGTGTCCAGCCTTGCTCCCAGAAATGTCATTATCCGATTTGGGTAAGTTGAAGATTTTTTTTAAGTTGACCGAGAGACCCAGTTTGTGGAAAAGAGTGAGGCAATTGTTTGTTGCTGTCTCTACTAAGCGAGAAGATGGTGCCTTTAGCAGCCAGTTGTCGAGGTAAGGGAATACCTGATGACCTTTGTTTCTCAAGGCTGCTGCCACTGGAGCCAGGCATTTTGTAAACGTCCACAGAGCAGATTTAAGGCCAAATGGAAGAACTCTGAATTGATAGTGGGTACCAGCCACTGTGAAGCTCAGGAACTGCCTGTGCTTTGGATGAATAGGGAAGTGGAAATATGCATCCTCAAGATCCAATGAAGTAATGAAATTGCCCTTGTTGAGGCGACGCGGATGTCTGAAAGAGTAACCATCCTGAATGTTTGGCTCTTTAGATATGTTAAATTTTCGTAGGTCCACGATAGGCCTCCACTCTCCTGACTTTTTGCAAATGAGAAAGAAGGGGGAGTTGAAACCTTTCCTCTGTTGGGAAAAAGGGACCTTTTCTATTGCCCCTTTCTGAAGCATGACATGTGCTTCCTTTCTGAGCAAGTGAATGTGAGGGGGGGGGGGGGGGGGGGGGGCGGGGTGATCGCCTGGGAGGAGTATTGGGCGGTTTTTGGGTGAACTCCAGTGTGTGCGTTTGGAGCCTTATCTAGAAAAAACGCTATTTGCCTGCCTGTAGGACTACTGTTGATACCCTTGACGGTGTTGTAGCTGATAGGTTTGATAGGACTGGGAACGCTGATAATTTCCTCTATAATTGGAGTAGCCCCTACCGCAGGCTCCTCGAAAGGGCTCTTTGCGGTACTGTAGGGTACCCAGACCCTTAGCTGTGTCAGTGTCTTTCTTAATGGCGGTAAGTGACACATCAATATGGCTTCCAAACAAGCTCTCACCATCATAGGCCATATCCAATATTTTGGTTTGGACTTCTGTACGGAAATTAGTTGCCTTTAACCATCCTTGACGCTGTAAAACGGCAGCTCCAGCTAACTGCCTAAAACCAGTTGTGGCAATGTCCATAGCTATGTCTAATCTCAGAAGCTGCTTGATCTCCTTCAGTAAGCAACTTAACAAACTTGTCCTTATTATTATTTATTTAGTATTTTGTAGAGCGCACAGCTACCTCCGACGGAGGTGTCCCGGCGCTGAAGACATTATCTAAGAAAAAACGAGGGGGGGTATTTAGATCTGGGAGAAGAACCAGGTCTTTAATTTTTTTCCGGAAGAGGGGTTCCGAAGTGGTGAATCTTAACTCTGTTGGCAGCTGGTTCCAGAGTTTAGAAGTGACAACGGCAAAAGCCCTTCCACCCGTACGTGTAAGACGAAACCGGGGGGATATCATTAAGCGTAGATGATTGGATCTGAGGTTACGCTGTGACTGTGAGAACCTCAGTCTGCGCCGGAAGTATGCAGGGCCACGGTCATTAAGGGCTCTGAAAGCCAAGGTCAGGGCTTTGAATTGGATCCGCATTTTTATTGGGAGCCAGTGGAGTTTGATAAGGTGGGGTGAGATGGAGTGACGAAAAGGGCTATTGTTGATTAACCTGGCCGCTGCATTCTGAACTCTCTGTAGCTGGTTGATGAGGTAGGATGGAGCACCTACATACAGGCTATTCGCGTAGTCTTGATGGGAGGTTATCAGGGCATGGACTACTGTTTTTCGGGAGTCAAGCGGTAAGTAGGGAATGATTTTTTTTAACATACGTAACTTCCCAAAGCAGGCAGAGGTAACTTTGCTGATTTGGGCTTTACAGGAAAGAGAAGTGTCGAATTGAAATCCTAAGTTTCGGGCCGCTGGGACCGGCACTGGGGGAGGGTATAGTTTGGATGGCCACCAGATATTAGGGGGTAGGGGTGATTTTTGATTAAAAAAATAAGACTTCGGTCTTATCAGTGTTGAGTTTTAAATTGTTCTCGGACATCCATGAGGCGATCTTTATCATGCAATGGCGAAAGTTGTCAAAAGATTTAACAGCGTGGTCTTTGAAGGAGAACACCAATTGGGTGTTTTCGGCGTAGAAGGTCACTTTGACTCCACACGATTCGACAATCTTTGCCAATGGTGTAAGGTACACGTTGAAGAGGTGGGGGCTTAGGGCGGAGCCCTGTGGGACTCCCCAAGTCAGTGGTTTTTTGGCAGAGAGAAAGGATCCCAGCATCACTTGTTGGGTTCTGTTTTTTAAACATGATTTTACCCACAGGAGGGGGGGGGGGGGGGCCGCCAATCCCTATCTCTTGTAAGCGAGTCACTAGTATGTCGTGTGAGATGGTATCGAATGCAGCGGACAGGTCGAGGAGGACCAACATGGCCTCCTCTCCCCTGTCCGTGCATTCCCTAATTGACTAGGAGACTTCAAGTAGTGCTGACTCGGTACTAAAGTCCGGTCTGAAGCCAGACTGGGTGTCATGAAACAAGGAGTTAGATTCCAGGTAGTCTGATAGTTGTAGTTGAACTGCCTCCTCTAGTACTTTGGCGGGTTTGGGCAGAAGTGAAATTGGACGGTAATTGCTCAGACAAAGAGGGTCCATGCCTACTTTTTTTTGGATAGGGATAAGTAATGCGTGTTTCCAGGCAGCAGGGACAACAGTGGTAGAAAGGGAGGAGTTCCAGATTTCAAGTAGGGAGTTGATGATTAAGGGGGCACTATCATTCAGGATTAAGGCTGGGGCAGGGTCTAGAGGTGAGCCTGATTTGCAATCCAGAAATAATTTCGTGGCTTGTTCCTTAGTGAGAGGTTGGAATGCTGTAAAGGCAAGATTATAATTCGTATCGGGATCTTCAGTACTGACGGTACCGTTTTGACGGATAGTAGCTGCAATGTTGATAATTTTCTCTCAAAAAAATTTGAAAGATTGTCGCACAATGTTTGAGACATGAGGACTGGAGCAGTAAGTGCATTAGGCTGAGTGAAGTCTTTGACTATATTGAAAAGGGTCTTGGTGGAATTCTTTGCTTTGGCAATGGTGTCAGAGAAGTGCTCATGGAATGGTGTTTGAGTTTGCGAAACTCTTTAAGGCCTTGTCTGTAGAGCGCCTTGGCTACTGGGTCATAGTTCTGTCTCCAAAGTCGTTCTAACTTTTTGCACATGCTTCTTTGTGCCCTGAGTTCTTGTGTGAACCATGGAGCAGAATGTTTTAGTCTATGGGAGGTGAGAGGACGCAGTGGGGCTATTTTTTTCTATTGCAGAAGTAAGGTCATTGTTTAGTGTACATATTGCGGCGTCCAGGTCATCCGGAGGAGGGTTGAGACTAGTGGAATAAGTTTGCTCTAAGGCAGTTAGAGAGAGTTTGTGTCATTTTCTGCCTTGAGTTCTTATGGCGGATTCTTGTTTAATAATTTGGGATAGAGACGTCTCAAAAGGTACTAAGTAGTGGTCAGACCATGTCAGGGGTAAAGGGGAGAAGATTTTAAGTTTCTCATGGTTTGAGAATATGAGGTCGAGAGTATGTCCAGCGGTATGAGTGGGGCCTGTTACCCTTTGTGATAGATTAAGATTTTGCATTGATTCCAGGAGTTGGGCAGCGCGGTTGCAGCTGCTAACATCTACATGATGGTTGAAATCTCCCAGTACAATAAAGTCAGGGTGTTTGAGGGAGAGATCTGCTGTAATTGCCAGTAACTCTTGGATGGCAGGTTGGGGAGAGTTAGGAGGACGTAGGCCAATATACCGGAGGAGATGGCAGTGGTGGAATCTACGATAGAGAAGTATAGAGCTTCTATAGGTTTGGTGTTAGTAATTTTCCTGGTGGTAATTTTTAGGTGATTCCTTAGAATTACTGCTATTCCTCCTCCTGGTTTGGAGCCTTCGCGGCTAAAACCAGTAAATCTGTAACCCGTTGGAATAGCTAGGGCGATATCAGGGTTGGATGAGTCTTTGATCCAGGTCTCAGTTAGAAATACTATGTCACAGGGTGTAGAGGACAGTAGCAGCCAGATGTCATTGGCGTGGCCGGGTAGTGAGCGGCACCGGGATGGCCTCCTTCATTGAACCAATGTCGGACCATATTTGCCTGTCATAACGGGCTAGAATGGCTAAAGCGTTAGAAGTCCTGCCATTGAAGAGAACTTTTATCCAATGGAATCCAGGCGTCTGCCTTCCTTGTCCGGTGGAAAAAGGATAGGGGTAGATGGATTTTTCAAGTGCCTTTGCGCTGCTTGAGAGATCAGAGTCAGGTTTAGGGTGACTTGTAAGACATGCCGAAGAGCCTTCTGGTCCTCTGTATTTTTTATCTAACCAGGGAAGAACAGGAACTACAGAAGCCGGCACCTTCATGACTTTAATCCCTTCTTGCCAGACATGGTCAATGATTGGTATTGACCAGACAGTCTTCCTTTCCTGGTCCTTAAAATCATAAAGGAAACAATCCAATTGATGGCCTACCATTGGTAAATGAAATCGGTTAGCGGCCCTGTCCATAATATTATGGAATCCTCCGATATCCTTAGGCGGCGAATCCAAAGGATGATGAGGTAGCGGTGAAGGAGTTTATGCTATGTAATCATCCCACTCATCCGCTGGTGGAGAGGAGTCTGGTAGCTCACCTTCTTCCTGCTCCTCTTCAGACGTAGAGACTGGGAGGAAGAGGAGTGATGGGAACTGGTGGTATTATCGGAGTGGCCGGAGGTGGAGGCATCGGTGATGGCGGAGCTTCCTGTGGAGGTGGAGGAGGCACTACAACATCCTCCTGAGGAGGAAACCTTCGTTTATAGTCCGCCAACATATTCTGAAGGTTCATAATTAAAGCTGGAGGGAATTGAATAGACTGTTGCCTGGCCTGTTCAAAATATTGTTGGTACTGCACCGGAGGGGCAGGATATTGATGGTAATACTGATCCTCCTCCTCATAGTAGTCACCCTCCTTCTGATATTTAATGTGTAGTTCTGAAGGACTACGTGCAGCCCTTAACTGTCCATCATCAGAATCCTCCACATCGAACAGATGGCTAGGAGGAAGAGAAGACATTTTTGGTGTCTCCTCAGGTTGTTGAAAAGGGGTTGATGGACCTGTATATGAAACGGTTTGTTTTGTCGTCGACTGTGAAACCTTTGTTGTCGACAGTACTGTCACAGCCATAGGGATTGATGTTGCCACATCCCCAGTTGTCGTTGGTAGCATTTATTTCGCCGACGGTGTCGTCGTCGACAGTGTTTTCACCGTCGTCGACTGTCTTTTCGTCTATGGTCTCGTCGTCGACGGTGGCGTCATTGTCGATTTCTCAGTCGACGATGTGGTCTTGACTCTCGTTGACGACAAGGGTAGCATTGACGGTATGGAACCTCCAGAACTCACCGTGGACATGGTAAACACAGTCGACCATCGACGATGAGAGGGTCACTGTGGTCTGAGAAGTTGAAGTAGACTGAGCAGAGCTCAGGGAGACTCCCTTACACTACGAAGTGCGGTGAAAACTGGGGGACTCAGTCTCTCTTGGGAAGGTTCTAGAGGGTGCTGGGTGCTGATTGGCTGAGTTTTCACTTTGGTTCTTTTTGTAAAAGGAGACTAATAGGCTATAGAAAATATGGTTGCTACCATAATAGCCTATGAAAAGGTATAATCTATTACTTACTACTTTGTAATTTATGTACCGTGGGACTCCCACTATGACAAGGGGGAATGATTCAGGCATGTGAATCTATGAGAGATACCCCAATACTGGATAATGGGAAGTGATCAGTGATGCCTCTGGCAAGGGACTGGACCTCAGGGAAATGAGGAAGGTGGTGTGCCAGAGTGAGGAAATAGTTGATCTGAGAGAGACTACCATTAGCTCCTGAATGCAATGCGTTATTAATGCACCAAATATCTATTAGTCAAATAGCTGATAAGAAGTCAGCCAGAGGGTGACTGGAAGATCCCTCCTGTCTGGGGGGGCGGGCGAGAAGTCCCACTATTTTGGTCAGGTATCTGAGCGAGACTAACTCCTTCGCTAAAGCACATCTCAGATCTTCTTGGTCATGGACACTTTATTGTGATGAAGGCTTAAGGTCTGATCCACCAAATAGATGAGAAATCCTAGGAAACACAGAGACTGAGAAGGGCTGAATTATGTATTCTGTTTGTTGATAATGAAGCCAAGGTCCTGTGGTGTGCCATCTCCAGCTGTTCTTGGAGTCAGGCCTTGTCTGGGTGTACTAGAGCACAATGATGTGTAGATAAATTATCAAACAAACTCCTCTGCATCGAATTAATTCCACTACCGGTTTCAACTTTGGTGACACACCAGAGAGCAAAGGAAATCCCAAAAGGAAGTGCTACGACCTTCCCTTTCCACCACAATTGTAGGAACCTTCAATGAGATTGTAAAGTAAGCATCCTGCAGGTCTGTCCTGGCCATCCAATCGGCAGGTAGTAGGATGTCTCTCAGTAGATGGGGGCCTTCCATCTTGAAGTGATAATAGACCACTCAGCCATTGAATTCCCTTACTTTGATCACCAGATGCATCCCTTTGCCTTTTTTTTTTTTTAAGACCAGGAATATATTGCTGAGAAAACCAGAGCGTGTGGCACTGAAGGAACAATGACTCCTTTGACCAGGAGAGAGGTAAAATCTTGTTTTATTAAAATTGATGTCCAGTTCCAAAAAGTAATTATTAAGGAAGTGAGCAACCCGGAATACCCTTGAGGGCTTGGGTAAGTAAATATAGAAAGGTAAAGATGCCTTCAAGGGACTTTGTTCAATCTAAGTTTTGTTATTTAAAATTAATATGAGAAGAACCAATTTATCGTCCTTACAATGAGTGAATCAAAACTGATCAAATTGTGTTGTCAACATGAAACATATAAACAAAGACACAGGGTGTATACGAAAAAAGTGTTTTTATCAAATAATTCATTAAGAAAAATCAGCTTCATATACAGACAAATAAGCGAATAAGATTTTAGGACTGTGGGTACACATAAAAATAAATTGCTAAGTGACTCAACAGAACCTAAAAGACACCTATCCCAAAACACATTGAGTAAAACAAAGCAAGGGATGAAGTGCAAAGTCGACGTTTCGGTTTCTTAGCAGTTATTTGATGAAACCATCCTCAGGACTGTAATCAGTTCAGATCTGTATAGAAATATTGTAGTCTATCGAATGCGGAGACGGCTCATCCAAGTTGGATGTAGCGTCTGAACTTCACTCACATAGGGTTCACGTATTCATGCACAGTAGAATTCATCCAGTGTATGTTAGGTGAATTATTATCAAATTTCTGTTTAAAATCAGAGGTCGATGCACATAATTTGAGCTTAAACGAGCCTGTGAGCAGTCAGAGATCCTGCAGTGTCTTAAGATGCAGCGAGGTGAAGTCAATAACGCGTGTCATCAAAGTGGCTTCACTTTGATGACACGCGTTATTGACTTCACCTCGCTGCATCTTAAGACACTGCAGGATCTCTGACTGCTCACAGGCTCGTTTAAGCTCAAATTATGTGCATCGACCTCTGATTTTAAACAGAAATTTGATAATAATTCACCTAACATACACTGGATGAATTCTACTGTGCATGAATACGTGAACCCTATGTGAGTGAAGTTCAGACGCTACATCCAACTTGGATGAGCCGTCTCCGCATTCGATAGACTACAATATTTCTATACAGATCTGAACTGATTACAGTCCTGAGGATGGTTTCATCAAATAACTGCTAAGAAACCGAAACGTCGACTTTGCACTTCATCCCTTGCTTTGTTTTACTCAATGTGTTTTGGGATAGGTGTCTTTTAGGTTCTGTTGAGTCACTTAGCAATTTATTTTTATGTGTACCCACAGTCCTAAAATCTTATTCGCTTATTTGTCTGTATATGAAGCTGATTTTTCTTAATGAATTATTTGATAAAAACACTTTTTTCGTATACACCCTGTGTCTTTGTTTATATGTTTCATGTTGACAACACAATTTGATCAGTTTTGATTCACTCATTGTAAGGACGATAAATTGGTTCTTCTCATATTAATTTTAAATAACAAAACTTAGATTGAACAAAGTCCCTTGAAGGCATCTTTACCTTTCTACAGTTCCAAAAAGGCAATCTGAGCCGGCTTTTTGTTCTGTAGTCGCGCCCCATAAAACCATCAGGAAGCCTGTTGACAGTCTGCAGTACCCAGGCAACCCTGTGTGTTCTCTCCACGTGTGGAGGAACAGGCTTAAACATTCCCCCTATGTTTGGAAGGGAAGAAAGGTTATTTCTTACCTGAGAGTCCACCTGGGGCATTGGCAGCACCATTAAAGGAACCTCTCTCTTTGCAGCCTCGGACCAGACAGAATCCTTCAAATAGTTTTTGATACTGTTACAGGTGGTTTCCTTGGTACTGCTGGTAGGCCTAGGAGAAGGGATGGCCAGGAGAGTGACCCATACTTCTACCGGCCCCACCAAAAACATGTTTGCCAAAGACCACCTTCATGGACTGTTGGGCTTTATATAGCGACATGAAGGTGGTCACAAACTTGCAGAGGTCTTTCACAATGGGGTCCCCAAAGAGGCCCTAGTCTGCCACTGCTCCAGCTTCTGAATTGTGGAAAACAAGAAAGGAGTTGAGTGCAGGAGTAACTTTAGACCATAAATGCTTATAACAAACATAATAAATGTGTCAAAACATTTAACTTAATTATGGCAAGTTATTTGAAAGACTCACAAAACCATATATTTCAAAACCTATTTGTTGGTGTTATTTTATTTCCTTTTTCTTATTATTTGTTTTAATTTTTATGAGACAAACATCAGCCTACAAAAATGACTTTAAATCACAAAAACAAACAAAATTGTATACACTATTGTGGTCACTCTTGACATTTCCCAGACATAATCATGCATCGCTTTTTACACATGTTGTTGGTTTTATTCATCTATCATATACATTTGAAATCCAACCACAGACGGTATAAGGACCACGATATTTTCTTAGACTTTTCTATTCTGTCTCTTAACGAAAGGTAATTATTTCCTCTTTTATATAAGTGGAGTGTTCTTTCTACCAAAGGGAAAATGGTAGATGCGTTTCGGCCTTCAGACTATTTTTGGCCTCATCAGGACCCAAGAAAATTAGGGGGATGAACACATTTTTCTCTCATAGGCAGTACAACACGACACTGTTCATTGGGCACGCATTGTTCCAAAGCATTAATATCTCAATGTGCTCGTAGCTCCACTGCTTGTTCTTTTATTCAGTCAGACAGTCCGGCCGCAATGCTGATCTGTCTCGGCTGTGGGGTTTTTCGACAAACACCTCCGGGGTAATGACTTCCTACGGTGTTGGGGGGGGGAAAAACTGTTTCTTGCATATCAACACTCTGGTTGGACTCAAATTCTGCTGTCGCATGGGTGCGGTGGGGGATAAAAGAACAACATTGTTGCGTTTTACACAATATGAGCCAAAAAATAGTGTCCATGTTGGAACTCAAATCCTTAACATAGGGAAAAGGAAAAAAATCAACATCAATCGAGGCATCTCCAGGAGGCTCTCTCTGGACAATACAACGGGGTGACCAGGCATTCTTGTGAATCTTTGGAATGTGCAGGCCTGCCAAGTGTCACACATCAGGCGTGATGCCATCGCATTTCAGTGTGGTGTTCACACATCACCGCACTGAAATGCATTATCAAGCATTTTTGCCACTGACCGCACTCTCTGCTAACAGCGCTGAAACTGGCTGCTCACTACGCCAGGTGCTAGCGGGCGCCGGTGCTCAGACACACACCTGTGTGCGCCCTGGGCCGCAGGCAGCAGACTTGACATGCAGCCAGCAGCAGCACAGTTAGTAAACAGTTAAATCTGTGCTCTTAGACTCAGTGTAACAAATGTTACCATCTGCCCTGCTACCAGTGCCTGCACGGCGGGCTGTCAGAGAGTTACTGACTCCGAATGCCCAATTACCGAGACCCGGGCGGGCCTTCCCTCCGAAGTCGTTGCGTTTACAGGCTGTGGCACTGTGGAACAGGATGGACAGACACAGGCAGGAGCACCAACACCCCAAAGTTCACTGCCGCAGCTGTGGACAAAATCAAGTGCGACCACCGCTAATAACGCAGGGCTGCCATTTTGTAAATGTATGTTCTGGCTCCAATCTGAATCCATGTTTAATTCACCCAGCCATGCCGGCCGAGACACGAGACGCAAATTATAAATAGGTGGTGCTGCACACGGCGCGGAAATGGGCGCCAGTTATGACCTTTTCAAAATGTTTAATTCTGCCAAGAGTGGGCTTGCCGGTGCATGCAATGCTAGAAGTATGTGGTTTGTGCCTGCTGCCTCTCAAGTGAGTACATCTGCAGAGGCTGCCGGACAGACTGTAGTTGGTGCCTGCAGCCTGTAAGGATCATGCTGCGTGACTCGGGACCAGGTGCGGTTGCCGGATAACATTTTGCCTGCATGCAGCCTCTCGTAGCGCTGGTCCAGACAATTCTCCTTTGATCGCTGTGCCAGAAGTCATTTTTGAGCGTCAGTAATCACTGTGGTGTGCTTGTTACACAGCTCTCATTGCTTGGCTGTCTCCTCTGTGATTGGATACAGTACACCTGACTAGGCCCTGCATCAGTGCCCGGGAGAGAGGTTGTTTCCGGCCTGGCCACAGTGAGAGAATCCATAGATAATTTGGAGCTGGATCGGGGGCCCGCCCTGGTGCTTCAATGAAGCCTAAACCGGACTCAAGCTTTTTGTCAGTGCATGCCGGGTACAGCTGAGACCATGGCGATTTGCCCCCTGAGATGAGGTTGCAGCTATCTCTTTAGTTGACGTTCTCCCACCAGTGCAGTCCGATCTCCAGATGGCATGTTAGGTCACAGTGTGTGGGGTGTTTTTTTTTTTGTCTGTTTGTGGGCTTGTCAGGCTGGACTGCTGATTTTTCTGAAGAAAATAAAATCCTGCAGTAAGCTTAAATGAACGGAATCTGACATGCAAAACACATATATAGCATATGAGGACAACCTGAAAAGGTGTTTATGATCTCCTACTGTTGCACTGACTTTCTGTGCTATGAAAATTTGCTTTTGGTGGTACAGTTGCGTTGCTCAAATGGGTGTAATTTCTGATATTTATGTTTTCCTCGTTTTCATTGCTTGATTTTACTCGCAAAAAAGTGTTACTCATAGTCGTTGAAACGTAACTCATAATTTCCCTAAAATTATTAACACGTCACTCGTAGCAATCTGAAACCTTGGCAGCTATAAATGTGATCAAAAGTTTGGATGGTCGCACCGAAGAAATAGATATTCAAAATAGTCCAGAACCACTCTGTCTCTCAAATTGCAGTGGATCGTAAAATGCTTTTATACTATTGGAGTCAAACTCTCTCGAGATTAGCTGGTAACATGAAGCCTACGGGCTTCCTTGTAATATTGTTCCTTTGTTTGTAGGACTACATTACCCCCTTTTAGCTGATGGCTTTATAATTACAGCATTGTCATTCGTGAGTGATAGTATTGCTTGCCATTGTTCCTTATCATATTCCGATTCTTGCTGTTATGTCCTCATTGACTCTTGGTTCTCAACCTCTTCAAATCTTTTGTAACACTCATGAAAGCAGTCTATGGCGTCATGTGAAGCCTGGGGGTAAAGTGCGATTTAGCCTTAAAAGTGCTCTTGGTACTGTTGCCATATCCCTGCTCGTTCTATAATAACATCCATTGAACTTTTAAAGTTGGCTAGTGCCGCTTCATCCAAATGATGTAGTGTCATCAAAGCCTGCAAATCATTTCCTGTCAGGTTGTTGGTAGGTCTTGATGTTTCTATCCCAGTAGATCCTGTTTTCTTGGGATTGAGAATATGATCCTTCATCAGCTTGAGTTTCCTGATGTATTGATAGAGATCTAAACGTGTTTGTATGTAAACGAAACATGAGGTAGGGCAGAAAGCCAGACCTATTTCAGGACCTCTTTCTCGACATTCATTAAAATCCTTTCAGTAAGATTGACTACTGTCAACTCTGCCACCATAACTCCTGTTGCACCCCACACCTGCTCCAAGTCACTCTTTGTGATGCTGGATCTGCCGCGCCATTTCTTGCACCATCTGGTTTTGCTCCTGTGTGCTGTGGAGGACGTGTACGCTGGGAGGTTCTCTGCCACGTTTCTCTTATTACCTGGTACTCCAGGAATTTATTTTTATTTTCACTATTGCTTGGTCTTGGTACTGCACTTGTGTATTCTCCCTCTGAGAGTCTGTGTCCACTTCTGATTCAGAAGTGTTCCTGGTGCGGACAGTGTTCAAATTTTTGGTTTGATTGAGTAGCCTTCTTGGGATATCTAATTTCTTGGCGAAAGTCAAGTTCTACCTGACTCATCATCCCACTGGTCCCAGGCAAATGTACTTAGTTGCATTGCTCGATTGTATTTTCATGTGCTGCAAGCTGCGTTTTCATATATTGGTGCAGGTCATTAACTGTTGATGTTTCTTCCTCCTGTGCTATTGTTTCTTTCATTTGATTTTTTTTTAATCTCTTCCAATAATTTTGCCCTATCACTTGTGGCGTATTTGAGGAGGATCTGGATCATCCCCTTTGCAGATGCAGTTGTGAATTCAACCACTCCTGCAGAAGAGAATCTGGATTCTCATATGACGGAATGGTATAGATGCAGAGACCTCAAGGTATTCTGTCGACATCGAAATACCCCTGATGGCCATACTCCCCTCCCCCCCACCACTTCCTCTCATCCTTTTCCAATACTTTTCCACTACTGTGCGCGCCTTCCTGTCCCTCCCCCTCCACCCCAGTCTACTGGTTTTGAAAAGAGGGAAGGCTGAGTTGGTCTTGGTATTCAAACTTGTGACGAAACACTTTGAGCTATATTTACTTATGACCTTCATTAATTTTAGTATTCAAACAATGACCTAATGAAGGAAGCAATGATTAAGGATGACAGTCAAAGTGCATCTTTTAATATTCTCTCATCCCTCACGATACAAAACAATTCAGTGGGAAGCGTCTGATGTATATTTTACATTATTAATACCACTTTTTGTATTCATCATATTTACCATATGAAGTGCTGTTGATTACTAATTATTTTCCATCAAGTTTAGAAACGGTATCTAGATGCGCTCTTAAGTCATAGGAGCTGACTGCAGGATATATGTATAACATCACCTTAAGCAAACACCTTGATAATCTTAGAAGGAGGAATTGCAATTTGTTTGTTTCTGAATTGATTTATGCCAAACGTTGCTCTTTTAACTGTTTTTAGGATATGCCTTCTCCATATATGAAGTGTGCTAAACCTTAATGTTTCACTTTAACAGAAACGTCCAAAAAGAGTAATGCAAAGGAAAAGTTGCTGCAGAAGATTGCTCTTTACGAGGAGGGGCAAATAGACAGCTCTGAGCTGCTCAGTCTGAACTCTGAAACGAGTACGCATGAAGCTTCGGACACCGCCTTATGAACTGTGCTCTGTAGATCTGCTGACAGATGCCCTGGGTGGACATGATCCTTACAAATGTAGAATGTGACTTAACTGAAGTCTACACACAGAAATTCAGTTCATTCCGAGAAAAAGAGAACGATAACTGATGGGGGACCCCTGGGGGGCGAGAAGGCAGTGTCCTATTTGAGGTGAGACATTTGCAGACAAAACAAACTTGGTTCAAACATGTAAAGAATAAATGGCAAAACACTATTCCTGTTTTAAGTGGTGCAAATGAGTGAATTCCCCGTGACCACAAACATCCAGAAAATCCTGAGCTCTTTCTCTAAAGCACAAAGTGGCACCTGACCAAATGGACTAAAATTCTACTCACTGTCCTATGGCATACTTTCACCAACTCTCAGGAACTCTTACTATCCACCCAAAGACCGCTGCAGAATCTTCCAAACAACTTTTTCGATTACCGTGGAACCAGAAAATTGTTTGTGATTTATTCATAAACACTATGACGTGGTTTCTATGTAAATTAGTGGAACATATATTTGTTTACAAGAAATGGTTACTGATGATCATGCATTATAGTATTTAAATAAAAAAAAAGTAATGCGCCAGCTAAGCCTTCAAATTCTGAGCATTAAAAAATAAAAAGTGCTGCTCCAGTCTCGCCAATGATGTTGTGTTTCTTAATTACTGCTTTGTATGGCAATGAATGAAGGAGATATGTGCACTTCCATCATGTCCACAAGCATATAGGAGAGCTGACAGACTTTGGGAGAGACAAATCCGATTTTTATAGGAAGGTACCCACATTATGTCGGGGGGAAGATACTAAAGGAATTACAGTATCTCGAAGTCAACCATGTATGGTATTAAATAAGGAAACGATGATATACAAACTGTACAGCTAGAATTCAGCATTCCACATTTCATGGCTCATTCTATTAGAAGAAGAAAAAAAAATCAGACTTATGGTCTCTTGGGATGCATAATAGGAGTTTATTGTTAAGGGCGAAGTTTAGTGGCAATGAGGGACAAGCTTAGATTATGTCCATACTATAAAATAGCGTCAAAGAGTTTCAGGGACACACGCTGTAATATTTAACATTATCCAACTACATTGAATAACACTGTAAACCCGGAATCCAAAATCCAGTATCAGACCAGATTACACTTTCAATTATTCCTGGACCTTCTGTCAGCAATATTTCGAGACCTTGCTCTGTGCACCTCTGAATCCACCAGTGAAAAACATAATAATGAATCTAAAAAAGAGGTTGCTGAGTTAGGGGAGAATTGTGGGCTTACGATTGCCTATGTAATGCAGGCTATGCCCAGGTCGCCGCCCGTGGGGGGTGGGTCGATAAATAAAACACTCCTGGGCCTAACACCATTAGATGAGGGAAAATGCCCAACATGTGAATCTGGAAGAGTTCCGTGCCAAACAAGCATTGGAAATGCAATAGGTCTCGCAGCATTAGAGTTAGTGCTTTTAGAATTGTTTATGGGTTTTTTGTAAATCTTTAGCATTTTTGTTTCCTGTAGCCAATGCTAAAGAATTAAAAAAAAAAGCCATAAACATTTGTAAAAGCTCTAACTCAAATGCTCCGAGACCTATTGCACTGTGTGAGGGTGAGGGGTTGAGGGTGAGGGTGGGTGAGGGTGGGTGAGGGTGGGTGAGGGTGAGTGAGGGTGAGTGAGGGGTTGAGGGTGAGTGAGGGTGAGGGTGAGTAAGGGTGAGGGTGAGTGAGGGTGAGGGTGAGGGTGCTAGTAATTACAGGAAATTAGAACAGGAAATAGCGTAGATGGAAAGCGTTTAACAAAGTGAAAATTAGCACATGAGGTTCTGCAAACATCCTCATCGGGGTAGCACAGATCGGCAACTCTAAAAACACATTACTTGAACAGCGAATGAGACGTGAAATGTATTAGGTCACCTGCCTTATAAGGGATTTAAAGGTTAATAACTAATTAGAAATAATGGTCTCACTTCGAAGATCTATTAATAAACCTCTCAGCTCATTAAATACATTCTATACGCCGTCACAGCAGGCGTTTTTAAATATCCGATAAAGGGAAACCCTACTGAAAGGATTCGTGCTGTTGCAGGGAAAATTGGTTCCATTTGAAACCCCACACGTCACGGGGTTCAACTCACAGTGACAGAACTCCAATGCACCGCTCAGAGTGAGATGACATGCCCTGAATGTTAACTCCTCTTTACTTACACGCACCGCCGGCGGTGTAGATGTTAAAAAGTGGGCTGGGTGACGTACAGTAGGCCAATGCCACTGAAAATAAAGTCTGATCAGCTAGCGGCCAAGAAAGTCGCAAAGTCACATACATAATAAAGCATCTAGGTTTCATAAAAGGTTAATGCTCCCTAAAAGCACGTTTCTTCTTCGTGCTGAGGAAAACGAAAAAACCGAAAGAAGCGCTTAACTCTAGTATGCTTGCAACGTATCCTTTTGAATGAGCACCACTAGACATGCGCAGTATTTAACGCTTTCAGTGAGGTTCGCGGCACCATGCCAACAGCTGCACGGTGCCTCCCTTGCGGGTGGCGACATTACGCTGCCAGTGCAGGAGGCCCAGGACCAGTGACGTCAGCTGCGCGCACACACACACCGCACGTCGATGCAACCAAGACCGACGCGGCATTACAACACTGGCAGGTCCAGGCGGATCTCGGGAGCCCATCATGGGAACACAGAACAAGAATGAGCCCTCAGGAAAAGTTAAAAGGCTGCATGCGCTTGCTAAAGCCGACTGCCTAATTTAACCAGCATGCAAAGCAGAAAACACACGCTCATGAAAGTGTCTTGTTGTGACCCACACAGGACACGTTTGGAGCGACTTTGACGGTGTTCAGTAGCAAACGGCAATCGTTATAACACGTCAGCCCGCCTATGCCATAAGTAAAAGTAGCAGTGCCTCCGTGTAGAAGCATGAAACAAATCGTACTCACCTCACGGTAGAAGTAGGAGAAATGCGACACGGCGGGAAGGGGAGGGGCGGAGCGGGTAAAATAACAAACAAGACGGAGGGAAGAGAGGGGAGGGGGAGGAGAAATGCGACACGGCCGGAGCAGGGGGCGGAGCAGGGAGAGCGGGCTTTGGAATGTAATTGACACGGCCGGCCGGGAAACTGAAAGCATGGCCGGCCGGCCGTGAAAGCCTTTGATGCGGCAGGGGAAATGCGAGACGGCGGGGAGGGGGCGGAGCGGGTAAACAAAGACGGACGTGCACGCGCTTTTAAGCTCAATGCGCATGCGCATTGAGCTTAAAAGTCACGGGCACTGCAAGGAATCGCCACGATTCCTTGCAAGTTGGATAAAGAGTCGATGAGCCCCCATAGTCTCGCTTGCTCGATGCGCATGCGCATCGACAGGCGAGACCTAAAAACAGTGTTTGTAGTTTGTTGCCATACCATTGTCTTCAGTAAAGCTCTCAATATTCTTCTGTATTGAATTATCAATATAGCCAAAGGAGGGCAACTGTACCAGGTGCTATTTAACCAATACCAAGGTGGGGCGGGGCATATAGTCCATGGTAAAGGCCTAAGTGGAAGGGTTGTTATGCTAATGCAACAGTCACCAACTGAAGGGATAATATACTGATTTAACAAGATTGTGACTCAAGAGGACACATAGTTTATAACACAAAAGTACTGCTCTCTGCGGATTCATTGCTTTAGTGTTGGTACCACCAATCTAAACAAAATTGTCCTCGACTGAGGGCTTTAATTTAACAATCCACGATTAGAGGCCCAGGAATAGAGAAGAGAAATTAATTGTTTTTATTGCCCTCCGGCAGAAGGCAATAAAACCTGTGCCAACCATCCTCCTCAGCCCACCTTCTTCCACCCATCTTGATTCTCATAAGCAATCCTAGAGGTCCAATGTCCCTGTCCCACCTAGCTTTTCATTTTTCCCAGGAAGGCTTAGAATGCTAACAAAAGAAAGTAGTTATTGCAATCTTTCTATACTTTCTGGTAGGCCGAACAATCTGATTATTCTAAAGAGAGTGCTAATATAACTTACATATGAATGTTGTGCAGGAAGGTCTCAGTGTGATTTATGCCTCAAACCAAATTCAAACTGGTTGATAAAGGAAACACAATCAGGTGGGGACTTTAACCTGAACATAAGTTAATTCTTGGACCATCGAGCAATCGAACGTCGAGCAGAGTCTTCATGTAGCTTTTGCCTGACACCCATGCTGTAACCTCAAGTGGAAAGAATTAAAGACTAAGTAGTGACCTTTATGCAGGGCCACTGGGATTGTGCGGCCGTAGTGATTTTTGCATAGTTGTACATTCGCCACATAGTTCATCATTTGCGGCATAACTTGCAGATTTAACAAACAATTGTTTCTAGCTCAAATGGTACAGAAGCTACTAAAAAATGCATTAACACTTGTTGCCAGGCGGCAGAAAGCCCTTTGCAAAGCTGGACTGGTCACCTTTCAGTTGCTTATTGCTATATTAAGATGTTCATGATCATCTTTATTCGATTTTATAGATAAAATCATAAAAGACAAATCATTTCATTTAAAAACAATATATAGAATATCAGTAATTCATATTTTAAAACTCCCACTAGAAAGCGCACCAGAAAAAAGCAGGTAAAAAAGTGAATTCAACAGCTGTAAAAAAAAAAAATGGAAAGGCTGGTCTAACTTGGTTAAAACTAAGCGGTGATAAAATTGGGCGCATAAAATTGTGGCGCAGGTAACTATATTTTGGGCAGAACATGACCACATGTAATGTGTCATTAATCAAGATGTTATCGCAGTTGCAGGGGGGGTGGGGGGGCAGATCTGAGTATTTGAAACCACCCCGATTAAAAGGATCAGTCGGTGAAATAAATTTTACCTAAAATGGGTCAACAATCGGCGTAGATGGCAGGGTATGTCCCCGGTCAGATAAGGTTCAATGTTATTGACTGTTTACACCAACAGAGCATGTTGCATGGAGTATTTTGTTAGGGCAACATCTTCATGTTCTGACCATAACTTATCCATAAGTGCAGATACAACCCATTTTCCATCAACACGAGTTATGCTTGTGGAGTTCACAAACCTATCCGGCATACCTATAGCCCACAAGCTACCTGCCAAGTACGCCAACCATGGCATCTATAGGGGCTTGTCTAATTGTAAGATGTCTTGCAGCTACTAAAACCCAACTCCTCCTTTGCCCAGATCGAATTCCAGAGTTGTAATGTATTAGGTCAAAGCCGATCAGCTAAGTTATCCATACCTAGTTCTTCGTGGACAATTTTGTAGTGTGCTTTGGCAAACGCCCAAGAGACTCCTTAAAAACGTATTTTCTGCAACTTGAAGTGTAACAACCTGGCCGTATCCCCAGATTATGCTGCCATAACACAGTAAGGGGATACATTTAGCCCTGCAGATCTCCAAAACCAATTGGACGTGGATGCGCCCAAATTGGCGGGAAAAATCCCTGACACCAAATATTGCCCTGCTGAAAGAGGAAACATTTTGATTAAAGAGCGAGTGCCTGTTAAGCTCAGAATCCAGTTGAATCCCCAGGTACTTGAACTTTTCCACCCTTCTGATATGCTGGGCTTCTATTACATATTTCATTGTTTTTATTTTTGATGGGCCGAAGTTCATGATGTATCAAAGGCGGAGCTGAGATCCATGAAGGCCAGATGGCCCTCTTCTTGACCTTAATATACTTGCAGGTTAAAAGATAGAGGTTCGTGGTCTGATCTATTGTAGCCCGACCAGGGCAAAACCCATACTGGAGGTCAGACAAAAAGCCTCGCGCCTTGGGCCAATCTGTGAGGCGATTTAATAAGATCCTGCCAACAATTGTCACCTCAGAGTCTATGAGAAAAATGGATCTGAAACACGCCGGGTCTGATCTATTGCCCTTTTTAAACGACAGGGACTATGTAGACTGGGACCATGTGGAAAGAAGATGACTAGATACAGCAGAGTTTAAGTGCAGTGTCAGTATCTGTGCCCACAAGTCTATATGATCTTTGTATTAGTCACCAGGTACCCCACCAGGCCCTTGTGCCTTGTTTAAAGGCAATTGGGAAATGGCAGCTCTGACCTCCGAGAGGCTTAAAGTTAGATTACGGTCTGTCTGTGGGCCTTCTACATGCTCCAGCTATCCCTCAAGGCTATAAATGGCCCTGAAGTGATCCACCCAAGCCTGAGATGGGATGGTACATGCTTGTTTGGTAAGCTGGTCTTCATGAAAAAGGGAAGAGTTGATGACTCCCCAGAAGGCTGCGCTATTGCGCAGCTGACTGGCCATCACCAACTTGTTAATGTTAAGAGACATTTATTTAGCGCACTGTCACCATGAGTTTCCTGGCGCTAATGGAATACTAAGATTGAACAGTAGGAATTTAGTGAGGATGGGAGAAGAGCAAAGTTTTTAAGGATTTCCTAAAAGAGAGAAGGGAGCAAGAAGTCTTGAGTGAAAGTGGGAGAGAGTTCCACAGCTTAGGGGCCAGGTGAGAGAAACTGCGACCACCAGATCTAGTGAGTTTGAAACGGGGGACGACTAGGAGCTGGAGGTGGGTGGACCTCAGGGTGCGAGGGGGACAGTAAGGAGTGATCAGGGACTTCAGGAAAGCAGGGGAGGGACCGGTGAGAGCCTTGAAGACCAGGCAGTGGACCTTGAAAGCAATTCTTTCATTGACTGGTAGCCAGTGGAGTTGATGTAATAAAGGTTGGGCCGACTGCCATCTGGGGATTTTGAATGCAAGTCTGGCGGCCTGGTTCTGAACAATCTGTAGCCTGGACAACTGGGATTTGGGAAGGACATGATATATAGAGTTGGAGAAATCCAGACGGGACATCACCAGGGCTATTAAGACTTGTAACAAGGCTTCGGGAGTCAGGAGGTGGGCAACTTTCCGTATCCTGTATAGCTGGAACATACAGGAGGATGTTACCGCGCTCACCTGGGCCTTGAGAGTGAGCCCAGAGTCAATGATGACCCCGAGACTCTTTACACAGCCAGCAGGAGAAGGAGGTGTACCAAGCTCAATAGGCCAATACTGGGGGCCCCAATAGGGGGCACTTCTCTCAGGAAGGAGAAGCTCAGTTTTGCCAGGGTTGAGCTTGAGTTGATTTTGGTTCATCCAGTGCTGGATGTGTGTCATGGCCGCCTGAAAGTTGGAAACAGCGTCAGGGGAGGTGAGGGGGAAAATAATTTGCAAATCATCTGCGTAATTAAACACGGTGATATCCCACCTACCTAAGGAGTGAAGGAGGGGTTGAAGGTACAAATTAAAAAGAAGGGGGGACAAGGAAGATCCCTGAGGGACCCCGCAAGATGACGAAACGCTGGGGGCGCTGAAAGGACCCAAACTAACCTGAGATCTCCCCTCTAAAAAAGACTTGACCCAGGACAAAGCAGGCCCACAGACTCCGGCGGACTCGACACGGTGGAGTAAGATGTTATGGTCCACCGTGTCGAATGCCGCCGATAAGTCAAGTAGGACTAATGCCTGGGGTAGTCCTCTGTCGGCATTGAGTCTGAGGTTATCCAACACGGCCAGAATCACAGCCTCTGTAGAGTGGGCTGGTCTGAAGCCGGCCTGGTTTGTTTCCAGGAAGTTGGACTCCTCGATGAATTGCGAGAGGCAAGTAGTAACATGTGCCTCCAAGATCTTAGACAGGTAAGGCAAGAGGGAGATGGGCCGATAGTTAGCGAGGACCGCTGGGTCCGCGCCAGGTTTCTTTAACAGGGGCACCAGTACGGCCTCCTTAAATGACCTGGGGACTGTGCCAGAGTTGAGGGAAGAATTAAGTAAAGGTAGGATGCAGTGTGGAAGGGTGTGACAAATGTCGCGGAGCACAGAAGGGGGACAACAGTCCTTAGGGGAACCAGATTTCACACGGGTGGACAGCTTGGCAAGGGAATCCGGATCAAGTGTAGGGAACTGGGACAGGGTAGAGGTATTGACGGGGGGTTACTGCTGTGGCTGAAGAGGGGGAGTGGGGAATGGAATTTTCAATTGTGGTGATCTTGTCAATAAAAAAGGAATAGCATTGCATGACTCTGCAGAGGGAGGCAAGTTCGGGAGTGTCCTGGCGTCCGATGTTAATTCGCCAAGGACTTTGAAAATCTCTTTGGATTTGTTGGGAGCTGTTAAGATTCTCTCAGAGACGAAAGCAGACTTGGTTGTAATGATGGCTTTTTTATAAACTTTCTGTGCGGACACGTACGCCTCCCTATCGACGCTAAGATAATTACCCCTCCATCTTCGCTCCAGTTGGCGCAGCTCGAGATGTTGTTTCAAGGCTGAATTGTACCATTTATGAGAGTTACTATGGCGTGTTTGAGGAAAGCAGGACAGGGGTGCAAATTGGTCACTAGCCGTTGAGCCAATGGGTGATATTAGCGTCCATGATGTTAACATCTAGGATGTCAGTAATTAGAGGCTGGGTCTCAGCAAGGGAGGAGAGGAAGGCAGATGAATTAAGGGCCTTCCATTTCCGAGCAGTCCCTCCCTCCAGAGGGGGAGGCCTAACCAGAACTTTTACAAGGATGGAAGACTCGATCAGTGAATGATCGGACCAGACACAGGGGGA
Organism: Lissotriton vulgaris; assembly: GCF_964263255.1. Taxonomy (NCBI): domain Eukaryota; kingdom Metazoa; phylum Chordata; class Amphibia; order Caudata; family Salamandridae; genus Lissotriton; species Lissotriton vulgaris. The sequence goes on from NC_141697.1 coordinate 1,183,539,550, forward strand.
GATAATCGGACAGGAAAGCGACACCCCCTGTGTCCAGATGTGGTCCAGGATATGACCCCCGATGTGAGTAGGGGAGGTGATGTGCTGAGTCAGATTGAGGCTAAGGAGCGCCTCGAACAATTCAGTGGCATGAGGGCCAGCGTCAGCATGATTGAACCAATAGTTAAAGTCTCCGAACACAGCACTGCGGGCTGAGGAAGTCATCAAGGCAGAGAGCTGCTCGCAAAGAGCGGCAGGAAACAGGGGCATGGGGGTAGGGGGGCGGTATAGGACAATGAGGGTCAGAGCGCCAGCTTCGGTTGGCAGGCTGATGACGAGATTCTCGGCATCAGGGAGACATAGTGAGGAGGACGTGATGAGAGGCAAATCTTTGCGTATGACTGCCGCCACCCCACCGCCACGGCGGCCTGTAGGCCGATTGGCGTTCAGCATGTAATAATTAGGGGGTAGAGCAGCCAAGATGTCAGGAAGGGAGAGATCAGACAGCCAGGTCTCAGTGAGCAGCAGAATATCAGGATTCTCAGCTGTCAACAGAAGGAAGATATCGGCATGATGTTGAGGGAGAGACCGTGTGTTGAGATATAAAATACGGATGCAGGTCTCGGACGGGGTGGGGACAGACGCGGATGCCCAGATGAGTCTGGGAGAGGGCAAGTCGGCCGAGATGCCAAGAGACACCAGACGATCCCAGGTAGTGGATAGAAGAGCACAAGGGGGATGCTGGAGGCTTCTGAGTGAAGCAGAGGAGTAAGTAATGGGAGGGGCGGCATCCCAGGGCCCTGGGCCCGTCTGGCTGCGGACGGGCGCAGACGGGCTGGACTTTGGCGCGACTTCGGCACGCTGACGGCGTGCCCGCTGCGCCCGTCCGCTGCGCTCCCTGTGAAGGGACGCCATTTTATAGGGCTGAGGTCGTGAGGGGCCGAGCGCTGGACCGCTCACCTACTCACCCTCCTCACCCAAGATGGCGGCCAACTGCGAGTCCCGGCAGGAATTAATCTCCTGCGAGGGACGAGTAGTGGCGAGAGGACAGTGGACAGCAAATGCGGCGATTAGTACTGCCCAGCGCGCGGTAGGGGTAATACCTGCACAACAAAAAAATTATTGACACAACACAAGCATTAAAATGTTAATAAAATGCGCGGAAGGCGCAGAGCACAGCGAGAGTCAGGCGAGTGGCTAAGATCCCACTGACCAGCTCAAAGTATCCAATCAATTGGGGGCTAAGGCACAATGATTTTTATAGGGCTGAGGTCGCGAGGGGCAGAGCGCTGGACCGCTCACCTACTCACCCTCCTCACCCAAGATGGCGGCCAACTGCGAGTCCTGGCAGGAATTAATCTCCTGCGAGGGACGAGTAGTGGCGAGAGGACAGCGGACAGCAAATGCGGCGATTAGTACTGCCCAGCGCGCGGTAGGGGTAATACCTGCACAACAAAAAAATTATTGACACAACACAAGCATTAAAATGTTAATAAAATGCGCGGAAGGCGCAGAGCACAGCGCGAGTCAGGCGAGTGGCTAAGATCCCACTGACCAGCTCAAAGTATCCAATCCAGGTCTGTGCTTTGATTTGGGCTTTACGTTCTTTACAGGCTTTCATAAATGCCGGCCTGGCCTTCTTAACCTTTACCTGACAGTGGGGCTTAGCATGCAAGAGATTCTACAGGGCCTTATTGGCTCTAGAGCACTGTCTATCAAATCATCTAACTACACAGGTGGTCAGAGAGGCAACGATTTTAAAGGAGTGCACAAAACAAACCAGTTTTGAGCAAAGGCCGATGGAACAATGCTGGCCCACTTTATCCTACTCCCCTGATCAGCCAGTGCAGTGGGTGCATGGTAAGCAGGTGTGGACCTCACCACTTTGTCCTCATAAAATGATGCAATTAATGGGTTATGTTCACTCAAATGAGGTTGTAAAACATCAAAGTCTAAAAGTGTGGCAATCAGACGGCCGGAGTCAAAGATCTAATCAATTACACTACAATGCCCACCCCCCCTAAAAGTTGGGCATGTAGGCTTCCACTGGATCATGTTTGCTCACTAATAAGTTCAGCAGATTAAACTCCGAGGTAAGGCTATTTGCAGCTCCCCCCCCCCCTTTTTTTTTACTAGTCTTTATTGTACAGTTTTATCAATTAAGCCACCCCCCCCCTCTTGAACCCCCCCATACAGACTGTTTTAAATTATTAAACACGTACATACATCATCTTGATGAATCAAAATCAAAGTTGAAATTTGTTAGTTTAGAAACAAAGTAAGTTCAGCTGGAAATGCTTCATACAGAACAACAGAGAGCGAAAACATGGAGCAGGACGATGAAGGATCCAGAGTGGAAAAGTGGAAGAGGAAGGACAAAGGCACAAGTTTATCATGTTTAAACAATATCACAACATCGATCTCCCCATCCATTGTGTAAGCGGATGCCATATTTCAAGCCCTTTCTTTTTCCTTTTTATTCCCTTCCTGCTGAATATGGCTATTTCCACGTTATATGCAGCTAGTAGTCGTGCCCGCCATTGATGGAATGAAAGTGGATATGGGCCTAACCAAGTTGATGTCAAGCAAATTCTTAGAATGGCCATTGAGATAAACAGAAGTCCCTGAATGGTAGCTGGTCTAGGGTCCCTATCAATCCTAAGTATTATTTCCGCTGTCGTGATCACAATTCTAGTTCCAAATATCTCTGATAGAAACAATGAGATTTCTCGTCTAATGGTTTTCAGGGTTTCACATATGGCCAACATATGAATCAGATCTACCTTGGGCATTGCGCATCGAGGGCATAATGTACCTTTACCTGTGCTTCATTTAGAAATCTTTTCGGGGGTATAGTATAGTTGGAAAAATGTCTTGTAGAATTGTGCTTGAAGTTTAGTAGACATTAGTAAAGAGAATGACATTTCCAATGTTTTATGTATTGTGGTACCTAGTTTATTTTCCCAGTTATGGAAATGTTTCTCTAGGTCATCAGGAAGGCCAGTAACTAGGTTTTATAGATTTCACCTATTCTAGCCCTATCCGTTTGGGCCGTTTCAATTGCCAAAATTTTCCGAAATGCCTCCCCCCCCCCCCCCTTCTTAGAAATATAATAACTGATTTGTAAATATTTGTAAAAATAGCGGGATTTCAGTCCAAAGTTAAGTTTAAGGGATTCGAATGATCGAAAGCCCACTGAATCGTACAGTGACCCAACTTGTACTATTCCTGCTCTAACCCAGCGCCTCATACAGGAGTCTTTGAATATCTCCGGGAGATTATTATTCCCACATAGCGTAGTGTAGTGGGAGAAACTGCAGATCCCCAGAAGTTTTCGTACTTGATTCCAAGCGATATAAATGCCTTTGAGTGATTTAAAGCGTACTTTTTTGAAGTGACAATCATATGTTAACCTCCACAAATGATTGCTTCCCTCCTCACCGAGGATCAGTTCCTGTGGCGTTGGAACTAGACTCGGAGTTAAATTCCTGCCTGGGGGTTAAGAGCACTCTACAGTATTTAAGGATAGTGGCCCACCAGTATAGTTTGAAGTTTGGTAATGCCAGGCCACCTCTTTCCCTAGGTAAGGTAACACACCTTGGGCTCTACATGTTCTTCCAAATCCCCAAATAAAACGTGCAAAAATGTTGTCTATAGTTTTAAAAATCTGTGGATCAAAGTTTAAACAAATCGTGCGAAAAAAATACAAACATTTTGGAAAAAATAGCATTTTGATAAGATTGCATCTACCAATAATAGTGAGGTGCAAATTGTGTAGATGAGCTAGACTTTTTTCAGTCTGTTTTAGAAGGGGGCTCAGATTTAGGCTCACTAAGTTATCTAAATTTGCTGTGATGTTCACGCCGAGATATACTGCCTTGTCTACGACCCTTTAATCTGAGTAGTTAGTCTTATTGTCGATTATGATCTGGGTTTTAGTTTGGTTCAATTTATACCCTGATATCTCCCCAAACCTTGTTGCTTCCTCCTCCATCGCTTTGACTGACTACATTGGATCAGCTGTTACAATTGCAATATCGTCAGCAAAAGCCAAAGTTTTGGTTTCACCATTAATGAGACCCTGTCAAATGCTTTTTCCGCATCTAGTAATATCAAGGCCAGGGTCTCCTGCTACCTCTGCCATGTCAAAGAGCATGATCACTCTCTGGATGTGGTCTGTTGTAGATCTACCTGGGACGAATCCATGTTGCCTAGCAGATATAACTTTATGGATAATTGGTGTGAGTCTACTGGCTAGCATTTTAGAGTATATTTTGGAATCATTATTAATTAAAGTAATTGGGCGATAAGCGCCCAATTCTATAGGATCTTTATTTTTGGGGGGGAAAACGATGATTTTTGCCCGGGCCCAAGAGTCTGGAGGACATCCACCCTGAAAAACGTGTATCATTAATTTAGTTAGAATTTCTTTCAAGGTCTTACTAAATTTAGCATAGAATTCAACCGGAATTCCGTCTAAACCTGTAGCCTTCCCTGTGGCCAGACTATTTATTGATAGGAGAATTTCGATCCAATCTGGGGTCTCCGAGAGATTGTCTTGATCTAGCAGTGGTAAGTGGGGCCTTGGATCTAAATTTAGATATTCTTGTATTTTATTCTGGCTGCTACCTGTCTCTGTATAAAGATCAGAATAATACCCCTTGAACGCTTCCCTGATTTTTATCGGGTCGTTGGTTAGTCCAAAGAAAGGATGTCTAATAGTTTTAATCGTACTTTCTGAGTTTTGTTGTCTTGCACGTACAGCCAGTTGGTGGCCCACCTGCTCGCTCATTTCATAGATTTTTTCCCTACACATTGAAGCTTTATAAATCGCTTTCTTAGTGAACATATCAGATATAAGATTTTTTGCTATGGCAACCTCTCTTGCAGCCCCTTCTGAATTATTCCCACATATGACCGCCCTAACTAGATCTTCTTCCTTACTTATTAAATTTTCCCTGTACTTTTTTTAGCTTATCTTTTGCTTCTTTGTTATTTTGAATTGAAAATCTTAAGGTTTCACCTCTTATTCCTGCTTTTAGTGAATCCCGGACCATAACCAAAGGGGCGCTACCCATATTGAAATTTAGGAATTCTGTGATCCAATTTTCCATATGGTTACAATACTTATCATTAATCAACAGAGCCCTTTCAAACGTCCAGGTGCTTTGGACGGACTGGGTCACCCCAATATCTATACTTAAAGTTAAAGGATTGTGGTCTGAAAGTACTCTGAGAAGCCGTTTTATGGAACACTTGGAAACAATAGTGTGTGAAACCAATATATAATCTATTCTAGTGAATTTTTGATGAGGATGGGAAAAGAATGTGTAACCGGGATTCAATGGGTATTTATTCCCCCAACAGTCTACCAACCCATGTGTGTGGCAGAGCTCTTTCACAACATTCCAAGTGCCAGTTCATTACTTAAAAACAGGAATACTTCCGGATCGTCAACTTACTGGCATAGACTGAGCATGTCGTAATATTTTTCCCAGTAGAATATTGGCATTCTGCAATCGCCCATCTGCCCTTTGAGTCTGCTGCTGATCTTATGACTCTGATTCTATTGCCTTGTGTCAAAATAGCCACCCCACGAGTTTTACTTACCAGTGTGGTAGCAACAATTAATTTATATACCAGGGTTTTTAGAATGTGTCTCTGGGATCCCTCAACATGAGTCTCTTCGAGACAGATGATTTCGGCCCGATTGATTTCAAACCAATCGCTACTTTTTGTCTTTTTTTATAATCGTTAAGCCCACAGATATTTATAGAAAGTATTTTAAGTTTAGCCATTATAACCTTTTCCCCCACTTTTTCCCCCTATTCCTGTCCTTTCCCCCTTTTCCTTTCTTTTCTCGTCTAATCGCCGATTCAGATTATTTCGCCTGTTATTGTTGTTATTTTTTTTTCTTTTTGTCTGTATGGTCGCACCCTCCCCCCTCCCCTTAAAACCCTTCCACTCCCCCCCACCTTCCCCCTGCATCCCACCCCCCACCCTCTAATGAGGCTACCTGGTTCCCAAGGAACCCGGTTGCGGGCATCTAGTGGTCAGTAGATAGCTGGCATCTCCGCCGCCTAACTCCTGAACCTTAAATCATGTAGAGCGAAAAAGTTAATCTTAACAGTGTCTTCCATTGTGTTTCCTGTGCACCAACTTTGATAGCCCCCAATGTGCCCCCGCCACCTTCAACTTCCTATCAATATCCTTTGTGTCATGACTATGAATGTATCGAAATATCATGAGTTTTTTTGTTTGTTTCATTCCCCCCCCCCTTTTTTTAAAAAATTTATCTTTATCTTTGCTGATTTCCGTTATCTCTTCGAGATGGCTTTGCGCCTGGATTTCACTAACAAAATTGTAGTTACTCCATTCCAAATAATCTTTAGTCTTGCAGGGTTTTGTAGAAATACTGTGGCACCCAGTTGTTCGAATGGAATGAAGAGTTGCCGCAACCTCCATTGCGTGAGCAAAGTCAGGTCTGCTAAAAAAACATGAACCCTTTAAATGTTCTTCTGCGAGTTGGACGTGCAAGATCGAATATTTTTTCTCTTAAAAGGAAATTCCCAAAATAGACTAACATAGCTCTGGGGTATTTCTCTGATGAATGTGAGCCCTTTTTGAGTGTAAGTGGAAAGCGGTGGGCCCGCTGAACCTCTTTGTCTCAATCCCAATCGGTTAATTCAGGGAATGACTCTTTGAACAGGGATAACATGTAGCCCCTTGGGTGTTCCCCCTCCCCCCCGCTGCCTCGGGAATTCCCAAGAGGCGCAGATTGTTCCTCCGTGCCCTGTTTTCCTGATCCTCCACTTTCATCATCAAGTCTATCACAATTCCCTCATGTTCTTTTCCTTGTTTCTGGAGGTCGGAGACATCATTTTCAAGTCAAGTCAAGTCAATAAATTTATATAGCGCGCTACATACCCAGAGGGTCTCAAGGCGCTTGAAGAGGGGTGGGGAATTACTTCTCGAATATCCAGGTTTTAAGTTGCTTTCTGAATGCTAGGTGGTTTTGAGTGAGGCGAAGGTGCATGGGAAGTGAGTTCCAGGTTTTGGCCGCTAGGAAGGAGAATAATCTTCCTCCCATGGTGGTTTTGTTGACGCGGGGAACAGCAGCGAGGGCTTGGGTGGAAGAGCGCAGCTGGCGGGGGGGGGGGGGTGGGGTGTAGAAGGAAAGACGTGTATTGAGGCATTCGGGTCCAAGTTCGTAAAGAGCTTTGTGTGCGTGGGTGAGGAGGCGGAAAGTTATCCTCTTATTGACGGGGAGCCAGTGGAGGTTTTTCAGGTGACCAGAAATGTGTTCTTTACGTGGGATGTCTAAAATGAGTCTGGCTGATGCGTTCTGGATGCGTTGGAGTTTTTTCTGAAGTTTTGCGGTGGTACCGGCGCAGAGGGTGTTTCCGTAGTCCAGGCGGCTTGTAACCAGTGCATGTGTGACCGTTTTTCTAGTTTCGGTGGGATCCAGCGAAATGTTTTTTGGAGCATGCGAAGAATGTTGAAGCAAGATGAAGAGACGGCGTTGACTTGTCTGGTCATCGAGAGTGAGGAATCCAGGATGATGCCTAGATTCAGTGCGTGATCCGTCGGGATGGGTGCTTTTCCAAGGGCCTCTGGCCACCAAGTGGAGGGGGAGGTACCTAAGATAAGGACTTCTGTTTTGTCTGAGTTCAGTTTCAGACGGCTCTGCTTCATCCATTCGGCTACCTCTTTCATTCCTTCATGTAGGTTGGTTTTGGCGATGTTTGGGTCTTTGGTGAGTGAGAGGATCAGTTGAGTGTCATCAGCGTAGGAGATGATGTTGAGGTTGTGTTGGCGTGCGATGGTCGCGAGGGGGCTCATGTATACGTTGAAGAGGGTGGGGCTGAGTGAAGATCCTTGTGGCACGCCGCAGATGACTTCAGTGGCCTCTGACTTGAATGGTGGGAGGCGTACTCTCCGAGTTCTTCCGGTAAGGAATGAGGTGATCCATTCCAGTGCTTTTCCTTGGATTCCGATGTTTCTGAGTCGTTGTAACAGGGTGTTATGACAGACTGTGCCAAAGGCTGCGGAGAGGTCGGAGAAGGATGAGGGCGACTGTGTCTCCATTGTCCAGTAGAGTTCGGATGTCGTCTGTTGCTGCGATGAGTGCGGTCTCAGTACTGTGTTTGGCTCGGAAGCCGGACTGTGAGGAGTCGAGGGATTTGTTGGCTTCGAGGAAGGCGGCGAGCTGGTTGTTGACCGCTTTCTCGATGACTTTGGCCGGGAATGGAAGGAGCGAGATGGGGCGGTAGTTTTTGAGTTCGGTGGGGTCAGCTGTGGGTTTTTTCAGAAGGGCGCTGAGTTCGGCGTGTTTCCAGCTTTCTGGGAAGGTGCCGGAGTTGAGGGAGCAATTGATGACGTCTCGGAGGTGTGGTGCTATGATGGAGTCTGCTTTGTTGAAGATGTGGTGAGGGCATGGGTCTGTGGGGGATCCTGAGTGGATGGAGTTCATCAGGCGGATGGTGTCCTCAGTGGAGATTGGGTTCCAGTCATTGAGGATGTTCAAGGGGGGTGAAGGTACGGCAGAGGGTTGGGTGGGTTGGTCTTCGGGTTGGTTGTCGAAGCTGTTGTGGATGTCTGCGATTTTGTCGTGGAAGAACAAAGCTAGTGAGTCGCAAAGGGTTTGAGAGGGAGTGATGTCGTTGGAGTTGGCAGTGGGGTTGGTAAACTCTTTGACGATGTTGAATAATTCCTTGCTGTTGTGGGCGTTTTTGTCTAGTCGGTCTTTGAATGCGGTTTTCTTGGCAGTCCGGATTAATTGGTGGTGAATGCGGGTGGCGTTTTTGAAGGCGTCCCTGGTGTTGGTGTTTGGGTCTTTTTTCCAGGCCTTCTCAAGGGAGCGACAGTTTCTTGGATTTCTTAAGATCCTCGTTGAACCAGGGGGCGTTTTTGCTGCCCAGCTTGATTTGACGATTTTTTCAAAGGTGCAAGGTTGTCGGCAGTGTTGCTTAGCCATTGAGTGAGGTTAATGGCTGCTTGGTTGGGGTTCGATGAGTAGGCAGGGGGGTTTTGAAGAAGCGATGTGGAGATCTGGTCGATGGTGATTTTGTTCCAGTTTCTTCGCAGGGTAGGTTGAGGATGGTTTTGGGTTGTGGTCTTATTGTAAACGAAGTGAACGCAGCTGTGGTCCGTCCATTGGAGAACTGTGGTGTGACTGAAGGAAATATGTTTGCTGGAGGTGAAGATAGGGTCGAGAGTGTGTCCTGCGTGGTGTGTGGGGGTATTAACAAGTTGTTTGAGTCTGAGGTTGGCGAAATTGTCCAGAAGGGTGGTGGTGTTGTTGTCGTTGCTCTTTTCCAGGTGAAAATTGAGGTCTCCCAATAGGATGTAGTCCTCGGAGGAGAGGGCGTGTTGGGTGATAAAATCAGTGATGTCTTCAGTTAATTGTGCACGGGGTCCTGGTGGCCAGTAGAGGAGGGTGCCTCTGAGTGTGGTCTTGGGGTCGGTGTGGATCTGGAAGTGAAGGTGTTCTGCGCTGGAGAGGTTGACGTCCGAGCTGGTTGAGATGCGGATGGAGTTCTTATGGACGATGGCGATGCCTCCTCCTGTTTGGATGGTGCGATCTTTTCGGATGATCTTGTAGCCTTCCGGGATGGCTATGGTGATGTCTGGGGCTGAAGAGGCGTTCATCCAAGTTTCTGTTAGGAAGGCGACGTCTGGAGAGATGGTGTCTAGTAGATTCCAAAGGTCGATGGCGTGGCTGTGGACCGATCGGGTGTTGAGTAGGATGCATTTAAGGTGGTTGGCGTCAGATCTATGTTTGGTGTTAGTAAGTGAGGAATTGGTTTTTGTTCCGTCAAACTTGCAGGAGTTGCATGTGAAGGGTCCCTGGGTGTGTCCGGGTGCGGCTTGGGCGCAGTTGGGGAGTCGGCCGGGGTTTAGTGTAAGGAGGAAGGAGGCGTTGTAAGTAATGTGGGAGGGGTGGGTGATGCGGGGACCAGGGGGTCTGGTGCTGGGCGCGGTCCAGGCGCGGACGGGCGTAGACGGGCTTACCTTTGGCGCACCTTCGGCGCGGCCGTAGCACGTGGACGCTGCGCGTTGGGACATCAGTCATATATGGATAGTGGAGGGGGCGGAGCGGGGGAGGGGCAGCTGGGAGGCGGGAGGTGGGTTGTAGGTCAACAAACAAAATGGTGGGGGGGATCGAAATTCAGCCTGGGCGAGGTTGGGGCGCAGGGAGGAGAGTACGCTAAATAAGAAAAGCGCTTGGTGCAGCCAATCCACAATGCAAGCTGAGCACAAGCTCACAATGATCGATATAATGACGAGGTGCACGTTTCCACAATCCCAATTAAATACCCAATGCAATTTTCTAACACACAGAGTGCAGGTATGCAAAGCGGCCGCAGTGGCAGGCAGAATAATGGCAGGCAGGCGTGTAGCGCTACGATACCAGAAGCAGGCTCTTCGAGGCGTTGTGGCAGTCGGGCAGGGTGCAAGGGGAGCGACCGCTTCCTGCGTGGAAGGAGAGGTCTCGGATTCTCGGTTCGTATCTCAACAGAAGCCATTCTGTCTGAAATTTCTAGACATGTTTGGCCCACTTTACTGATTGCTCCTTGGAGTTTCTCATTGTTCCTTTTCACATCTTCTTGGAATATCCCGATTGAGTTGATGACGTCCCCCAAGGAAAGCCCTGTTTTCTCTTCCTCTTTGCCGGATGACTTATATTCATTTTTTTTCGCTTCTCTCCCTGGATTGGGATTGGGGCCAGAAATCGGATCCGACAGTACAGTTGCTTTTGGGGGGGTATCTTTGATCTATCCAGTCAGTATGGTTTCCTTGATCTGTGGTGTCTTCGTCAAATATGTTTTTTTGACTTTGTCTTTTTTTCCTCTTGTCCTGTTTTTTGCCGCCACTGTTATCCTTAATAGAATCTTTTATTTTTTCTCCCTTAGCCTTGGGGTTAATTTCGGAGTCGGACTGATCTGAGTAATCGTTGTTGATCTGTTCATATCTCACTTTTTCTGTTTCACTCTAAGTGGACATCCCAGTCTCGTATATTTCCGACTCAGACTCTACCTCGGACTCTATTTCCGATTCAGGTTTGCCCGACGGTCTGTCTGGAAGTAAAGCTAGACCGCATAAGATTGGATCAGAGTTCAGATTCGAATGTGAACCAAGTGAGCAATCAGTTTTTTCGGGCTCTGTGTCTTTTTGTGTAGCAGTTAGAGATGGGGTAGAAGCTGTAGAATCAGTACATTCCAGGTCTGGGAGGGTACTCTATCTAGTTGTTGGAACGGTCGAAGATTCTCTGATTGCTGGAGTCAATTGCCTCATCAAGTTGCCAGGAATTTTTGATACGTTATATGGATTGTGTTGATTGTCAACCGTTTCTATCGGCCCCATCTGACTGTTTTGTTCCTTAATTACTGGGGTAAAGATGTTTGAAATCTTGGGTTGAGCATCATTTTTGCTGCAGATTTTAAGTTTTTAATGTCCTGTAGCTGCTTTGCTTTCTTTTCCAGAAGCTCCATTTTTGCGGTCATTTGGGAGCTATCAGGCCCCCCTTCATTGTCTTTATCTTTGTCGCCAGCCTTGTTTCTGTATTTGCTCTTGTCCTCTTTAACTTTATCTTTGTCTTTGTATGTGGTCTTGTCCTGATCTTTCTGTCTCTCCAGATCTTTATCAATATCTTTATCTTTGGTCATGATTTTTAGCCTTTCATCCTTATTTTTTTACCCCTCTCGTCTCTGGTCGTCTTGCAAGGTTTGGAATCTCGCTCTGTTCACTCTGAGCTTTTTGCTCCTGTGGTGTATTTTCCTAGCTGGCCATGTTGGTTTCCTTACTGGCAACAGGTCTTTGTCTCTGCCGCGCTGCCTCTAGACCACCCAGGCGCTTAGAAAATATGTAGTATGTAGTTAGGCAGAGGTAAACAATTTTTTGTGGGGGTTTGGATGTCAGTTTATGTTTTTTTTTTTTTTTTTTAATTTTTGGCACCCTTTATTGTGCAGTAGTAAAGGAACAAATACGGGCCTACAACCAGCAGGCCGACCACGAATACGTTTGAGGCACCAAAACATACAATACGGTGACACAGTAGCATATTGTTATGACAAGCAAGCATTTTAAGAGTTACACTGTAGATCAACGCGACACTGTGTCTCAGGAGTAGTAAAGGTTTGTTTTAAATTTTTTTGTAGCAACCATCAAAGTCCGACATATTGGTACAGTTACTTGAAGAATAAACTAAGAAAGGGGAGTCTGTGTAGGCTTAACGTAACGGTAGCGACACTTTTATGTCACAATCAAAATAATCAAAAGCCTAATCACCACAGGCAGCATGACGGTGCGAAGCATGTACAGTAGTAGTGCAATACCAAACACCACACCCAGTATCCACCGTCACCCACCCCTCAACAAACGCAGACACGGACCCAAGATAGAAAAAAGAGGGAAAAACTAAAACAGAGAAGAAAGACCAGGCACCATAGAAACTGAAACCAAAAAATAAAATCCCATCCCCCAACCCCCCACCCTACACGCATGCAGAGGCTACGGCCTACCCCCCCCCCCCCAGCAGTGTGTCTGTCGCCCAATAAACCCGAAATATAGAGCAAGAGGCAAAGAAGAGAGAAAGGAAAAAGAATAAAAAATTCACATGAGAAATAGAGTGTAAGAAAAGAATAATCTAATCTAAAACTCCCATAAAAAAGAAAAAGTGGGGAGGAGCCCCCATCATACCAAGTCTCCCGGCTTCCCAGCCATAAAGCATCTCCCACCCTATACACAATAGCGAGATTAGATAGAAGCAAAGACGGAGTGAAATAGGGAAAGATCACACCGATCACCTCAGCATACCGTAAAGAGGCGTCCCATCCCGAGCCACCACCCATCCAGCAATACACACGTCACTCCACCCCGTGTGATGAAGGTCAAACAATAAATGGCGAGCACAACAGAAAGCGGAGAGAGTACCACGTCCCACCACCATACACCGTAAGGAAGCGCTGCAGTGCGAGCCTCTATCGGCCAAAAGTAAAGATCTATTAAGAGGAGTCCTCCATTGCTGGCCATTACCCAAAAGTCAATTGGTATCAGAAAAGGGGCAAGCCCGAGTCTAGAGGTTTCCCAACCATAAAACGCACCCACACCCACATGTGGTAGAGAAACCCCCACAATAATCCACAGTCACAGGAGAAATTGGGGAGAATAATCCCATAGAGCGACAGAACATAATAAAGAAGAGCTCCGTCTCAAGACCCCACCCGCCAAACCGGCGTTTTCCAGGAACGAACAATTGTCCTAGCCCTGGCCAGTTCGCAGAAATGTCCCAGTACATGGGTACATCGGAAGATCCGCCCCCACTAGTGCACAAAGACAAAATGGCCTCACTCGGTGAAGAAGAAGTGTCCAAAGACAAGATGGACGTCGCCAGTCCCAAACAAAGCCGACAAACGACAGGAGCTGCATTGTCAAAGCGGCAGTATGTTGAAAAACACAGTTTAGCGGTATCACTACGGGAGAAGCGTAGTCAGCCAGGTTAATCCGGTGTTGCATCAGCAGCCCCATGGATGCCGTAGGCGAGGTCGTAGGCTGCACCAGGGAGAGAGACATTGTAACAGCACTGGTGTGGTCGGATCTCAGTCCACACATAGTATCACCGCCAGGAAGCTGTTGCATCACACACTGTCGCGGCAACAAAGTTTCACACTCAGGGATCAGCGGAGGCTGATCAACGCAGCGAAAGAAGTGAACTGGCAAGGAATAGCCCGATCCGGCTGCAATTCCGTCCAGTTTCTCCCCCAGCAGCTTTGAACTCTCACACCATTCGTTCCTCAATTGAGCAAGAGCAAGAAGAACAGTGGCGCAGGTTAATGGCGATTGCTCTTCCACCACTTCAACGTTTCGAGGCACGGCAGACAGGTCAGCATCCCACTCGGGTACGCGCCGGGCACACCGGGCAGGAGTCGAAGCGCCATCCGCCATCACCACTGAGGATCCGGCCGCCATAGTCCTGTCGTCAGGGGGTAGCAGGGGTTGCCAGGCGAGGGTAGCGCTATATTGCAGGGGTCAATTACCCCGAAACAGCACGGGACCGTGATCTCAAGTGTCCCACAGCGAGAGACCTCCTTCCGTTCGGCAAAGGCAGAGATGAGCTAGTAGAGGAGTCCGGCAGCCGGTACACCTCCGATGCTGGAGGAAACAAAGCGCGGCTCACCTTCAGCGTCCCTTCGACGAAGAGCAGTAAATTAAACTCACAGCCGGCCAATATTCACCCTCCACGCAGGCATCCGATGCAAACGGCCACATAGCCCATTGCTGGCCGTCCGCTCCGCTCAGCGCAGGCGACCCCCGCAGCTTCAGCAATCACAGGCGGTGCGTGGTAGCGCAGGTCACGGTTCCAGGGCCAGGGCAGACGCCGGTGGGTCAATTCGACGAATGCTCAGGTTAGCAGGCAGGTAGTGACACCGGAGGAACACCCACAGCATCGGCACACTATCCCCAGCATCCCGCTGGTACGAGACGGCAGAATATTAGACAGGATAGCCGTGCGGGAAACAAAGGCTCGGGGAGCCGGGAGACTACACGTCCGTCTCCGCCGCCATCTTGGCTCCTCCCCTCAGTCTATGTTTTTTATATTTGAAAGACCCAACCCTAAGTTGTGCCAAGAGCCCCCCCACTTCAGCTCTGGTCACACTCCCTGGGCAGCTCATACAGCATCCCGAACCTGAGCCAGCCTCAGCATTAGCCCAAACATGCAGCGTGATCCCAGTCCCAGTCAGAGCAGTAACTTGGCGGCATTGATAGCTCCCAGACTGTGCTTTCTTAGCTGCTTTCTTAGCTTCCGGCAGCGTCCCCCTGACAACAGAGGGTTGAAGGAGTCGACCGGGGGAGCGGCAGTACATCGAGCGGTGAGTGGGAAGCACCGATAACCGATAACAGCTATTGTGTTTTTGTGCTAACCCAGAGCGCCGTGCTGCCTCGAGGACCACTTTTGATTCTCCTTGTTGGAGAGGTTTTGGGTTAGGTCAATCGGACCCCATGCGCGTGAGAACAACAGAGCTCAAAAGGCAGCAGCAGCCAACTCCCCCCTGCCCCCCTAGATTTGTCTGCCGCGGGCGGCAAACGTAGGGGCCTAGCTACGCCACTGTATGCCCCTCTGTATTATAACTGGTGCTCATGTAAAGCGCTCTATTTACCGCTTGTCAAAAGCTTGCGCTGTCAAAAACTTCAAACAGAAAAAGTTTGTTTGTTGTCATTTTGCCTCTCGTGTCCTTTTTTTTTTCCTGCTGTCCTCCTCCTTGAACCTGCCTTTCCGCTAAGAGTACTGTGGTCTGTGAAGGTTTCTGGGCCTGCTGCAGCCGCTGGTAAACCGGAATCTTTCTTTTTCTAAATACTCTTCCCAAGTGTTGGAATGCGCTGCATCGCGTGACGGTCTCTTGGGTTTTATTGTAAGATCGCCGTTTTGGAAATTGCCGCGCACTCTCCTAGAGCAGCTAGCGCTGATCTTTCCAGAAAGGATGGCCTCAAACTCTCCTTTCAGGGAAGCTCATTGACTTGCACCTTAAATAGAACAATTGAACTATAAGGTTACAGCGGTCTCAGGTTACAGGATTTTACCCCATGATGTCACTGTAACTAAACGTTTAAATTCAGATCTCTCGGATCACTGGGTTCAATGCGAGACTCGCGCAATCCAGTTTATTTATTGCATTCTGGGACTCGTGTATTGATTTAGCAACTGGACAAACGAAACTACAAATCCCAGAATATATAGACAAAAAGCTGGACTGGATGAGCTACGATCTCGTGGACCCGGGAAACATTTCTGGCTTGAGTTAGGCCTGTCTGAAACTGACCCACCGTTCATCCCTAATGACATACCCAGGGAGGACGCCTTGGCGAGTCTCACAGGAGATTCAGTTACGAATAATAGGGGTACGTCTAACTCTTTCATATTTTCCTCCAGTCTCTCCAACCCAGGTTTTGCCTTCGAATTCTGGGACTTATAGTCAATTATTGCATTAAAAACCAAAACTACAAGTCCCAAAATTCAAAGAAATCCTGGCCTTTAGGAACACAAATACTGAGAAAGGTAGTATTTTTTTTCTTTCATGCTTGCCCCACGTGTTTTCAGTTGCTTTGCCTGCTGCAGTGGCACCCGGTTAAGTTTTTGTCAGTTCATGCCGACTGTCGACATAGGAATTACGATACCATGTCCATGGATATGGTAAAGTGACTATGCAGAAGAAGAGTGCACTGCAACCAGGTAGGTTGTCGGTCAACTATTGATCTATTTACCTGCCACCCAAAAAACAATTTACTCACCTGGTGGAGTTGTTGCTGCATGCTTCCAGACAGACTCCTACCCAGGCTGCCCCATAGTCTGTTTAATATATATAGAGAAATAGTGTTTCACGTGAGTGTTCAATATTGGGTAGGGAGGGTTAGAACCAAGCCATAGATACAGGATAACCTCATACTATGTAAAATAGTTTCTTTAAATGTACTAAACTCAAACTTAAAACCTTCCCTTCTGAATTCCTTTGTATAATTTACTGTGCCTCAGAAATAGTATATTTACACACTGTAGCTCTGAACAGAATTGTAAATTGATACTGGTATAGCGCACTACTCGCCCGCAAGGGTCTCAAGGCGCTTGTACGAATACCGCTGTGGAACCCATCCTGGCGTTCCCTGTGAGGCGTCCACTCCTGGGCACCCCCAAGGTGGAGGCCAGGCATCCTTAGCGTTGTGGAGATTAAGCAAGCTATTGCCCAGAGTTGCAGAGTGGGACTCCATGATTGGAATAGGCACAGAGGCGAGAATTATCAGGTCCGTGGAATTTTTGAGCCCAAGACCCACCGAGGCGGGGAATTGAACCCTGGTCCCGGGCTAGACCTCTGCATCAGGGTCTGCCGCTCTAATCATTGAGCCACACTTCTCCACCGTGGTCACTGGAAAAAAGGCAGGCAACATACTGTAGTATTTGCAAAAAAGCTGTAGAAGGTTTTATCTTAAGTCAGAATAATATGGGGAACATATAGTGAGAATTAAACAGTGTACCCTAAAAATAATGTACAAAAATGTGGTCCCATTTGGTGAAGATTTTCTATTAATATCTCCAATGGATCAATATTTTTGAAAACAATATTTAAGGCACTATTTACCTTTTTTGGCGTACACAGCACATCGTGGCCAGCTTATGTTGTACTCCAAGCTATAACTAGTGCACCTATCTCTCATCTCCTTATCACACTACGAGGTGCTGTGGCTTAAGACTAGATAGAGCACCTCTGTTCACTCACACACAACACCAATACGCTTTCCATATAGAATTACAACAAAAGCAGCACTCTCCTAACCGTGCACCCTCGTGAAGCAGACTACACACCCAAAAATGTCAGCCCACATAGGACCATGAAGCACCATATAAATGCTAAAATATAATACAATACAAAATAATCATCTGTTGTTGGAGTTATCAAATTGAAGGTTACTTTAAATTAGCGAGTCCCGGTGGAACCAAATGGCGTGTACAGTGCACTGTAGTCTAGTTAGGTGCATATTATTCTCCTGGTCTGCAAAGTTCGTTCTTACAGGTAGCGAGACATGATAGAACTTCTAATAAATCATGAAAGATAAGTCCTGTGCCCCTAAGGTACACATAAGACTACATTTTCCATATTAACTTTTGTTTTAAGATATAGAAAGATACATTAATTGAACATGGCTATTCGAAACTAGGACTCTATTGAAGAATACATTTTCAAAAACTAAAAGTGCATAGGAAAAAAGGTATGAGTTTATGATTTCTTACAATGGCAATATTTTTACAAATTAACTGCAGTTTGTTTTGGCTAGACAAGTGTGGCAGTAGGAATGTCTGTGTGTGTTAGTCTGAGTAGTTTGTGTAGTCAGTGAAGTTTATTTTGGAGGCTCGAGGTTTAGGTTGGCACAAGTGGGATCCATTTTTTACGACCCTAGCTTAGCGCAGTCCATGACAGAGGAGGATGTCTCCAAATTTTTCTTTGGGGGGAGAACCACCAAATTCCCCATAGTAGTGGTCGCTCACTACACACTGTATGGGTGCTGGTTTCACTTATACGTTGTGCTCACTGATTCACTAAATTTGTGTCTATTTTTGGTACTCTCTGTAAGAATGTCTATAGGTACATATGACTGGGTAACCTGGTGCTCTCTAAAGGTCCTCATCAACTATTTACTGTGCTTTGAAAGTTAATAAAATTAACTATGTAATGAAAAATGTGCTGTAAAATGCACAATTTTGGTCTGGTTTTTCCCAAAATTTTCTTGGGGGGAGAAAATCCCCCTAGTAGTGCGCTGGCTGGCTGGCTAGCTATATTTGCTCGCTATGCGCTGGCTGGGCATTTAAGACTAGCCATTGCTTCTATTTCATCTTTCGAAGAAACTGCATTATAACAATTGATGAGGAGAAGTCTATGTTTGTTGGGGAATATTAAAAAGGTGCCCAAAATAGTTTTACACTTGGAATTTATCACCTGAACTTTACAGTTATATTCTTTGGCTCCGAGAGCAGCCAAAGAGACCGTCATTCGTGCCCTTATATTATCCAGACTGGATTATGCTAATGGCCTCTTCTGCCGCCTTCCTGCCTATCTGATCCATCGCCTCCAAGTTATACAAAATGCCGCTGTACGGCTTTTGTTTAATATTCCTAAAAGCTCAAGTGTCCGTCAACCTCTTCGCACCCTACATTGGCTCCCTGTTGCCCACAGGATTCTATTTAAAATCCTTGTCCTTGCCTATCGAGCTGTCCATCAAGCTGGTCCAGTTTACCTGAGGAAAAGATTCTCCCTATATGCTCCCAATCGCCCCCTCAGATCAGCCAATCTGCACCAAATGACTGTCCCAAAATTCAAATACAGCAGGCTCGGCGGCCAATCCATCTCAGTTAGAGCGGCGAGAGCATGGAACACCCTCCCGCAGCAGCTAAGAACAGCTCCCTCCATCTCACTGTTCAAGAAGGGACAGAAGACACACCTTTTTAACATCATTGTTTAGGGTCCCCCTCTGCCTTGCCTCTCACCCTTTTCGCGCCAGGATACTATTTTTTTAGTAACAGAACGCGCTATAAAAGCCTATAATAATAATAATAATAATAATAAATAATAATATTCTAATTTAGTTAGGGTGGTGAGGCCACCACTAGCTCATCCACTAAAGGAGCAGGTGGCTATAATTGAATGGGAGGAATAGCCATCAAGATACAAGCAACCCTTAGTGTCCCATCTTTCCTGTAGATAGATCAGACCAAGATTCTTCAGCATGTCCAACCTATCACCATCATACAGTTTACTCTGCACTCCGATTATATTCCGACAGAAGACCTTAATAGAATCTTGAATCACAGTCATGCATGCGTCCGAGGGTCAGTGATCGGAGTAGAGTCCAGTGAATCTGGGCCATCAAGCTCACGCAATGGGAGAAAACGGTTGCTCAATAACTGGGGAGTGTTGTTAGATAAGGCTTCAGGATTTCCAGGCAATACCGTGGCTTTCCTTGTGGCAAAGTCAAACGTCTTGAGCCCCCAACATTGGGGTTATTGAGGGTGGTGGGTAGAAAAAGCCCTATGGGAGGGCGGTTATACGGTCTAAGGGTGCGCCCATCGAACCTAAGGCACAAAAAATTAAGTCAGCCTCCAGTGGTTTGTTAAAGTTCACTATAATGCAGTCTCCCATCAGTCTTCCGGGATTAGCCTATCCAACCCACCCACCGGACCATTATCATTTTCTCAGTCAGCATCTGCGTGGGGATAAGAGGCATCGGTCCTGGTTGCCAGCCAGTGGACAGTCTTGCTTTTTAGTTGATCAAAGTTTTCCTCTGTCCCCCTCCTCAAAGGGGGCACGTCGATCAACACAAGGACATAGGGTGTGGCCGCCAGAGGCAGCTGAATAGTGGTATTGGAAGGGCAATATGTTGACTGCGATTTTTTAGATGTGGCGGAGGCGGACAAATCAGTGTTACTCGGGCTTTCCTGCTGGATTGCCGTTCCAGGCTCTTGCTCCCCAGAGATAGCCTTCATGAACCTCAGCAAGTTGGGAGTGTAAGATCTCAAAGTCAATTGCGATGGGACTGCCAGTAAGACCTAGGCCTGAACTTGAACTTTGGGCTGGAGGGTAACTCCCACCCTTCTGCTGACGGGGACGTCTCAGGGGAGAGTACACAGGTCTGTATTTGAAAAAGTGTGCTAGAACTCCGAGAACCAGCTGCTTATACTTGGATATAGAGTGTCCACTGACCCCTTCAATGATCCGACTTTGCCCAAGTGCAGAAATTCGGGTGTCAAATGCGTTTGGGGCGGAGGTGATCTTCATTTCAAAGGCTTTAAAGGATGCTAAAAGACAGTCAGCTGGGGTATCCTTAATCGTTGCTACAGAATGGTCCACTACATGAGTAGATGAAGCGTTCACACGCTCTGGAATTATCTTCCTGCTCCATTTGGTACATACGGGCAACCCCAGGGTAGAGTTTCTGTATCTAGTTCCCAATTTACGCATTTTGTCTGGGCATTTCATTACAGAGTTCCTTGATGTGGGCAGTGGTTCCGGTAAAATAGAGGGCAATAGGGAGGGGGGACAGGGGGGAAGACTGGCTATATGGTTGTTTGGGTCAGCCAGCCCCCCGGTCATAGTCCCTACCATTTGGATCTCAGAGGATGTGGTGTGATTTTTCCCAGCCAGCTTTATTTCAGCACTGTTAATCTCCTGTGATAATACTCCCACAGGCTGGTTCAACAAGCATTTACAATGCAATGGTCTCGGCATTATTAAAGGTTGAGCTATTGGCATTGCTCATTATTATTATTATTATTTTTTTTAATAATAAATAAATGGCATTGTCATTTACATTGCCACTAGCTTAATCGTTAAATAAATGGCATTGTCATTTACAATGCCAATAGCTTAATCGCTCGCAAATGCATGACCTATTGCATTTACACCCACACAGAGCCACATGCACAAAGCCACCCACACAGTCATTCACATAGAGCCACCCTCACACAGACAGAGCCACCCACACATAGAGCCACCTACAAAAAAAGCTATCCACACCGAGCCCCACACAGACACACAGAGCCACACACATATTAATAGTGTAAATAGTTATATTCACCCACGGCTATGCATTACGACATACATCACGGGAAATGTTTAATAAAATCACCATCCAAACCAATTACATACGACTTAAGCCATTAAGATGTCTTGGCAGCCAATTTAGCCAATTTAATTATGTAGAAACTGGATAAGTAAACCTGCATTGGCGATGTCTAATGGTCTGGCCTTGGCAAGCAAGCAACATTTTATTTATGCATTTAACTGTATAACAAACATTGGCGCTTTATTTTGCATATTGCATAACATTAAAAACAAGCATTTGCAATGCAATAGGTCTCGCATTAGGAAAGTTTGAGCTATTGGTATTGTAAATGACACATTTTTTATATATGTGTTGGTTTTGAAAATAGCAAAATTAATAGCTTTGTCATTTACAATGCCAATAGTTATATCTTTTGCAAATGTGACACCCATAGCATTTGTAATGCAACATGTTTTGTATTTAAGTGACTTAGATGTATTGATATTACAAATAACAATGGCTTTTATTTATTTTTTTATAATCAATACTTAAATAAAAGTTATTGTAATTTTTAATGGCAATACCTTAAACTTTTGTAAATAACTTTTGTGAAGATTATGTTCAGTGTATTTTATTGTGACGAAAATCCAAGAACAGAAGTGAAATCTTAACATATTTTTGTGACATTTGTAATAAAGCTTGAAACATTGAGAGAACATATTTGAACCAGTTGTTGTTGAATGGTTGTGCAGCTGAGCCCCCCTCACCAAAAAAAAACAAATAAGGCAACAGTCCACCACAATTAATCAACAGTGGGAGAAGCTTAACAGCAGCAACCCAAACAATGGGAACAACTCAAGCCAAAATGAAGGACTGTGGAAAAAGCTAAACAGCTGGGGTGGCTATAGCGACAGATGGGGGATGGGGCAAAGCTCCCAACTAACACATATGGGAGGACCTAAGAACCAATAGTTGCCTGGGATGAGGTCACAGGCCAAAAGTCGATAGCCAGGCAAGGCTCAACTAGAGTAATAGAGGCTGAAGACAGACTACAGAGAGAAGAGAAGTGCCACGAAAATAATTCAAGCTGGGATACATGCCCGGTAGTTTATTAGTG
Source organism: Lissotriton vulgaris (assembly GCF_964263255.1). NCBI lineage: Eukaryota > Metazoa > Chordata > Amphibia > Caudata > Salamandridae > Lissotriton > Lissotriton vulgaris. The sequence continues at coordinate 1,183,561,733 of NC_141697.1, forward strand.
AGGCGCATGGTGGTCAAAGATGAGGTTAAAGCAGCCATCTCCTTGTAAACAGAAGCACCAACACGCAGGAAGCCTAGCAATCAAAATACTGTTTCTTTTCTAAACCTTTATTTCAGTTTTGGTGGCGTTTCTGTGTTCACACAGTGGGTCTTTCCAAGTAACTCCAAGGAGTATGTTACTGTTCATCTATATCACGTTCAAGTGTCTTATCAGGTGGCGTTTCTGTATTTAAAACAAACCCAAGAGACGCAACATGTTTGGGATTCTTCGTGTGCCCTCTTGAAATAAGTATAGCTTTGAGAAGAAAGTCTGATATAGTTTCTGCTTTCACTAGTGTTTCTGTGAAACTAAAACAAACCATTTTCATGTCAAAGGAGGACTCGTTTTCCCGCCTATTCCAGTTTCTTTAAGTATGCCAGGGTTTTTTTCCTGATCCCGTGTTCATAGGCGAAATGTAAACACTTTCTAGGACAAGTTCATATGATAGGGTGCCGCCGCGCTGCCCGCGGCGACCCGGAAGCTCTTGGCCGGCCGGCCAATCCGCTCGCGGCCGACCGGAAGTCCCGCCTCCCGAGGTCCGCGAGCTGCCGGCGCATGGAGCGCCCTGCCGGTCCGGGGTAGCCCGGGTCCCCAGGAGGGGGCCGGGGAGAAGGAGGAGTGTGGCGCCTGTTGCGGGTCTCCTCTGACCTGAGGGAGCCCCGATTTAGAAGAGGAGACGCGAGGAGCGGAGCGCGAGAGGAGCCCCGCCGGAAGAGCGCAGTCGGTGAGTGGGGCCCAGGGCTGATGTGAAGTGCGTGCGTGCCTGTGTGTATGCCTGTGGGGGGGGGGAGGGGAGGGAAGGGGGGGGGGGGGAGGGTGTGCGCGCGTGTGTGCGCGAGGGAATGTGTGTGCACATGCGTGACTGTGTGTGATTGAGAGAGAATGCGAGGCGGGGGATAGTGTGCCGTGTGCCTGTATGTGTGCCGTGTGCCTGCGTGTGCATGCGCGCGCCTGTGTGTGTGTGTGTGTGAGTGCATGCAGAGGGGTGGGGGCTGCCTGTGTCTGTGTGAGAGCCAGGGCTTGCACCGCGCATGCGCAGCTATCAGACGCGCGCTCCCGAGGTGAAATCTGACAATGGGAAAGCGCGCGTCTGATTGCTGTCCACTTTCCTAAATACGGGCAGCATAAGTTGTCGAGCTGATGCATTCATGCTTCGCATGAATGCCACATCAGCTCGACCTAAAAAGGAGTGACCTGAAGTGCACTACTTTAAGGGAGCTCTGCCATGTGATCAAGCAAAATGCTGCCACTCTCAGTGCAAGAGAGCAAATGGGTGAAATGTACTGACCCACTGCAACATGGGTACGATGAGGCGGGTAAAGTGAAATATGTAAGACACCTGAACAGACCAACGATTGAGAGCGCTGAAACACCTGTATTCATTCATATTAGTAGGTAATGGCAAAAAAGCTTTCAGGTTAAAAGGTTGAACGCTGCATGCAAGGCAAATCTTGCACCATTATAACAGGAAAGCCATACTGCACCTTTTAAATGCCTCTGATGCATTCCTCTCACATTCCCCAGGTTGCAGGAGACTTTGAACGGCTGGGTCTTTTAGCTTCTCCTCATAACCAGACATGAGCCCGCTTTTGCTGATCTGAGCTACCAGTCCTCGAATAAAGCCTCCAAGGCACAGTGTATCAGAGTCTTGGGCCCTGCAGAAATGGAAGCAAGCTAGGCAACAACAACTCCGTGATGAGCGCAGTCTTACCACTCCCAGGTCACCTAACCAAAAGCACCCTCCAACCCGTCCCTTTCCCAGAAGGGGTGGTAGTAGCATTGTTCCCAGAAAGAGACCCAGGAGATGGATCCGCACCCGAGCTGCTACAGCAGATGTTTTTTTTCCTGGAGGCAGTGCTGAAGTTTGTGGAACATCCACTCTCTACAGTAAAAATGTTTTCCATGCAGCAAACGTGTTTGAGCCATTTTACCGAAATTCCTGAGCTTCTTCATCAGTAGCTGAAAGCACGGTCAGCACCTTTGATCAAAGCAGCTCCAACTGCAGGTCTCAAGGCCAGCCTCGATTTATCTCAGCGTGGAATCCACCAAGTAAGCATCACTTTCGAGCAATCTGACACGAATGTCAATTTTCCAGCTCCTTTCCATGACTGGATCTGTGTTTCCACTCACAGGCTGCTGGCTCATCTGGTTAACCAGTTTGGCAAGGCGGGCTCAACTGACTCTTCTGGCAAGGACAATACGGCTACCATGTGATGCAGACTGCTACACAAGAAATTCGGAACAGTTGAAATATATTCTAGATTACATTATCGGTAACTTCCAAAATCTGATTGTTCCACATGTATAGTTATACATATGACCACGTTTAAAACAATGACTAGAGAATGTTCTTTTAATTTACGGGATGCATTGTAAATGTAACATGCCCATATATATTTTCAAAGTAGCCCTTGGCTGGTGTCTGTAGTGTTCCACCTGGTCTGTAATATTTCACTGGCGCACAGGCAACATAAACAATATGATTTAAATGCATGTGGTCCAGGTTTCAGGACATGCAACGTATCGGAACAAAGCTGAGCACCGGATGAAACAAGTCCTGACCACCCCTACACTTGCTTCCCATACTAGCCCCGCCTTGCATTTCGTTTTAAGAACAATGACGTATGGATTTACTATGGTTGCCCATTTAAGACAGGTCAAACTCAGTACATTATGTTTAAATAACATTCTAGAAAACCGTAACGCTAAACGGACCCGCTGTCCACTCTCACTTCAATATTCCTCCGCCCTCCCTGCGGCCCCCGTACCTTCCAGCATGCTGACGTACATGAAGACACAAATATTCACGCACAAACAGACGTGCACGCGCAGGCACACAGCTACAGGAGTGTTCGCAAAGCAGACAGGCACGGAGGCATGGGCACAGATACTGGCACACCATGCCGCAGGCACGCGCACACTTATGATGGACTGGCGCAGCTGCACACACACGTGCACACGCAGATGCACTGTTACACGCACGTATGGGCACAGATACTTTCATATATAACACACTTAATTGGGGAGGGCCTGAGGGACATTTAAAGACCTGCATAGGTTTCATCCCCCGTATACCTGAATCCAAGCAACTTAGAAAACCTATGGGTCTAACATCGGAGTCATTTGTCAGAAAAAGAGCTAAAGTCTCAACCTCAGATTGGTAAGAGTACTAGCTCAAGGCGTCATCCAGAAGATGGTTAACCCTGTGTTAGCAAAGTGAATAACTATATTGGATTCCCATCAATATCATGTATGATCAATATTCTCATGTGGTCCTCCGTCCTAGGTCCAGTGTCTCTAGATCATTGAGACAGTGTAGTACCATATACGGACTTGTAGTTTTACACATGCCAACACTTGGACAACCATAAGAATCTGATAAGACGGGTTTAGTGCAGTGCAAAATGAAAAGTGTGTGAAATATTAAAATAGGATAGAGAATCTCATTCCAAATTTTATTCTACCAAGACCTCTTCCTGACTAAAAACAAGGAACAGCGCAAAACAAAACTCCTGCAGTTTAACAAATATCTGCATAGGGGCCGACATGTTTCAGCCTAAGCGGGAAATTGACCCTAGGCTTTCATCAGGGCCTCTGTTCTCATCATGATGCGACTTAAACAGTAAAGGATATGAGTCTCCAAATACTGTAGCTTCACTCCTCCATGACACCTGGTAATTGTATTTAATCTGTAGGTCACAGTAACACAAGTTTTTAAAGGAAGGGGTAGTATACTCACTGGTACATGTAGGAATTGGGATTGCACAGGATTAATTAGTCCTGCAGCCTATATTCAGTTCCAGTGTACTTTCCTCTTTCAGAGCGGGGTCTCACTACGCCTGAGCCAGGTCCAGGACGAGGTGAGGTCTCTTCCCCGGGCACACTGGGTGAGTGATTATATGTACTATAGTTAGACATATATGCAAGGTAAATCTATTCCTTTGTTTAAAGATGGTTTTCTCTGTGTTATATTTTTGTTTCTTCCTCTACAGATTAAATACAATTACCAGGTGTCATGGAGGAGTGAAGCTACAGTATTTGGAGACTCATATCCTTTACTGTTTAAATTGTATCACAGGAATTTTTTCAGTTGAGTTTTGCACCAACACTATTTTCGCAGTCGCATCATGATGAGAACAGAGGCCATGATGAAAGCCTAGGGTCAATTTCCCGCTAAGGCTGAAACATGTCGGCCCCTATGCAGATATTTGTTAAACTGCAGGAGTTTTGTTTTGCGCTGTTCCTTGTTTTTAGTCAGGAAGAGGTCTTGGTAGAATAAAATTTGGAATGAGATTCTCTATCCTATTTTAATATTTCACACACTTTTCTTTTTGCACTGCACTAAACCCGTCTTATCAGATTCTTATGGTTGTCCAAGTGTTGGCATGTGTAAAACTACAAGTCCGTATATGGTACTACACTGTCTCAATGATCTAGAGACACTGGACCTAGGACGGAGGACCACATGAGAATATTGATCATACATGATATTGATGGGAATCCAATATAGTTATTCACTTTGCTAACACAGGGTTAACCATCTTCTGGATGACGCCTTGAGCTAGTACTCTTACCAATCTGAGGTTGAGACTTTAGCTCTTTTTCTGACAAATGACTCAGATGTTAGACCCATAGGTTTTCTAAGTTGCTTGGACACAGATACTTTCAAACATACAGAGACTGGTACAACCACGCGCACACATTCAGCATACCCGTGTAGCACAGGTACATGTAAATACAGACGCACACATGCGGTGGGACATCTCAGGACCTAACACTGTTGATACTCACGGTTCCCCCGCCCCCTCCTCACATCCCGCAGCACAGCTGCCTGCGGGGTCCCTCTGAGGCTGAAGGACGCGCAGGTCCGGGGAAGCTAGGGTCGGAGTCCATGGAGATCCGGAATCTGACCGAGCATCCAGCGCTGTGTGCTATCGTCAAGCTTCTAAACGCCTGTCTGCCCACAGAAAACGAGACGGCGCGATGTGTACTCTTGGGCACACAGAGACTGCTAGTTGGAGGAGGCTGGGTGCCAGGGTGCCCTACGCTGCCCAACGAGACTGCTGCAGCGCGATGTGAGCTCCTGGGCTCATAGAGACTGCCAGGTGGAGGTGGCTGGGTGCCCTGCGCTGCCCACAGAGAGCGGGACGGCGCAAAGTGTACTCCTGGGCACACAGAGACTGCTAGGTGGAGGAGGCTGGGTGCCAGGGTGCCCTACGCTGCCCAACGAGACTGCTGCAGCGCGATGTGTGCTCCTGAGGCTGAAGGACGCGCAGGTCCGGGGTAGCGAGGGTCGGAGTCCATGGAGATCCGGAATCGGACCGAGCATCCAGGGCTGTGTGCTATGGTCAGGCTTCTAAACGCCTGTCTGCCCACAGAAAACGAGACGGCGCGATGTGTACTCTTGGGCACACAGAGACTGCTAGGTGGAGGAGGATGGGTGCCAGGGTGCCCTACGCTGCCCAACGAGACTGCTGCAGATTACGAGCTCTGTTGCAGTAATGCAGTAGCAGGGGCGAGGACTCGGCGACTTCTTGGGGCGGCGGTCGTTGTGAAATGGCCTAAAGAAAAGCACCCCCATTTTCAGATTCGGGGGCGTGTTTTTTGCGCTCTGAGTGACAGACGACGTCACAGGGCTAAAGAATGCAAAAAATCACGCCCCCGAATCCGAAAAAGACGGAGCTTCTTTGGAGGGACGGCTCTCTCCTCCAATGGCTGGCCTCCGTTTAGGAAGCCAGCCAATGGAGGAGAGACAGGGCAGGGAGGCAGGTTCTAAAGCCCTACTAAGTAACATTAAATCTCCGGACCGGAAGCTGCGCTTTGAGCAGCTTATAGGTCCCTCGACCTAAAAAGGACAAGCTTGACGTGCTGACTCTTGAGCTTTTGTCACCCCTGTTGGTTCTTTTACACATTTCTTTTCCCCATGCTCAGAGTTCATAAATACTAAGATGTGGGTGAATAGACCAGAGGAATAGCAAACAATATCGGAGGGTAATAATATGCAGAGTATGCCAGTATCCTGAAAGCCAGAAGAAAGGAGGGTGGCCGAGCCCGGCCTCTAGGGCTAAGATGGGCCAGTCTTTGCCAAGGCATGTCCCACGCAGCGGGAGGCTGTGAGCCTTTTAAGCGCCTCTGGGCGCAGGAACAGCTGCGGGATCCTCTGGTGCTTGAAGCCGGCCCCGCATCCGCACTGGATTCCAGCTCCTGCACAACGGAATCGTGTGAGCCCTTTAAGCGCCTCCGGGCGCAGGAATAGCTGCAGAGAAGCGGCTGCGGGATCCTCTGGGGCTTGAAGTCTGCCCCGCGTCCGCACCAGATTCCAGCTTCCCTACTACTACCAGCAAGATGCAAACCATGCTCAGACAGTGTTACCAAGTTTAAAAATGGTGAAGTAATGAAATAACACTATTACAAAAAGAGCAACACTACGCTGTAGGATTTGCATTTTCTTGCTAATATTTACTGAGCCCTGCTGCATAATTTGGCCCACTCCTGCTGCATAACTGCCGTGGCCCTGCCTTTATGGAAAAAGGGCGCGAGAAAGAGATACATCTACTGCCTGAATTACAAACTTTAAATAAAACCACAGTTCAATCCCGGCTTCCCCATATGAACAAATTGTGAGAAACTAGGCAATTATTTTATTTCACTGTTCCTTTTTCTTCAGTACCCCATATCGGAGCACCATGAAAAACAGGAGTTTGAGTAGCATGCCGTCCAAAAACTTGCATTTGATTTAATAGACTCTACTGTACGCGATGAATAACCTAGGTCACACAGAGAGTTCAAATAATTCACCTGCCTCTTATTTTACTACTAGAAAAAATGGTTAGGGGTTCTGCCCACCTCACCCTCCCGTACCTGAGCAGGAGACATCCAAAGATGAAAAAGTAGAAACAAATGGTACAGAAGGGATCAATCCACTTTTAATTATCAAACAAGATACAATTAATTGTCTTGTGCTATGCGAATTATACGCAGCAAAAATGTATATTAATTCATATACACATATATGAGCGAACAGCCAGAGAGGCACAAAGTAAACAACTAACACAGTCTATATACAACACATCACATGTACACTATATACAAATATACAAAACATTTACAATGCCAAAGACACTTCTCTGTACCCTTAAGAAAAAAAATATATATATACCAATTTACATATGTACCTCCTCTTAATTTGGGGTGGAGATAACAACAAAATGGTAGTCCCAAGAACAACGCACCAGGGGGTTGACTTATCAACCTAGCCTATCAATCTCGGGATGGTATCGCCGGCTCCCCCACACCACCCAAAGGGTGGGATAGGAACCACCGTCTCAGGTCTCTTCCCGTGGACTCTTTAAATCTTCACAGTGTCCGCCCAGATAGAAAAAATAGTCTGAAGTGGCTCAAGTCTTGCAGTCTTCCTTCGGCATCCACATAGGGTCGGCGGCACGTAACCTCAGTGCCCGCTACAACGTCTCTCCAGCCCAACCACCGAGATTTAGCCAGGGCCATGAAGAATAGTACCCATGTCCTGATGAAGCCTATATCATCTGGCTGAAACGAGACCGCGACTGCGTCAACACCTTATGCTTGGAACGGAGTCCCCTGTAAAAATCTAAGGAAGAGTTGATTTTTCCCTAGGTGCACCAACACAAATGTAGGCTAGGTTGATAAGTCAACCCCCTGGTGCGTTGTTCTTGGGGCTACCATTTTGTTGTATACTCCACCCCAAATTAAGAGGAGGTACATATGTAAATTGGTGTATATATATTTTTTCTTAAGGGTACAGAGAAGTGTTTTTGGCATTGTAAATGTTTTGTGTATTTGTATATAGTGTACATGTGATGTGTTGTATATAGACTGTGTTAGTTGTTTACTTTGTGCCTCTCTGGCTGTTCGCTCATATATGTGTATATGAATTAATATACATTTTTGCTGCGTATAATTCGCATAGCACAAGACAATTAAGTGTATCTTGTTTGACAATTAAAAGTGGATTGATCCCTTCTGTACCATTGGTTTCTTTTTTTACTACTGGTATCTGCTTCAGGGTGTGGGGTAAAAAAGATTCTAAGCTCATGTTTGAAAAATCTCACTTCTAGGAAACGCTACTCACATCTGGTGTACTAAAATGAAATGCTTCAGCATGGTATAGGAGAACATTTTAGGTCTCGCTTGAGCAGCGCATGCGTAGCCCTGCGAGACATTAAGTAAGGGCTTTAGAACTCTGAACCTATGCTTGTGTCTGTGGTTTTTTTTCTGAGCCCTCAACTTACTTGTGCAAGTGTCTTTTCTAAAAACACGGCGCGCAATTGGTGCAAGGTGGGTGATTGTCCCGCCTTGTTTGTTGGATGGCCTAGGGTCCTCAGAAGCAAGCTTCAACCTTAATCTGTCTTCAATTAACGCGTAGGCGGGAATTGGAAACAGATGGTGTTCATTTTTTGTTTCCCGTAAGAATGAACCTCGTGGTAGCTATAACCCCGCAATTGTCTACAAACACTGCCTCGGGCTAAGTTTTAGTCTTTGAGAATGAAGACTACACCAGGCGTCACAGATTTGGCTGGATTTATTTATTTTACTTTGGTGTTCTGTGTTTTTACTCTACCCATTCTGTTTTGTTTCGGAATTGGTGAATTCGCAATGAGTATTCATTCCATCCGGCTCAGCAGCACATAGGGAAGGACACCGCTTGATGGAGAAACTCCCAGGATCATGTTTTATCTATGTACATCTCCGTTCCACTAGAATACCTTTACGTGTTGATGGGGGGCCTCATGGTTGATCATGTGGTATTCGTTCTGTATATAAAAAAAGCACATTGGCAGCTGCAAACATCATATTTGTGTTGAGAGGGGCAACACAATAAACTCAACATGGGTGAGAAGAGACGCTCAACATGCTGCGATTCTGGGCTTTCACCAACTTTTAGCCATTCTGAACAGCACGTGCTGCTGGACAACCTGGCTAAGACATTCACATTGACAAGGCCTAGAGCTTGGGCAGTGCCGATACCTTTTGGCTTTGTCAATGCTTATTAAATCAGGCACTATAGAGAGCCACCATTAAATGCTCCAGATGTATAACTTATTTCTCACGAATGTCTCTCACACATTTACAATGTGTGGCATGAGCTGCACATATTTAACAGGATAACAGGGAGGCATTATAGGAGCACGTCTATTGGCAATGCTTGCTAGTGATGCTTTTCTGCTTAAGGAGGCACCAGGACTTTGAAAAATCCCTGAGATTGCCATAGTAGGGCAACGAGGGGGGGGGTGGGGGGGGGGGGGAATTGAAGGGCGGGGAGGAGCGATAGAGTGATGGAGGAGGCAGTGGCAAGACAACTGGGAAAAACTCAGAAAGGGTAGAAAGATTACAAACACTTGAACTCAATGTTATGAACCACAATATAGGCCTAGATAGCCTTTTGGATATATAAGCACCACATCTTGCTGGGCAGAGGAGAAGAAACTTCAATGCTGACATGAATCGCTGAAATCAGTGCATGCAGTGGTTGGGTTGACATTCCTATGGTGTCCAACTTGAGACCAAGATGGGGTCCTTCGCGCTCTCACATCAGGTATTGGGGTTGGCTCTTTCCTAGGGGGATTCTTGGCCATACATGCTAGGTGCATCTAGTTAGGATTGCATTATAAGAGTACGAATTATTACGGTCATGTATTTATATGCCTGCATGTACTCACTGTTTTAGTAGTATGGTAGAATTCTACCTCTTATTTACTCTGTTGGTGCTTATGAGCGTATATAGCAGTTTCTGTCTAATGGTTTTTGCAGCACACACATTTTATACTAGAATGATGCTGGTTCAATAAATACTTATCGAAAACATCCCCACCGTTTATAAGTGAGCATGAGTGACTGAGTGAAAAGTACTTTCTCTACGATCCCCGAGGGATCAGGGTTGCCATGTTCGATAGTTGCCAGAAACGATTCGCTCCTTGGTAAGGTTGGGGGGGACCTCATAGTAGCACCGCAAGCTAGCTAGTCTACAGGCAAACAAATCCTTTGGGGGTGTCTGGAATCAGTCTGGTCACCAAACCCTTAGTTTGTCGTCTATGCAGATTTGTAGGAACTACATGACATGGCACTGCCAACATTGATTTGGCTCTTATTTAACAGTAAAATCTGAGTAGTTCAGTCGTGCTTTTTCCGAGACCCCTACTCACGTTTAACATCCAAGACGTCTGGAGTGGGACGGGAAAAATCCACCGCAGTGGAGTAGGTATACCCCATGTATTGGCTATAGGTTTTTTCGAGCTTGAAGGCTATAGATTCTCACATTATGCAAAACGCATCTCTTTTTTTTGTAATTTCCAACCATGTCTCATACAGCTGCAGATGACAATGCTAGTACTTGTAGAGAGGAAGTTGAGCAGGAAAGTGAAATAAATATTCCCGAAAATTTCAGAAATGCACTCTGCAAAATTAGAAAGTTTTGGTCTCTCAGCATTAGGAGGGACCGTAACCTTTGTGATTGAGGCACATGGATCGTTTATGACAGAGGTATTCTGTTAATGGGTTAAATTCCCACCTGCAGATGCACATACAAATATATTTCATTCTTATAGACCGGATGAAAAACCAGATGAATACAGTCTAAAAGGGGACATAGAAGTTCTGCTCACTTACCAAGAGCATATAAATTGTTTTTTTTTTTTTTAAGGCGCCCTCCCACATAAAAGATAAAGTGAAACTCAGTCGGCTCAGCAGAGACGGAGCAACTTGGCCGGTCCTGGCTGCTTACAAACCGCATCCAGAAATTGACATTAGCAGACTTCCGTCCACTTGACAAAGCTAGTTATTAGACCACTTACACTTCAAACTACAAGGGTTACTCCAGCAGGTCATCTACAAGGGACAGCAACTACAATCACCCCACAAACATTAAACGCAGTTATGGGAAGAATGCTCACAAAACGTGAGCAGATGCTTTTCTGGATAGCCCAGAAAACAGCACCGCTAGAGGCAGTGTTTCCACACACAGGCCCACAATAAAAACACAGAATACTGACAATTTACTTGCCAATGGGGATAGCTCCCCCGATAGCGAAAACTGTACCCCATGTGGTACAATCCTCTACCATCTTCAAAAGCAGCAATACCAGAGGTATTAAGACAAATACAGGATGAGATTAGGGCAGAACCAGCCCTAAATTTAGGGATGAAATGAATAAGCAATTTAGAACTTTGTGATGAAATGAATAGGCAATTGTTTCCAAGTATCAACGATTATGATGGTAATTAAAAAAGGGGAGGCAGCAGCAGTGGCTATATGCCAGCGCCTGGGGGAATGCATTCCTGCACAACAGGAGCCAGAATTACCTAAAATCAATGATACCTACGCTTCATTGGAACAAGATAATTTGGGAGCTAGGCCTATGAAACCACAATTAATGGGTAATCCTGAAAAGGATAATGCCAAGCAATCACCAGATTCTTCTAACAAGAAATAGGATAATAAAGAACAAACATAGGCAGAATGCATCACAATCACAGGGTGGTTCTCCTCAACAGGAGATATAACCTTAGGAACCATGATAACATTAAAAAGCCTGCCCGGTATCAGGATACTGATACACACTCCTCTTGTTCCTTTCAGGGTTCATCAAAAAAACAAATTCAGGGGTGTGGAATTTTTTTAAAACTGAACTTGTCCAAGGGACAAAGAGGTACAATAATCTTCTCGCACTGTAAAGAAATCCACTTGTCCCACGTTCTCCATAAAAGCAAAAGCTATACGTACTAGCAAGGACTGATTACTAGTCAACTATAAAACCCAAAGTAAACTTGACCACCTCTGCCTCTTTGCTCTTGCAAACTCTCTTAGTATAAAGTATTACATTCCACACTGTTTTCTTGCTATCAGCAGTAAAACAGTTGCCTTTCAACTAACTTGCCATATGGTCCATACCAATTCCACATCTTCATCACCCGTCCGTTCTCTTTGCTCACAACTAGGGCTTCAAACACTTATTGTTAAAGTACACCACTCCCTTACTACACATATACCTTCACACTAAATACATTGGAGTGAATATTCCTCTCACTACTCATCCCATGACCTCGCCACTCCATCAAAGGCTCTGTCCCCCTTGTACATTTTACTACAAGTTCTCCTCCCCGCTCAGAAGAGGTTTTATTCACCCTAAAGTTTCACCATAGGCTTCATCCCTTCCAACACCTCGCTTATCTACTGCTGCTGCCTTACCTTCGCTCATCACGGGCTGCTCAGCCTTCTTTACCCACTCTGCGATCTGTACTCATTTAAGGGCACTGAGCAACCCTTTTACCTTATCCAGCCCACTTTGCTTCCTGCCTTCCTGCAGCCCTGACAACTGCCACCACAGTGACCCTAGTAGTAAAGACATGTAAAAGCAGCACAGGTCAAGGCATTTACATGTAGACACTTTTTGTGGCCAGTGCATTGATGGTAACGCAGTGACGGCAAAGCAAATGTATCAGTTTCCGAATTGTGCAGTAAGGACAATAGAAGGGAGGGGTGAGGAGCACAATGACTGGCCATGGGGAAGGAGTCAAAATTGGGAAGCCTGGACAGTACAGCTCAGAGTGGATATTTCAATAGCATAATACCCGAAACAATGAAGGGAATGTCATAAAACTCACAGATGACACTGAGGCAGACCTCAAGGGGTCAGGCTTGGTTGAGGTGGATATAACAGACACCTGAGCTGTGAATGATTGAAAGACTAACCAGGCAGTATTCAAGAGACGGGGCTGGCCAGGTATTAGGATAGGGTTACCTGGAGAGGCCTGCAGCAAGATCTAAGGACTAAAATGAGGAAGAATTGAGACAGAAGGAATCTAGTATTAGGAAAAGGCACACAGGTTCTGGAGAAAACATTAGTGAATTCAAGGGCCAAATAATCTCAGGACTGAGGGATAGCAGGTGACGGGATGACAGTACAAAGAAAGAAACCAGAGTTGTTCAAGCAAAATCAGCAAATTAGCTAGATGGCTCAGTGGGTTAAGATTTACTCCAGACAACTGTTGTGGTCTGCACACTAGATGAGTTCAGATTCTGGCAATACACCTTTGCTTTCCTTCCATTTAAGGATATCAAATCGAGTACTATTATGTAAACGATATTTATAGTTACATCATTTATAGTGCTAAAACTAGAAGAAGATTATTAAGCCCTATAAATAAAACCAAAATATAGGGAGGGATGGCCTGCAGAAGCAGGGGAATAGGTATAGGAAAAGTCAACAGTGGTACAAAATAAAGTGGAAACTTTGTTGAAAGAAAAGAGCTGTGTCAATATCCAAGGGAGAAGTACCAGAGAACATAGGTCAGATATGCACTCGGAAATCACCTCTTGTGGTTAGCAGCGCTGAGAAAACAAACCCTAAATAAAATAATCTTGGCCAGACGAAGGACAGACGTAACCTGGAGGACAAAGGGAGCAACAAGAGTTTTTGCTTGCGATCCAGTGGGGAGAGGTAGTCCATAGACGATGCAAACTCAGAAAAGCAAGATGTCTTTATGAGCCAAAACTCCCTGCTCTCAACTTGTATGGTCAGGAGCAGTTCTGGAATTGGAAAAACTTTACTTTGGGAACTGTTGGACCCGGCCCATTAGGCAGGTTCACCCCTAGACTTTTTGCTTTTTCCTAGCCGGTTTATGGAACCTGGTGTTGGTGATTTTAGGCCTCTGCGCACTTTTTCACTGTGGTACAGTGTAAAGTGCATGAGCTCTCTGTATGTGTGGTGAGTGACCTGCCCTCCCATAGGAATGAATGGGGAGTATGTATGCCCATGGTAGTTCCTGATGTGTGGGGAGTGCAGGGGCGAGTTTGGTATGTATCAACTCGTGAGAGTGAATGCTGCAAAATGATGTATGCGACATGGCCGTGTCTAGTCTAGAAGTCCTACTTTTGGAAGTTGGCATATTTGTGTAAGTTGGTGCTAGCGTGTGATTGGCTGGTGAGCCTGGCCCAGAGTGCATGGGCCTGCTTGTGGATTGACTGTCTGGTTTGAGGATGACAGGGGCTGGAGAGCCCAGGAGGTTGTCTGAGTCAGCCCATGGATGAAAGGCAGCATCTGCTGCCAGGGAAGTGGGAGGAGATGGCACCTGATAGTGAAGGGCTGTGCCTGCCTAACTACAAAGCTGGCTCCACCTCCCGCTGGGCGACTGACACCTCTGTCCCTGATACTGAAGGGGACTTCCCTCTAAACCAGTCCAGCTGGTTCTCACACTGCCTGCTTCAAAGGACTTCAAAGGTTTTGCACTGTATAAGAAGGGGTTGTATCCCCTTCCAAAATGTTCTTGTTTTCAACTTGAATCTGCCAGGGGCATGCTGCTGCTGGGGCTCAGGGGGATCCCTGGGCCCTGCCCAGCTCCTGGACATCTGATGGACTGCTGGGGGACTCTTCCTGGCTGTCCCCCTGCCTGGCTGCATCTCTGAGGACTTTTGCTGGACTTTGTTCTGCCCTGGAGACCTTAACCTGTGATGCTGGGACCCTTCTGGTTATAGGGGTCCTTTCCAGGGGCCTGTGGGTCCTGCCAGTGTCCCCAGCGCGATGGAAGCGCTTTATTTTTGTCCCATAGCGCTTGGAGCGCTTTATTTTCCCCAAGCGCTTGAGAGCGCTCTTATCTGGACTTCCTAGCGCTTTGGGAGCGCTTTATTGCCCCATAGCGCTTTAGAGCGCTTTATTTTGATTATAGAGCTGAGGAGCGCTTTGCCCGCCCTGGCGAGTGCCCACCTCGCTTATTTTTAATTCCATTTAACCTCGGCTGCCCACGCCGTGATTGCTGCTGCCCGGGAGCCTGAAGGTGACCAGAGGCTGCGGGGAGAATCACGAAGGGGCCGCGACCTGATTGGTTGCTGCCTGGAGGCTCGTCGAAGAAGACGCGCTGTGATTGGCCGCTGCTGTGGGCCTGTTCTGGTGAGCTGCGCATCCATTGGAGGAAGTGCCGCCGCGTCATCGAAAGCTGTCCCGGGAGCCGCGCTGTGAGTGGCTGACCCCCGGGTGCTGCTGGAGGCTCGTCCCAGGGCCCGCGACGGGATTGGCTGGCTAGGCAGAAGATGAGGCCGGCCCGGGGAAGAAGGACGAGTGATGGCGGCTGGTCGGCAGGGCTCCCATGAGCGGAGGGAGCCCTGCAGCGAGAGGAGCGGCCTGCAGACACGAGCGGAGGGGGGCGCGAGGCACATTGCCGGTGCCTGCCCCCACCGCGAGGCTCCCCGACTGGAGGGAGAGCCAGAGGAGGAGAACCGGCGAGCGCCTGACCGACCGGTGAGTGGGGCCGGAGAAGGGGAGGGGCGCCGGGACACATTGTCGGTGTCCGCCCCGCCCCCCGGTAGCGCGAGCTCGCGCTTCATGTCAGAGGGAAGCCATGAGGGCTTCATGGGCGGCCCCAGTTGGCAGTGGGTCGCCCCAACGCGAGTCAAGCCATGAGGGCTTCAAGGGCGGCCCCGGTTGGCAGTGGGTCGCCCCAACGTGTATGAGTCCAGAGAGGCTCTAAGGGGCCATTTCTTTTGATTTACGAGCCCCGCGAGGCTCGAGGGCCCTTTTGTCGAAAAGACACAGAGTCAGGGCGGCCCCAGTTGGCAGCGGGTCGCCCCAACGTTGTCCAGAGCCAGGAGAAGGCTCGAGGGGGCCTTGTTTGCAGAGCCTGAGGGCTCCAACGTTTGGCCACAGTGTTTGTTTTAGAGCCTGTGTGGCTCCAGCATGGCGCAGTTTGCGCCCAAGGGTCAGTGAGGACCCTGTCGCAGTTTATTTTATTGCGATGCCCAGGTGCCCAGCACTTTGTGGGCACCTGCCACGTTTAGGCTTTTTGTACTTTGGACTGGCGCTGCATGGCAGCGCGCCCGGACATTTGGACCCAGGGCATCTTTGCCCCACAAGGCCAGTTGGCCTAGGGACTGCCACAGGTAGTGGCTTATGTAGTGTTGGCGCAATGTGATTTCTATGTTTTTAAATAGTAATTGCCTACTGTGTGTTTTTGCGCTATTGACTTATGTTATGGCACCTCTGAATGTTATGCATTATGTCTTCCTTTCCATGCGCTGCACCTCTGAATGTTTAGTCATCATGTGTCTTCTTGCGCTGCACCCCTGAATGTGATTTTATTGCATCATGTGCTCTATTCTTAACACCTCTGAATGTTTAATCATCATGTGTTTCTCCTTATTACTCCTCTGAATGTGTTCATGCATCATGGGTAAGGTGTTCTGGTTTATGCCCCTAAATATGGTTATTCTTAGGTGGTTGTCTTTTCTACTCCTCTGAATGTAGGTTTATTGCATCATGAGTAATGTATTCTTTCTTAGACCCCTAATGCTGTGTGATACTTAGGTGGTTCTTCTTTCTTAGTACAGGTGGTCCTAGTAAGGTCCTGGTTCCTGTTACCAGTGGTTACTGGTTGTTATCTTTGATTATTACTTGATATTCTACATTTTATCTAGAAGTGCTATATCTGAATATGACAGTGGCCCTTGTGGCCCTGTCTTGTGTACATAATCCCTGTGAATATTGCCCGTGCCAGTTGGCACCATGTATATGCGATTTTATCTGATGTGTTTTTACAATACAAAAGTTATTTTTATAATAACCTTGTGTGGAGTCTCTTCTGTGGTGTGCCTAGTATGTTGTTGCTGTTGTGCGCTGGCGCAAATGCTTTACACATTGCCTCCGAGTTTAGCCTTACTGCTTGTGCCAAGCTACCAAGGGGGTGAGCAGAGGTTATCTTGGCGTGTGACTTCCTTGCCCTGACTAGAATGGTGGTTTCTGCCTGGCTATGGCGTCAGCCTTAGCCTACCAGAAATAGCCAGTTCTAACAGGAACCCATAAATTGGAGGATCAAAGTGGGCAACAAAAAGAGGATGAAGTCACACAGGACTGAGTCCTGAAAAGGGGTCCACTTGTACTTTTTTGATTTTATGAAAAATTGAAATCATGTATACAAACCAATATCTTTCCATTAAATACATCAGTTTAAATCTTTTAAAACAGTCAGGATCATTTCATCCTAAATGTCTCAAAGATTTAAAAGAAAATCATGTTATAATGTGAATCAGTGCATATCATGAAAAAGGCAGAGATACAAAGCAGGGGCGAGATCTAAAACTTTCTAGCAACCCTCCGGCTATTAAGGGCAGATTCGTATTAAATAACTTATAGCAATAATACACATCATAAATTAAGGCAAATCAGTGCTAATATTACTTAAAACGATTAAAAAGGCAGAAAATACATAACTGAGCAGTACCTAGGGCTTGCTGGCATCCCTCAAGCTCTTAAGAGGGGCCCAGATATTCTGCCCCAGCACCCTCCTCTTCCTGCCCCTTCGGGAATATAAGGCAGCTTCGATATTGTGAATACCAAGTAGTCTGGATAGCCACATCTGGAAAGAGGGTGCCGTAGAGTCCTTCCACAGTGCCGCCACCAATATTTTTAGGACTAAGACAGCGATAAATACAAATGCTTCTGCCTCTTTTTTCAGTTTTAACTTAGAATCTAATCCAAATATCATCAGGACCGGGGATAGGATGATCATCCTATCCCCGGTACTTTTTAGTTTTTTAAGGTCTCAAAAAAATTGCCACCAAGGGGAAACATGACAGAAATTCTGTTCTGGCTGCATTTTACAATATTTTAAGGGGTTAAAGCATATGCTGCAGCGAGTTCCGAATGCATAGTAAATCTCAGGGAATAATAATAAAACGTTATTGAAACTCTGGTGGTTAAAGAACTTGCTGGGGAGATCTGTGTTTTGTTTAGTCACAGTTTTGGCACATAAAGTAGCATAGTGTTAATGTGTATTCTGAAAAGCACATCAGGTCACATGCATATGACAGATTATTATGTTATGTAGCACAGGGAAGTGGTCCACTGTTTTTTTACTTGCAGTTCATAATTTGCATTTTTTCTAATATAGCACAATGAGCTATGAACCGGCATCAAGCACCTGCAAGACATGGGTTTAGAACCTTGTTTATTCTTAATCTGTTATAAGGCTGCTAAAAAGTTTCTTTGAGCATAAATAATGGACTAGCCCAAGCTGTTATATTTTAAAACCCAACTTTTTATTTCTACCAGCTATACAATCGCGGCATATAATCCCTACCAGTAAATACTGTTTGTGACTCCTACACCTTGAAACCTTCTTTGTCTTATGCATCATCATGTACATTGATTTACACTACACACATGTATGATTAATAGTCAGTGTATAATGTGTGTGTAATGTAAAGCACTCCGACACCCTACAGTGGGATGAGTAGCGTTTTGAAAGTATTGAATAAAATAGTAATTGCTATTTACATTGTTATTCCTGTAAATTCTCACACGTACTGATACATGTGACATTTTTACAGTGCATATGTTACATATAGAAGTTGCAGAAAATCAAAAACCCACCTCTACATCGTAGCTTCTTTTAAGTAAGTGATAACAAGCTGTGTACCTTCGTTTCCTCATTACTTTGAGTATAATCATGGCTGAACGCTATCTGGATTCTAACACCTAAATGCCAAACAGAAGGAGGGCTGATGACACTTTAAATGTTCTCTTAGTTTCAGGCTCAAGCTGGAAGAGAATATTAGAAACCCTGGCAGGGCAGTCTCCGCCAACTATCCTTCTAAGGTCACTGAATAGCATCCTATTAAATAGTGGTAACTTCTGTTTTAATAGACCTTGCAAAGAGCAAAAGTGAAGTGTGAAGCACAATAATAGCAACAACAAATAATGGCTAATAGGGGAGGACTCGTGAACGACTGGGATACAGCACTGTAGAATGTGGGGCTAAAGGTTCAGTGAGTGGTGGGAGGAAGAGACATACTGGGCAAATTATGGTATGGCATTAAGTAGAGGAGCTATTTAGAGAAAAGGATCCAAATACCGGAGCAAAGTGGGTGAGAGAGCGATGGTCAGAGTACTAGCGTTTGACAGGGGGAGCCTGATAATCCCCATGAGAGTCTATGCTTGGGCTCAGAGTAAGCAAACCACGCATGGAACACAAATTGGAGCAGCTGACCAGTTAGGTTACTTGAACGGGAACAGAAAACAGTGAAGTTAGGAAACTGGGGAAGGCGGGGAGAAGGAGGAATGGGCAGCTTGGGGGACACAATGGGTGCACCTAGCACCACCACTTTATTATACAGTTAATAAAAACCGTAATGTACAAACATAATACATGATAGAATAACATTTTAAAATGTATAAAATCATGGTCAGATTCTTAGTGCTGAGCATTATGCAGTGCGGTTAAAATAATGTTGACAAACTTCCCAGCTCTTGCTAGGGCCTGGGCTAAGTTGTTGCTAAAACAAAACCGATGCTTCCCTACAATGTCTCAGTGACTGTTCCCGAAGACAGGAATCAGTAAGCGGCGTCGGTCGGTAGCAAAGACTGGGCAGCAGCATAACAGGTGGAGCCAGGACTCGTGTATGTAATTGCAAAGCCTGCAAGTGGGCTGCTCATTCCACCAGGCCCACTGCGGATTGAAGTCAAACATTGGTAGGGCTAGCAGTCTCATGTATAGTATTTTGTTGCGAGTCTGGGGATTGAGGGAATAGTTAAAATATGGTTGAGGTTGCCCCTTGATGTATGATTCATTCAGGGCTGTGAAAAGAAAATTTTTAGAGAGCCCGGCAGCGTCTGTCTGGAATGAAACTGAAATGATTTGATTTGTTATTGTTTTTTCCACATTAACAGGGGGATAGTGGAGTGAGGGAGGTGGCTTCAATCTTTAGTGTGGAAATGGCAAGGTGCAACTGCTTGTGCCAAGGTGAATGTTAGTCCTTGAACACGGCTTGTAATTGTTCTTTCAGAGATTGTCCTGGAGCTCGTAAAGTGTGAATATAAAATGTAATTAAGTCTCCAGGCAATAGAGGTTTACGCATGTCAGGCCCAGCTCAAGTCTCAACCTCGATCTCCTTGCGTGTTGCGGGACAGAGAAGATTTTCTTGTAAGTTTTTATTTGTAAGTTTCCCAGAAATGCATCAATTTTTCTGGGGAAGGCCAGGTGGCCGTAGGTCACTGCAGGTAGTGGTTTGGCCCGTAGCACCCTTAGGATTGGTTCGGCTGAAGGGCTGTGAAGGTGACGGTTGAAACGCCTCAGGCCGTGAATGATCCCCATGCCCTTAGGCCTTAAGTGTCTAAGGTGTGCTGCTTGGATTGCCCTAACGTTAAACCAGACTCCTAAGTAGTTGTAGCTGGTGCAGGTCGCTATTTGTAATCCCCCTGCTCTCCAAGTAAGATTTTTCTTTTTTTTGTAGTTCCCAAAGATCAAGATTTTGGTTTTGGATTCATTCATCAAAAGAGGATTCTTTGTATTGTACTTATTAAGAGCGGTGAGCGAGCTTTGCAGTCCGATTTTCGTGTGGTCCATGATAATAATAATATCATCGGCATATTGCATTGTCTGTAGACGTATCCCGCCCAGTTTTGGGGCGGCCAGGGCTGCGCCTGCCAGTTCTTTGGGTAAGTCGGCAGTGTAGAGATTGAATAGTAGCGGGGCTAGTACGCAGCCTTGTTTTAGGCCGTTTTTAGTTGCAATTTTTTGGGATAATGTTTGTGCACTTGTTTTGATCCTAACCCAAGTTTTGTGATGCAAGGATATCAAAGCTGAGAGAAGAGATGGTATCCCCCAGGAATTTAGTTTGTGCCATAGCGTCCCTCGATTGACTTTGTCGAAAGCTGCGCGTCCACGAAGCAGCAGAATAAAGGTAGCTGGTTGGCCAAGGTGGCTCTCCACGACAGGTAGGACAGTACTATTATATTGTCCATTGTGGAGCAGCCCGCTCTAAAGCCTGACTGGGAGTGAGGCAAGATGTTTTCGCTGGCCCAATTTTCTAGTTCCGTCAGTAAAACGCGGGCGTAGGCTTTGGCTTCAATGTCCAACAAAGCTATTAATCTATAATTGGCCGGGTTTGAGTGATTGCCCTTTTTAGGTCGAAGCCTGCATTGCAGGGCATGGCCCTGCTGCAGGCAAAGACCTATTGTGAACAGGAGAATTTCAGTACTGCGTGAAACCACGCCCCCTTTTTCCATTGGCAGGCCTCTCGAAATGGAGGCCTGCCATTGGAAAAAGCTCCTGTTTAGCAGATTTGTCTGCTCTGGATCCCACCTCTCGAGGACTCCATGACCTGCCTTACGGTAGCACGACAATATTTTCAGAAATATTGCCTTGGCAACCATGAGGCAGGTCAGGGAGTCCTGGAGGGGCTGGAATCAGTATCGTGCTGCAAGTAACAATTATCACAGCATGAGACCCCACTTATCACAGCATGTCAACAGGCGCCCCAGGCTGCTGGAGCACTCAACTATAATTAATGTGCAGTTGAGTGCTCCAGCAGTGTGGGGCCCTCTCTGCATGCTGTGATAATTATCACTTTGGGGCCTCATGCTGTGATAATTAGGGCGGCATGCTCTATTTGCAGCACTGAACATTTTCAAAGAAGGCGAAGCAGAGACATTCATTGGAGACACTCACCCTCACGCCCTCACCCCCTCCCTCACCCTCACCCCCTCACACCCCCTGACCCCTCACACACCTCCTCACCCTCACACCCCCTCACTCTCACACACCCTCACCCTCTCACTCTCACACACCCTCTCACCCTCACACACCCTCTCACCCTCACACACCCTCACCTTCACACACCCTCACACCCCCTCACCCTCACACCGCCTCACCCTCACACCCCCTCACCCTCACAACCCCTCACACCCCCTCACCCTCACACCCCCTCACCCTCACACACTCACCCTCACACCCCTCACACCATACATATACCCTCACACACCCTCACTAACCCTCACACCCCCTCACCCTCACACCCCCTCACTCTCACACACCCTCACCCCTCTCACCCTCACACCCCCTCACCCTCACACACCCTCACACCCTCACCCTCACACCCCCTCACCCTCACACCCCCTCACCCTCTCACCCTCTCACCCTCACACACCATCACCCTCAAAAACCCTCACACTCACACACCCTCACCCTCACTCACCCTCACACACACTCACACACCCTCGCATGCCCTCACCCGCATAGCATAACAAAACATTGCATAGCATAACGAAACACAGCATAGCATAGCATAACAAACAAAAGCATAGGATAGCAAAAGCACAGCATAACAAAACAAAGCATAGGATAGCAAAACATAGCATAACAAAACAAAACATAGCATAGCAAAACACAACAAAGCATAGCATAGCATAACAAAACACAACAAAACATAGCATAACAAAACATAGCATAACAAAACAAAGCATAACAAAACAAAGCATAGCAAAACATATCATAGTAAAACAAAACATAGCATAACATAACAACAAAACATAGCAGAACAAAACATAACATTACATAAAACAAAGCATAGCATAACAAAACATAGCAAAACACAGCAAAACATAGCATAATATAACAAAACAAACCATAGCATAACATAACAAAGAATAGCAAAACAAAACATAGCATAGTAAAACAAAACATAGCATAGCATAACACAACACAACAAAACAGCAGAACAAAACAGCATAACATAACAAAACATAGCATAACATAAAACAAAGCATAGCATAACAAAACATAGCATAACAAAACATAGCAAAACACAACAAAACATAGCATAGCGTAAAACAAAACATAGCATAACATAACAACAAAACTGCAGAACAAAACAGCATAACATAACAAAACATAGCAGAACATAAAACAAAGCATAGCATAACAAAACATAGCATAACAAAACATAGCAAAACACAACAAAATATAGCATAGCATAACTAAACACAACAAAACATAGCATACATAACAAAACACAGCATTGCAAAGCATAGCAAAACATAGCATAGCGTAAGAAAACACAGCATTGCATAACATGACAAAACATAGCATAACAAAACACAACACATAGCATAACAAAACAGCAAAACACAACAAAACATAGCACAGCAAAACAAAACATATAATAGCATAGCAAAACATAGCATATCAAACACAACAAAACATAGCATAGCATAACAAAACATAGCATAGCAAAACAAAGCATAGCATAATAAAACACAACATATAGCATAGCATAACAAAACATAGCATAGCATAACAAAGCATAGCATAGCAAAACATAGCATAGCATAACAAAGCATAGCATAACAAAGCATAACAAAGCATAGCATAACAAAACATAGCATAACAAAACATAGCATAGCATAACAAAGCATAGCATAGCAAAACACAACAAAACATAGCATAGCATAACCAAACACAACATAGCATAGCATAACATAACAAAACAAAGCTTAGCATAACAAAATATAGTATAACAAAGCATAGCATATCATAGCATAACAAAACATAGCATAACCAAGCATAGCATAGCAAAACAAAGCATAGCATAATAAAACACAACAAAACATAGCATAGCATAACAAATCATAGGATAGCAAAACAAAGCATAGCATAACAAAACATAGCATAACATAACAAAACATAGCATGACAAAACACAACAACACATAGCAGAACAAAACATAGCATAACATAACAAAGCATAGCATAACAAAACAAAGCATAGCATAACAAAACAAAACACAACAAAACATAGCATAGCATAACAACACACAACAAAACATAGCATACATAACAAAACATAGCATTGCAAAGCATAGCAAAACCTAGCATAACATAACAAAACACAACAAAACATAGCATAGCATAACAAAATACAACATAGCATAGCATAACAAAATACAACATAGCATAGCATAACAAAATACAACATAGCATAGCATAACAAAACACAACATAGCATAGCCTAACAAAACAACGCTTGGCATAGCATAACAAAACATAGCATAACAAAGCATAGTATAAAAAGCATAGTATAACAAAGCATAGCATAACAAAGCATAGCATAACAAAGCATAGCATAACAAAGCATAGCATAACAAAGCATAGCATAACAAAGCATAGCATAACAAAGCATAGCATAACAAAGCATAGCATAACAAAGCATAGCATAACAAAGCATAGCATAACAAAGCATAGCAAAACAGCATAGCAAAACAAAGCATAGCATAGAATAACACAAAATAGCATAACAAAGCATAGCATATCAAAACACAACAAAGCATAGCATAGCATAACAAAACACAACAAACCATAGCATAGCATAACAAAACAAAGCATAGGATAGCAAAACAAACATAGCATAGCATTACAAAACATTGCATAACATGACAAAACATAGCATAACAAAACACAACACATAGCATAACAAAACAGCAAAACACAACAAAACATAGCACAGCAAAACAAAACATATAATAGCATAGCAAAACATAGCATATCAAACACAACAAAACATAGCATAGCATAACATAACAAAACATAGCATAGCAAAACAAAGCATAGCATAATAAAACACAACATATAGCATAACAAAACATAGCATAGCATAACAAAGCATAGCATAGCAAAACATAGCATAACAAAGCATAGCATAACAAAGCATAGCATAACAAAACATAGCATAACAAAACATAGCATAGCAAAACAAAGCATAGCATAGCAAAACACAACAAAACATAGCATAACAAAGCATAGCATAGCAAAACACAACAAAACATAGCATAGCATAACAAAACAAAGCATAGGATAGCAAAGCATAGCATATTAAAACAAAGCATAAAAAAACATTGCATAGCATAACAAGACATAGCATAGCAAAACAAAACACAACAACACATAGCATAACAAAACATAGCAAAACACAACAAAACATAGCATAGCATAACAAATCATTGCAAAACACAACAAAGCATTGCATAGCATAACAAAACAAAGCATAGGATAGCAAAAAAACATAGCATAGCATTACAAAACAAAGCATAGAATAGCAAAACAAAGCATAGAATAGCAAAACAAAACATAGCATAACATAACAAAACATAGCATAACAAAACACAACAACATCAGCATAACAAAACATAGCAAAACACAACAAAACATAGCATAGTTTAACAAAACACAACAAAACATAGCATAACAAAATAAAACATATCATAGCCTAGCAAAACATAGCATAGCATACCAAACACAACAAAACATAGCATAGCAAAACAAAATATAGCATAGCAAAACAAAGGATAACACACACAACCGCACACACACAACCACGCACACACAACCGCACACACAACTATCTATTTATCTATCTATCTATCTATCTATCTATCTATCTATCTATCTATCTATCTATCTGCCTCACTCTATCAATCTATCTATCTTTTGCCCTCACTCTATCTATCGCCCTCACTCTATCTTGCTATCGCCCTCACTCTATCTATCTATCTATTGCCCTCACTATCTATCGCCCTCACTCTATCTATCTATCTATCTATCTATCTATCTATCTATCTATCATTCTATCTATCTATTTATCTAGATACTGATCGCCATCACTCTATCGATCTGTCTAGCTATCTATCGCCCTCCCTCTATCTATCTATCTATCTATCGCCCTCACTCTATCTATCTATCGCCCTCACTCTATCTATCTATCCCACTCACTCTATCTATCGCATCACCACAGCATTACTCAGCACCACCACAGCATCACTAAGGGGCACAACAACATCACTATGCGCTACCACAGGATCATTGAATGCCACAGCATCACTAGTCGCCACCACAACATCACTCAGCGCCACCACAGCATCAATCTGTGCAACCATTCAACAACAACTGGGTCCAATATGTTCTCTCAATGTTTCAAGCTTTATTACAAATGTCACAAAAAGAGGTTAGTATTTCACTTCTGTGCTTGGATTTTCGTCACAATAAAATACACTGAACATATTCTTCACAAAAGTTTAAGCTATTGCCATTATAAATTACAATAACTTTTATTTAAGTATTAATTATTAAAACAATTATAAGCCATTGTTATTTGTAATATCAATACATCCAAGTCACGTGAATACAACACATATTGCATTACAAATGCTATAGGTGTCACAAGTTAGAACTATTGGCACTGTAAATGACAAAGCTATTATTTTTGCTATTTTCAAATCCAACGCATAAATAAAAAATGTGTCATTTACAATACCAATAGCTCAAACTTTCCTAATGCGAGACCCTATGCATTGCAAATGCTTGTTATAAGTTGGGTGTAGTATTGAGCCCTGCCAAGAAGGTGGAATTGAGGCTGTGAGGAAAGCTTGTCGAAAGAGGGGTGTGAGGAGTTCTGCCCAGAACTGCCGGAATGTTTTAAAGACTGCTGCAGGTATTCCGTTTGGCCCTGGCGCCCCATCGTTCTTCATGCGGCTGATCTTACTTACTGCGATTTCAGATGTGGCCAGGCCCATGGTGTTTCCATCGAGTGGAGCTTGGGGCGGGGAGGGGGGGTGACAGCTCCCCTACCCCGCCGTTATATAGCTGGTTGATGTGCTCCACCCATACGTTCTCAGGAACCCTTTTTTCTTTAGTCTGGCCAATGTTACGGAGCTGGTTAATGTGTCTCCAGAATTGGGCCGAATTATTTTCTTTTAAGAGGGAGAACATTTTTAGCCAGGCTTCCTCAATGCGTTTGATCCTCTGGGTCCATGCGCGTTTCTTGCTGGCTGCTCAATGTTGCCCTTTTGTGGCTCGCTGGGCTGCTCTTTCTTCTTTTTTCCTTCTATTTAGGACATTTTGCCTCTTTCTTTTGTTTTCAGGTATTTCCTGGTTTAAAGCTTGGTTGAGAGCCTTTGGTGTCCGTTTTTTTTGATCGGCAGATGAGCCCTCCAGAGCCTGATGCAAATCTCTCAAGAGAATAGGCCAATAATTTAGGAGGGCTTGTGGGCCAATAGTGATTTTTACTTGAGGGTTTTTCATTACCCAGTCAGCCAGATTTGAGTCTAAATTGATGGACCATTTAATCCTACGTGAAAGTTGCTTGTTTTCCTCACCCGTGGATTCGCCCATAGGTGTGAATCTGCAGGATGCAGCGATGGAAAGGCTGAAGTATGCTCTTAAAGGCCTGTGATCGCTCTCGATTCGGTGATCGATGTTGAAGTCATTTAGGTGGAGGGCTAGCGTGCTTCCGATGAACAAGTAATCAATGGTATAGAGGTTTCTATAAGTTGGAGGTGGTGCCCATGCATGGTCATTTGCTTATCTTATGTTGAAGGCAGATGATATGGAGCTGGCTTTAAATAGAGCTTGTAGAAGCGCAACCTCTTTAGCGGGATGGTTTGCATTTTCAAGTTTGTCAAGCGATCTATTTTTGAAGTCCCCGGCTATAAGTGGGTTGTGGTTGGGGTATTTAATAAGAAAGTCTCAGATTGTGGCGGCCAGGTCGTCCAGGGTTTGATTTCTCGGGTGCAAGCAGGATTGACGTAGCAATTAAATAGTAGCAAACGGAGTGGGTTATTGTGATTTTTTTAGTCCGTTAATGCATACTACTTGAGTTCCGGGTGAATCAGATCCTATCATGGTTGCTTCCAGTCTGCACGAATGCTTGATGTAAAACAAGAGGCCGCCCAAAGATATTCCGTCTCGTGGCTGGGACATGAATTTCGTAGTATCCCGGAAGGAGGGTGGTGGTAGTTGCCCATG
The DNA here is from genome assembly GCF_964263255.1 of Lissotriton vulgaris. Lineage (NCBI taxonomy): Eukaryota > Metazoa > Chordata > Amphibia > Caudata > Salamandridae > Lissotriton > Lissotriton vulgaris. The sequence goes on from NC_141697.1 coordinate 1,183,589,368, forward strand.
TTTCCTGGAGACAGATTAGGTCACCACTTTGAAGGTACTCTACAGCCGAATTGTTCTTAACCATTTTCTGGAGGCCAGCCACATTCCAGGATATGATTGTAAGGCCGTTATTTTGATTATTCCAAGTGTAATCAGTTTGGCCTTTAGGGCAGTCAAAGGTACCGTTGAGCTGACTGTCGACCGTTTTCGACCTGGTGTCCAGATTGATAGTTGGTGACCTGAGAGCTGGAAAAAACCCTTCTCTGATTTGTAGAGCAAGTGATCCTCTGATGTTCGTGCTGAAGAGGAATATTGACCAGGTGGTGTCCGGAGCCCGGGTCGTCTCCACATTTTAGAATGGAATAAGTGTTTTGGAAGTTTTTAGCTAGAACGTGGGGATATCCATCTTGAGGTGGGGGCCTGATCTCGATGCCCCAGTCTGCGAGTTGATTTGCTTCGCCTAGCATTGCTGTCAAGTGTTTCTGTTGATTTAGCCCCACCACTGTTGTCGTCGTGGGAGTCGCCTGGCAGGTTTAGAAATTTCACCCAGGCGATATCTGCAGATCCTATATGTTCCAGTGATGGGATATGGTTAAACAGGCGCAAAATGTTACCTCTGTTCAAGACATCATGGTTGCCTTTAGCGTGGTATCTTGGTGTAAGTACAACCTCCACCTCTTCTAACTTTGGACGGCTACTGATCCTTGGAATACCCGATGTGACTTGGCTATCAGACACAGACGTTGGTCTATGTATTGAGAGGGTGCTGATAGCCATGGATCCAAGAGGGGATATTGCCGCCTGTTGGTGCTCCATATTTGTATTATGTGTAATAGTGAAGGGTGGTTGCTCCGTGACCTCCGGGTGATGTCTTGTGAGAATAGTTAAGATGGTGGTCCGGGAGCAAGGCTTATCCCTGCGGCTCAACCCTCCGTGGGTTCAAGACCAGTTGGAATTGTGCAGACCTCGCCTTTCGGTTTGTTATGGGGGCAGGTGAGGGAGGCATTAAGGGGGGACGCCTCTCGGGTTGGATCTTCGGGCGAGCTCTTGATCTTTAAAGACTTAGATTGTAAGTTAGTTGATGCCACTTCTTCGTCATTCTTACTTAATGTTTTTTCGTAAAGATTTGATAGAGCTTGGCTGTGCTGGTAACTGAGTTTATTGTATGTGTACAAGTAGTAAAAGATGCTGCTCGATTTTTTGATTTTCCCTCTTTTGCGAGTTCTTCAGATTTTTCTTTGCTTTTCTGGAAAGTGGGGCTGCCTTTTCGTTGAGCATTGGGGCAGCTTCAGATTCTTCTATTATTTGGCAGCTGATTGAGGGATAAGATACAGAAGGTGTAATCTGCATCAGAGGTGTTGGGGTAGGAGCTGCAAGTGAGATCAACTGCGAATTTTTTGTTGGACTGTCGGTGAGGTTTGCGGGAGGGTTGACTAAATTATTAGATGATTCCATGTGTGAATTAGTTGAGGCCAATAGTAAAGGAGGACCAGGAGGGGATCTTGAAGAGCGAACTGAATCAACTAGGATGGTCAGAACGGCAGGTAGATTTGCCCATCGGTCCACAATGGCCGCACATGAGCATGAACAAGTAGTTTGAAAATTGGAAATCTGGTTTGCAATGTGGTCCGTTTTTCCTTTCAGCTCAGATAGACATGTAGCTATTGTCTGTAGCAGGTCCATTTGTAGATCCATCTTAGAGGATTGCCAAAGTAGAGCTTTAGCCGTTAGGTATTGTGGATTAGTGAATTTTGGTGATTCAGGGGCGCCAATGAAACTGGCGTTCTCTGTGTTTTCAGGGGTGTGATGTTGATAATTCGTCCCACTGGATAGTCTATACAGCTGTGGGGTGGACTCCAGGGTTTGCTCGATTTTGATTTAGAGTTGCTGTAAAAAAGATGCTGAAAGTTCTCCCGGGTCTTGTTTTTTTAAAAACAGCGGGAGAACATGTGACTGTATTCAAAGAGGAGACTTGCCTAGTAGGTGAGTGAGGTTGATGTATTAATGCCGCGGTTGTTGTAGTTCTGGCGTGCCCACTTAAGGCCAGTTTGGAGCTGTCAGTGTCAAGTAAGTGGTGGGGAGCTGCTGGGGCAGAGCCTGTGTTGGTGTTAAAGGCGAAGTCTGAGTCCGAGCACAGTTGATTGGGACGGTTAATGATGTCCATACTATGATGATAGAGCGATCGACTATTGGTCTCAGTTTGGCGGGGGCCCTGAGTAAGAAGGAGAAGAGTCGTGCCAGGCACTTGAGCTGTTTCCTGGGTGGTCTGTCCCGTCGTTAACTGGTAGGTTGTTTAAAGGCCGTGGAAGCAAGTAATTGGTTATGAGACCTGTATTGGTGGATTTTTTATTTTTCGATCGCTTGGAGGCCCCGGGGAGGTTGCCTGGATTCGAGGCGTTTGTGCAATGTGTATTTGAGCCGTTCGTTGTGAGTCCTGCTGGGGCTTCGCCGCTGTTGGCATCTGCGGCTGATTTTGACCTGGTGACTGGGATCAGTATTGACATCTTGTGGCGTGTGCAGCTTAGTTTATTAATTGGTTAAGCCTGCAATAGTGAAGGAGGCTTTAGGTGGCCTTAAGTCGCGGGCTCACAGCTTACAACTTCAAGCTGGAGTATGGTACGAGGTGGAGTGGGGAGACTTGGGCACTGCTCGCAGAAGGTTGGGTCAGCTGCCGTCAAGCGTTGTGGTATGTGGCAGTTTGACACCTCTTAAATGTAACCAAGAGGGGGGGGGGAGAGAAGAACAAGTGGATTCAGTCTCCCTTGGCAATATGATTAAACAAAATAGAATCCACTCAGAGACGTGGTCGTGGTCCCTAAAGTGATGGGGAACACACAGTGTTGTTTGAATGCCCCTCACACACCAACAGGCCCCTTGGTGTCATGCTTCATCATCGGGACCTTCGCACCCCTCTACGGGATGCGGCGTGCTACGACTTGCGACTACGTAGGAGCACTTGGTAGTGAACTATGTGAGGGTGTGTGTTTTAGGAGTGAGTAAGTGAGGTGAGGTGAAAAAAGTGAAGTTTAAAAAATACCTGGCTCGTAGGAAGAAAATAAATGTATTATATCCTCGGCTGGTATTATTAAAAAGGTGCAAGGTGGGGTTGATTATATACGTGTTAGGGTATCAACCAAAAGGTGTCAACATGTTTCGGAGTACACAGACTCCTTCTTCAGGACAAGGATATGCACGTTATCCTCACCTTACATGAGATGTCAAAGTGTATTCTACAAAAATAGACTAGGTGAAATGTACCTATCAATGTTTCAATGAATATGCTCAGTTGCGCCCAATTGGCGTTGAAGAGAACTTATAGTTCAAGGTTAGGAGACCTCATGAGCCTTAGCGTGGTTTTGGGGGGATCCCTTCCTCACTGCTCAGTATAAGCAACGGTTACTGCATGGCCAGTACGCCTGCCTTCCCCTCAACGCTCCTCCGATGAACTTCAATTGGGCGCAACTGAGCATATTCATTGAAACATTGATAGGTACATTTCACCTAGTCTATTTTTGTAGAATACACTTTGACATCTCATGTAAGGTGAGGATAACGTGCATATCCTTGTCCTGAAGAAGGAGTCTGTGTACTCCGAAACATGTTGACACCTTTTGGTTGATATACCCTAACACGTATATAATCAACCCCACCTTGCAACATTTTAATAATACCAGCCGAGGATATAATAAATTTATTTTCTTCCTACGAGCCAGGTATTTTTTAAACTTCACTTTTTTCACCTCACCTCACTTACTCACTCCTAAAACACACACACTCACATAGTTCACTACCAAGTGCTCCTGCGTAGTCGCAAGTCGTAGCACGCCGCATCCCGTAGAGGGGTGCGAAGGCCCCGATGATGAAGCATGACACCAAGGGGCCTGTTGGTGTGTGAGGGGCATTTAAACAACACTGTGTGTTCCCCATCACTTTAGGGACCACGACCACTTCTCTGAGTGGATTCTATTTTGTTTAATCAGTTTGACACCTCTACCACACACAAAGTACGGGGTTACTATGTTTTGCTTTTGCCTAGCACCACCAGTGTGCTCCCAGTGAAGAAAGGAAGGAATTGTACTGTTTCAGTACCACCTCCATTCAGAAACAAATGCCGTTAAGACATGTAGTAAAAGAAGCCTTGAGCATTTTGAAACATTCCCAGTTTCTCACACCATTGCTTTCTGCCTGCCTCTTGGTTGGGACTTGGTTCCCACTAGTTGAGTATTTTGAACTTTCAGTAAGTGCCTCTTGGCCTGGAGCTCCTAACGTGAAATGGGCATGTCATGTTTATGAACCATGACACTGTTAATCACTAGCTGCCTGGGTTGGAGGTCCCCATACATCGCTTTGTCCCTGCTGCTCCGTATGAGCCAAGCTGGACGCCCCTGGAAACTGTTGGAGCTATAGTTGCCAACAGACCCGATTCACAGGAGATTCCTGGTTTAAAACAGTTTTTATTTAAGCAGTCTGCCACCTGAAAATGCCTCTGCATCAATGAAGGTCTATGGACAAAATACAGTCCCACGATCTTTTTTATTGATTTATTTTAAATCACCCTCTTTATAATTTGAGAATGTGAGCATGTATGGTCGAATCCACAGTGAGGATTTCACATATTAAAAGTTACTTGTGCGTTGCTTACTATCGGCTCATAGTTGTGCCAGCAGGGCAGGTGAAGTGATAAGGGGCCTCTTGTGCTCCTTATGCGAATCTCCTGTTTTTCTGGCCTAGACTGCGTGCGCAAGAAGTTCTCCTAGTGTTCTCCAACTATCCCACGCAAATGAGTATCAGTCTTATCTGCAGGGCTGTGACCTGACTGGTACCCCATCTCTCTTAACGCCGCCATTTTTTTCAACAAGTCTGTCATTTTCAGTCTTCAGAGCCTACTACCCAAATGAACAAATCTATGCCCCTGGACAGAAAGAGCTTTCCTTTGGAAAATGACATAACAAATGCCTACAAGTGGCAGCATGTCATCTTTCTGCAAAGTAAATAGAGGAAAGTACCAGTGGTTCCTTGAATCAGGAAATTTGGAACACTGTACAAATGCATCAAATACTTCCTGCATTATTGGTTTTCAGACTCTCGTGTTATTTCATGCGGAACTGACTTCTGGAACTTTTAAGCATTGAGGCATCTGTGTGTGTGTTTTATAAAAAAAAAAGTACATCTTATATTTGTGACCTTTTATGTAATTGAGGGCGTCCAGGGTCACCACATCCTCCTTGGTCAACTTTAGCTCGACAGGCTCTTCTGACGTCATACTCTCTGAGAATTTGCATAAACAGCATTCCTGTCCACTCTCAAGGACTCAAACGCACTGCATGCACCTTCCCTGACCCCGTACATGCATGCCTTTACCACTGCAGGGGAATCCGCTCTGCACCACTAGTGCCATATCTTTATTATTTCACTAAGAGCGCACGTGCAGCAACTTTTAGCACCCGGAAGCATAACTAATATGGGAGCGGGCATCACTCATTGGCATCCTTGCAGTGTGATGTCTCTGCTTCTTGGATTGACTGAGCACAAGCTGTAGCCAGGCTTAGATTGGTTACCGTAATTACTTATAAAAAGGCGCATTTACTAAGATTTCAGATAACTATATGAAATAACTGGGTTGTGGTTATATTAGCACAAGGGTTAATGAGAATGTCTACTTGTCCGGAGGACTAATTAGACCATAAAACTTCTGGTCTGCAACAAAAATCCTCATATCCAGGGCGTCGGCCGATACAAAGGATGGTCAGAACACAGATCAGAACAGCAAGCAAAGTCAAGAGATACACATCGAGCTTCAAATTAGAAGACCAAAAAAGATGATAAACCAAAGAGCGAACCTCAATTAAAAAAGAAGAAAGTAGCCAGCCTTAAAATAAAATGCGCAAGCTACTGAGGACTCAACTTCTGAACAGGGAATGGGCTCTGACGATGCTAGACAGCGCAGCAGAAATAACAATAGTTCAAGAACCGGATGGAATTTCTGGTGACCGCGGCGTTGAATAAACCTATCACGATGGAGATACCTGATACTAGGGTAAGTGTCCCACACCAGTTATATGAAATAACACTCCATATGGAAGAGAACACAGCCAGGAAAGGTAAGGGTCTCTTTTGGGAGAACCTGACTTTTAGATACAATATCCTTTTGGCTGAAAAAAGATTGGCCACCGAGTTAGTTATGGATTGCCCAAAAGGAGAAACAGTAATTTTACCAGCTTTCTCCGACTTCGTTCCAGAATCACTAAAATATTCATACACGCAGGAGTGGGCGGAAGCACTAGCTTCGCATTAGAACGCAATCATGTAGGGAGGGATGCTCAGTCACCTCACCATGTAATCCCAGTAAAAACGACTGCAACTCCTCAGAGACCGTACCCAATAAATGGTGAGGTGAAAAAACAAGTCGGGGAGATATTAGATCAACTTGAATATCAAGGTGTAATAGAGAATTACATCTCTTCGATAGATAATTCTTTGTTTCCCCGTAATGAAACTGGACAATCAAACCACCTAATTTTAGACTACAGGCGTTTGAACACTTGCACGACAACATTTGCAGTGCAGAATGCAGTGCCGCATTAATGAATAACATTGTGCAGAAGAATTACAAAACACTAGATATCTTGAATGGCTTTTTCTCCAAAATATAGCGCCTGAGAGCAGATATTAGACAGTATTTTCGGCCCTCTGCACGCAATGTCAATTCTGTAGATTGCCCCAAGGGTATAAGAATAGCCCAGGTTTGTTCTCAGCAAGAGTATCAGAGTTGCTTCAAAATTTTGATGAGGAAGCATTGTCCTACGTAGATATCTATCTGATGGACAATGAATTATTGGATCATTTGATAAGGGTGAACAACATCATTTTGGGGTTCGCCTTTGGGGCTTTAAATTTAAAAAAAAAAAAAAACACCCACCTCAAAGACCTATTTTTAGGATGTGAGCTCTCAAGTGAAGGGAAAAGCCTTGCACCAATTTTTTTTTTTTTTTTTAGAGAAATGTGCGCTGCTCCAACCTCCTAAGACTTGCAATCCATTTTAGGATTTCCAAATTTGACAGAACATACATGTTAGATTATGCAGAAAAAGTAAAACCTTTCTACAATTTGATTAGACCCGATTTCTCAGATCAACATTGGACACAGGAGTTCTTTGTTCCTACAAGCGGATATGATTGCTTCCAAATACACCAGTATAAACACTACGGATTTTGTGACCCAAGTAGTCACGGGTCAATCCTGGTACACTTACATAACTTTCAATGAAGGCAAAACTGTACCCATTGCATACACATCTCATTCATACACAAACGCTGAAATAAGTTTTGCATCAACTGAAACAATACTGATGGCAGTACAGACTGTTGTAGTGAGAGAAAGCTCTAAATCAGGGGAAGCGAAAAATTGTCGTGACTCCAGTACCAACCTTAGAGGATGTTACAAAAGCAAGCATTCCTAACGCAAAGGCACTGCCTCCATGATGGATACAATGGGCTATTCTCTTACTGCAACAGGTGTAGATTACAAATTTGATTCTACATTAACACAGGCATTTTTGCAGTACGAACAAGCATATCCTCTTCCAAATGAAAAAATGCCTCAAGATCAGTAGGAATATATCATTTACACTGACAGATCTGCCCAGCCGGCCTAAGGAAGTAAACTGTGCCGCATGTGTGATTGTGAAGGGATGTATGTGGACTGTAAGTTCCGTTCAAGCACTATGCAGACCCAAGGAGATTGCACGGCACAGCTAGCAGAACTAAAAGCCCAGATACTGGCGCTAATAAAAATACACATCTAGAATTTCCCACACTTGGATTGTGTGCGATTCAATTTATACTGTCTAGTCTTACAATGAAAATCATCACTACTGGGGCCAGAATGGGTTTAGAGATTCAAAAGGTTGCACAATAAAGCACAAGTTGCTTTGGGAACAAGTGGCAGAACTGAAAAAGGGCTTGCCGCGAGCTCACGTTATTCATACGCTGAGACAATGTGCTGGCATGCACGTTTACGTGTTGATGCAGCCGCCAAGGCGTCAGTGCGAACAGCCACCGTTGCTGCAATCACTCGTTCTAGTACGAGGATAGACAGACTAACAGATAATGGTATCGGTAATCGCTTCGCGAAAAAACAGCTCTGCCTTGCCAAAATGTTTTCCACTAAAGTATTCCTACAAGTTAGATGCACAATACATACTATATGCTCACATTCCAGGAGTGGGGGATAGAGTAACACCAAATATGGAACACAGATTATGTTTAATACTAGCTGCATATGAGGATCTGGGCTCAGCCCACACGGGTATTACTGCAACAGTTTAATTACTGAAACAACATTATTGGTGGCCAGTTCTTACCTCACAGACCAAGGGCTTTGTCATTAAGTGTGACATCTGTCAGCAGATGAAGGGTTCCATTATAGCTCGTCCGCCACAAACCCCACTATTGATATCAGACCGACCTCTCGCATGTGTCTATTTGGACAACTGCAGCCCCTCACAGTCTTATGGGGCTTGCAAATACATTTTGGTGGCAGTGGATTTATGCTTTAGATTCCTGTGGGTTGGCCCCAGTGCTCAGCTGACGCTCAAACTGTTATAAAGGACTGCAGAGTTTTTATAGGGACATACAAAGTTGGCACATTACATTCTGACCATGGCCCTGCGTTTAGCTCACAGGCTTACAAGGAAGGCATGGTAAGTTCGGGTGTCGGATTGCAGTACTCCAATCCATATCATCCAGAGGGAAATTAGATTGTGTAGAGGAAGAACAGGGACTAAAAGCAATCCTTAACAGCAAGGGTATTAAGCCGGGTGGTAGTTGGGTCAATCACCTATACGGGGTCCAGAGGGCACTAAATAACACGCCAAGAAGTTCCCCAAAAGGCCGTACTCTATATGAGGACCTGTTTGGGACGAGAATGTGGGTACCCTACCTTGATTGTTGCAACACAGTGGCGGATGAAAAAGCATTTGGCATAAATGATCATTTGGCTGTTTTACAGGAACTCCATGAATTTCAGGCACTACAAAGCAACATCCAAGTAAAACGCACCGTCACTGGGGAAGTGAAAGCCGTTATGGCATGACCTGCCTGGGTCCTAAAGATCTGGTCAGACAAAAGACTGGACAAGAAAGAATTTGTGCCCTCTTACAGTGCACCTGTACTGGTCCTAGCTGTCAAAGGAACAAGAACAGTAAGTCTACCGCCTCTTGCCAGCAGAAAAGAGATTAGTTTCCACTGATCTGATTAAACCACACTATGTGGCAGATACTGAATAGCAGGGCGCGTGGTCTACTGGGTAGTCGTGGATCCCCTCTCACTGCAACACAGGGAGTTCAGACAAAAAGACTGATAATGTTTGAAGATTCTACTACACAAAGTAGGGTAAGGTTACGTACCCAGTAAGCATCTGTTCTTGGCATGTAGATCTGTAGATTCACATGCTTTGCATACTCCTGCCATCTATTATTGGGTCCGGATGTTTGCAAGTTGTTTTTCTTCAAAGAAGTCTTTCCAGTCACGAGTCCTTTCGGTGATAGTGCACATGGGCATCGACTCCATAGTTACTGTTTTCCAGCAGAGGGTGAGAATGTTGTTAGTAAGAGTAGAATAGAGATGTCCATGCGTAAGTATGCAAGAAAGGAGAACTGCAACAGGGGTAGGTACCTGGGGAGGCTGGTGGGCGCATGTGAATCTACAGCTTTAAATGCCAGAAACAGATGCTTACTGGGTAAGTAATGTTATCCGTTCGAGGTATGTGAGCTGTAGACGCATGCTTTGCATAGACTATACAGCAGTATTCTCCCAAAGCGGTGGCTAATCTGTAGCTGTTACAGTTGTTTGAAAGAGTGTTTTCAGTACTGTCTGGCCTACATTAGTTTGCTGTCACATCTACACAATAGTGCTTGGTGAATGTGCGTGGTGTAGACCATGTTGCAGCTTTACAGATGTCAGCTATGGGTAGGTTTCCTAAGCAAGCCATAGTTGCCCCTACTAGTTTGCAGGTGGAATGTGCTCGCGAGGGTATTGGTAAAGATCTTTTTGCTTTAACCTAACATGTTTAAATACATTTGACAATCCACTGTGCAATACCAGACTTAGATATAGGATTGCCTCTGTGTGGTGGAGCAAAAGCCACAAAGATTTGTTTTGTTTTACGTAATAGTTTTGTTCTTTCTATGTAGTAGAATAACGCTCTTTTAACATCTAAAGTGTGAAGAGCTGGTTCTGTGACTGAATCTGGTGTAGGAAAGAACATCGGTAACTCAACAGATTGATGTGAAAGGCAGATACTACTTTAGGTAGGAACTTCGGGTTAGTGCGAAGAACCACTTTCTGGAGTTGGAAAAATGGTTCCTCTAAGGTTAGTGCCTGAAGCTCACCGACTCTCCTCGGTGATGTAATAGCAATGAGGAACGCAACTTTCCAAGTGAGAAATCGCAGTTCAGATTCATGCAATGGCTCAAAAGGTGGACCCATTAATCTGGTAAGGACAAGGTTAAGATTCCACACTGGAGCAGGTGGAAGTCTTGGTGGAATAACTCTAGTCCTTCCATAAAAGCTTTGATAACAGGTACTCTAAAAAGGGACAGATGCTGTCTAATTTGAAGATATGCAGCTATTGCAGCGAGATGCAAGTGTATGGAGGTGAAAGCTAACACTGACTGTTGCAAGTGTAGTAAGTAACAAATGATATTTTGAATTGAAGCATCTAAAAGGAATGGTATGGTTGTTATTACAATATATAACAAACCGCTTCCATTTAGCTGCGTAGCAAGCCCTTGTAGTAGGTCTTCTGGCCTCTTTAATGATGTTCTTACAGTCTGGTGAAAGGTGCAGATAACCAAACTCTAGGACTTCAGGTGCCAGATCGTTAGGTCGAGTTCTTTGGTATCTGGATGTCTTATGTCTCGATGGCTCTGAGTGAGGAGACTGGATGTGAGATGTAGTTTTTGATGGGGGAACTACTGAGAGCTGTATCAGGATAGTTAACCAATGTGGACAGGCCCATTTGGGAGCTATTAGGATCAGTGTGAGGAATGTTTGTCTGAGCTTCCAAACTATTACTGGAATGAGTGGGAGAGGCGGAGAAGTGTAGGCAAATATCCCTGACCAGTTCATCCATAGCGCATTGTCTTTGGACAATGGGTGTGGGATCCTGGAGGCGAAGCTTGGGCATTTTGCATTTTGGTTTGTGGTGAACAGATCTATCTGTGGAAAGCACCACATTTGAAAGAATGGGAGAAGACCTACTTGAGGGTGAAGTTCACACTCGAGAATCTGTTGTCTCTTCCTGCTGAGCAGGTCTGCTATTTGATTGTTTACTCCTGGGAGAGGTTCTGTTAGGAGAATTTTGTTTTGATGTATGGCCCATTTCCAAATGGCTTGTGCAAGGCTTGACAGTTGGAGAGTGCGTGTCCCCAGTTTCTGTATGTTATACATGGCTGTCATGTGGACTAGGACAGCTTTGCCTATAAGGTGAGTCTGGAAGAGTTTGAGAGCTAGAAATACTGCTAGCAGCTCTAGATCATTTATATGAAGTTGCTTTTCACTCCACAGACCTTGTACAAAGTGAGTTTGAACCTGTGAGCAATGAGTCTGTTAGCACGGTCTGTGGAACCGGTTCAATGAAGGACCGCCCTTTGGATAAAATCTGTGGATTCCACCACTGCAGAGAGTGATGAGTTCGGCGGTCTAACACCACTAGATCTAACAATGGACCCTGAGACTGATTCCACTGTGGTGCCAAGCATTCTTAAAGGGTACGCATTTTAAGTCTTGCATGGGGAACTATCAAGATGCAAGACTCCATTTCTAGCAGCTGCATAAATACTCAAGCTGGAAGTGACCGGTTGTGCTGAAACTGAGACTAGTAATTATTAAGGAAGTGAGCAACCCGGAATACCCTTGAGGGCTTGGGTAAGTAAATATAGAAAGGTAAAGGTGCCTTCAAGGGACTTTGTTCAATCTAAGTTTGTTAGTTAAAATTAATATGAGAAGAACCAATTTATCGTCCTTACAATGAATAAATCAAAACTGATCAAATCGTGTTGTCAACATGAAACATATAAACAAAGACACAGGGTGTATACGAAAAAAGTGTTTTTATCAAATAATTCATTAAGAAAAGTCAGCTTCATATACAGACAATTAAACGAATAAGATTTTAGGACTGTGGGTACACATAAAAATAAATTACTAAGTGACTCAACAGAACCTAAAAAACACCTATCCCAAAACACATTGAGTAAAACAAAGCAAGGGATGAAGTGCAATGTCGACGTTTCGGTTTCTTAGTAGTTATTTGATGAAACCATCCTCAGGACTGTTATCAGTTCAGATCTGTATAGAAATATTGTAGTCTGTTTGCGGATTATCGTCATCCGCAAAGGAATCGTGAGGGGATCACAGTATCCTACACAGCAGAATTCATCCAGTGTATGTTAGGTAGATTGTTATCAATTTTCTGAGAAAACGTGTGTCGTGGCTTCACTTTGACGACACGCGTTATTGACTCCACCTTGCCGCATTTCGAGGCACTGCAGGATCTCTGACTGCTCACAGGCTAGTTTAAGCGCAAATTGATCGCATCGACTCCTGATTTTCTCAGAAAATTGATAACAATCTACCTAACATACACTGGATGAATTCTGCTGTGTATAAATACGTGAACCCTATGTGAGTGAAGTTCAGACGTTACATCCAACTTGGATGAGCGGTCTCCGCATTCGATAGTCAGGTCCCTAGGATACTGTGATCCCCTCACGATTCCTTTGCGGATGACGATAATCCGCAAACAGACTACAATATTTCTATACAGATCTGAACTGATAACAGTCCTGAGGATGGTTTCATCAAATAACTGCTAAGAAACCGAAACGTCGACATTGCACTTCATCCCTTGCTTTGTTTTACTCAATGTGTTTTGGGATAGGTGTTTTTTAGGTTCTGTTGAGTCACTTAGTAATTTATTTTTATGTGTACCCACAGTCCTAAAATCTTATTCGTTTAATTGTCTGTATATGAAGCTGACTTTTCTTAATGAATTATTTGATAAAAACACTTTTTTCGTATACACCCTGTGTCTTTGTTTATATGTTTCATGTTGACAACACGATTTGATCAGTTTTGATTTATTCATTGTAAGGACGATAAATTGGTTCTTCTCATATTAATTTTAACTAACAAACTTAGATTGAACAAAGTCCCTTGAAGGCACCTTTACCTTTCGAAACTGAGACTAGAGCCTGAATATTGCAAATTCTGGCTGCATTGGGCACAGGCTAGAGCTTTTTGGAGTATAAGAGAGTGGCTCCGAAATAGGTTTGTGTGTTGGAGATGTGACTTGGACAAATTCAGCGTGAAGCCTAGATCGTGCAGCAATTGCAGCATTATCGGAGTGTGCTGGAGAAACTTTGGGTAGGAGCTGCTTTGACAAGCCGGCCGTCCAAGTATGGGAAGACATGGATATGCTGCCTTCGCAGGTGAGCAGCGACTACTGCCAGGCATTTGGGGAAGATTCTGGGAGCAGTGGTGACCCCAAATGGAAGCACTTTGAACTGGTAGTGCCGTTCCGCTACCGCAAACCAGAGGTATTTGCAATGAGCAGCATGCATTGGAAAATGGAAGTACATGCCCTTTAAGTCTAAAGTAAACCTAGTCGCCTTGCTGTAGAAGTGGGAGCACTTGTTGGAGTGTTACCATATTAAAGTGGTCCGATTGAATGTGCTGATTTAGTTCTCCGAGGTCTAATATAGGCCTGAGAGACCCATTCTTTTTGGGAATGAGAAAGTATAGGAATTACACGCCAAATCCTTGAAATTGCAGTGGTACGGGCTCCATAGCTCCCTTTCGCAGGAGAGAGTGAACCGCTTGTTTGAGGAGGTGTAAATGCTCTGGTGACATTTTGTGAGAACGCAGAGGAATGTTTGGAGGATTGTTGGTAAGCTCCAGGCAATAACCAGAGAAGATAATTCCTAGCACCCATCTGTCAATCAGGGGTTTGTATGGCGTGCTACTCAAGGCGCTGGGGAGAGCGGGGCTAGCTCCGGATCAGGCAAAGCCAGGTCTTGAGGTGCTTCCTGAACGTGTGCAGGGTTGGGGAGCATCTGATGTTTACAGGGAGCTCTTTCCAGGTTTTGGCTGGGGTGTAGGAGAAAGCTCTCCCGTCGGTTCTGTTTCTGCAGATGCAGGGTACCCCCGCCAAGGAGAGGTCGGTGGAGCGGAGGTTCCTCTTGGGGACGTGGAAAGAAAGTCTCTTGTTGAGGTATTTGGGTCCGATGTTGTGGGGGGATTTGTAGGCGTGGATGAGGAGTTTGAAGGTGACCCTCTTCTCGACGGGGAGCCAGTGGACGCCTCGTAGGTAATGGGTCATGTGCTCATGGCCCAGTGCCCCGAGGACTAGTCTGGCTGTGGCGTTCTGGATGGTCTGGGGCCTATGCAGAAGGGTCTTGTTGATTCCGGTGTTGATGTAGTCCAGTCTGCTGGTGATGAGTGCGTGGGTGGGTCCTTCTGCAGTCCGGGGGGGTGGGGTAGGGGAGGGGGATGGGAGGCTGGGAACCTCCTGAAGGTCTTACGGAGGAATGCGAAGATAGTTGAAGCTAGTGGAGGGGACAGCGCTGATCTGCCCGGTCATTGAGAGGGAGGAGTCCATTATGATGCCTAGCGTGGTCTGTAGGGGTGGGTTGGCTGGGCTCCCAAAGGCGGAAAGCCACCAGGTGTGGTCCCAGGCGGAGGTGCAGGGACAGAGGATGAGGACCTCGGTTTTCTCAGAGTTCAGCTTCAGGCAGCGGTCCTTCTTCCAGGCTGCCACGTTCTTCATGCCTTCCTGGAAACAGAGTCTGGTGTCTTCGGGATTCTTTGTGCGTGTGAGGATGAGATTGGTGTCGTCGGTGTAGGATACGATGTTAAGACCATGATGTCGGACGATAGTGACGAGGGGGGTGATGTAGATGATGAAGAGCGGGGGGCTAAGTGATGATCCCCGGGGTACTCCGTAGCTGATTTCTCTGGGTTTGGAGAGAAAGGGGGGGGGGGGGTTTGAAGAGTCTGATCCTTTGGGTTCTGCCGGAGAGGAAGGAATGGATCCAGTCGAGGGCGGTTCCTTGGATTCCCACGTGCAGTCTGGCTGCTAGAGTGCGATGAGAGACTGTGTCGAAGGCTGCGGACAGGTCTAGAAGGATGAGGGCCTCAGTGTGTCCCTGGTCGAGTAGCATGCGGATGTTGTCAGTGGCGGGAGGAGGGAGGTCTCGGTGCTGTGGTTGCTGCAGAATCCAGACTGGGATACGTCCAGGATGGAGCTCTCTTCTATGAAGGCGGTCAGCTGGGCGTTCACAAGTCTCTGTGACTTTGGGAGCGAAGGGGGAGGAGAGAGATGGGTCGGTAGTTTTTCAGGTCCGTTGGGTTGGCCGTAGGTTTCGTGAGGAGGGGTTACCCGATCTGAGGGAGGCATTGATTGAGCGTCCTAGTTCGGATGTGATGATTTTGGCGGCTCTGTGGAAGATGTGTGGCGGGCAGGGGTTCGTAGGGGCTCCTGAGTGGGTGTGCTTTAAGGTCGCTGTGATGAGCTCGATGGTAGCAGGATCCCAGGACGTGGTGGCTTGACAGCAGCAGTGGAGGGGGGAGGGGGGGGGGGGAGGGGGAGGCCGGCGGTGCTCGTCGGTTTTCTGAAGTTGTTGTAGAGGGCCTTAATCTCTTGATCTTGAGATGGAAGTAGGAGCTGAGCTTGACACAGAGTTCCTGGGCAGGTGCGATGTCTGGCTTTGCGGGTGGGTTTTGCAAACTGTTGTATGACGTCGAACAGTTCCTAGGTGTTGGTCATGTTGGTCTGGACTTGGACTCTTGTGAAGGTACATTTGGTGTCTCTTATGCTCTAGAGGTATTCCTTCAGGGCGCTCGTGGTTGTTCCTTGGTTTTCAGGTTTCGCCATGTTTTTGCTAGACTTCTGCAGGAGCGTCTGGCTTCTTGAAGTTCTGTGGGGAACCAGGCGGCTTTCAGCAGGCGTCATTTTGCGGAGCGGCGGGGTGCGAGCTTGTCGGCGCATCTGGAGATCCAGCTGTGAAATTCCCTGGCTGCGGAGTTGGTGTCGGTCGCAGCGATGGTGGGGTGTTGACGGAGGGTGGTGTTGAGGTGCTACTCTGTGACCTTGTCTCAATTCAGTCATGGCGGCGTGGGGGGGGGGGTTTGAGTAAGGTGGTGGTGTTGAAGATGAAATGGACTCAGTGGTGTTCAGTCCAGAGGGACTGGGTGGTGTGGCAGAAGCAGATGTTAGTTCAACCTGTGAATATGGGGGTCAAGGGTGTGACCGGCTCTGTAGGTGGGTGTGTTGACAAGCTGCTTCAGCCCTAGGTTGGTGAGATTGTCGAGAAGAGTAGTGGAGTCGGGGTCATTGCTGTTGTTGAGGTGGAAGTTCAGGTCTCCAAGTAGAATGTAGTCCGTGGAGGTGATGGCGTGGGGTGCGGCAAGCTCGATGGCAGTGTGCATTGGCGAGTTTTCCTCCTGGGCGGTGTGGCCGGTCCGTCCTCAGGATCTTGTAGCCATCCGGGACGGCGGTGGCGATGTCTGGACTGGAGGTGGGGTTGGTCCAGGTTTCCGGGAATAAGGAGACGTCGGGCGAGAGGGTGTTGAGCAGGTCTCAGATCTCAACGGTGTATCGGTGCAGGCAGCGAACGTTGAGCAGGACGCAGGTCAGGGTTTTGGTGGTGTGTGTATATCAGGCATTCCTTAAGCAGTCGGGGGGGCTCTGTCGATGGTGAAGGATTTACGGCAGGGCCTGCAAGGAACTGCCTGTGGGTGGAGTTTGGCGAGGATCTTGCACAGTTGGAGAGTTTTCTGGAGTGGAGTGCGTGGAGTTGTAGCAGTGAGGCCTTGGTGAACCAGGGATCCTGGAGCTGGTTACGGTTGGGCGCAGATGGGCTTGCCTTAGGCACGACCGTGCAGAGCCCGCCATTAAGTAGAGGAGAGGGGCGGGACGGGGCTGCAGGGACAGTAACGGCAGTAGAAATGCTGGGACCTAGGGAAGGAAAACAATAACCGCAAGAATACGAAGCACACAAATATCAAGGCACACTTAAAAAAATGCTAGGAGACCAAGAGGGGCACTGAAAGTCAATAAGAATATGAGGCACAATACGCAATGCGCACAGGTAGCGGGCACAGGCAGTAATTAGCTAGCCCTAAGCGGGGCACTCGATTGAAAATAGTACCGCAGCGTGAGGGAGGAGAGCTGCAGGCGCGAACACCGGTCTGAAGGAGGGCTCAGGGTGCTGTCTTGACACGCGGAGCTGCTGGGATGAGTGCTGGCTTGGACAAGAGGTCTAGGAGTCTGAAGTTATTGTATGCCTGACTGAGAGGATTGGAGAGCGACGTCCCCTGACTGTTGTGGAATGATCAGGGGGAAGGGGAGAAAAGTCGGTGTCTGTTGAGGGGGAGGTGCAGTGTGTGGAACCTTTACCTCTTCCCTTGCCACTGTTGCCTCTAAATCCGACTCGAAGGTAATCTCTTGAAGAGGATGACTGAGTATTACCTTTATAGGAGGCAGAGGTATTGTCCGTAGAGATGTTTTTAGTGCCCCCTCTGTAGAAGGAGTGATGAAAAGAACCCCTTTTTGATGTGGACTGTAAGGCCCCCATAGGTTTTGCAATGTCTGTGTCCTTCTTCATCTTCTCTAACGAAGTGTCTACAAGGGGACCAAAGAGATGCTCCTTGTCAAAAGGTAAGTTTAACATAGAAACCTGTACTTCGGGTTTAAACCTTGAAATCCTAAGCCAGACGTGTCTTCATAGCAAGACACTGGTGTTGATTGCACGAGCCGCTGTGTCAGCTGCATCTAAAGTGCATCTAATATATGTGTTTGAAATTAGCTTGCCTTCCTGAACTAGATCATGCACCTTAGCCTTGTGTTCATCAGGAAGAAATTGGAGCAATTGTTCAAATTCATCTTAGTGCGATGGGTCATATCTAGCTAAGAGAGCTTGGGTATTGGCAGTATGCAAATGATTGGCTGCCTGTGCAGCTATTCTCTTTCCGGCGGTATCTATTAGTTTAGATTCCTTGTCAGGAGGAGGGGCATCTCCTGAGGTTTGTGAGTTTGGCCGCTTCTGGGCATTAGTAACCACTAAGGAAACAAATGGTAATTGACCTCTGATGTTGCTGTGAACGCATGGCACTCCATCTGGGCACACCTCAGCTTCAGGAGCTAAGCGAGCAGTGGTTTTTGTCATTCAGATCAGTCTGGGTTAACTGCATCTTGCCTGTACCCCACTGCTTACTCTGTGGACATTAATGCGTGCTGGACATCTGTCTAACACTTCCATCGGTTGCGCCTCCGGATGTAGAAGTACTGCTGGACCCATTAAAGGCCCACGTAGTACAGTGTCCACAACATATTCCAATCCTGATGTCAGCATTCTTAGAGCCACCATGGGATGCTTCTCCTGTTGGCATGGACACCAGCTCTGTACCAGGCTTACAGGCATCAAGTGCTTCCTCAGGAACAGCAGTGGGAACTGGAGAAGATCACCTTTTCTCCACTGACCTGATTTTACAGGGATGACTACGAAAGCAATCAGCACTGATGTTGCGTCTCCTACACAGGACACAAACATTTGGCTCTCCATATGCTGGGAACAATTCAGCCTTTCAAAAACAACTCAAATTGGAATTCAAAAACTATTTTTTTTTATTTTTCCTCTTTTGCTCTTGCTGAGCACTATGGCTTTTGGCATGCTCAGTTGGTCTAACAGTATATTGACTATTTAGAGAACTTAAATAGCTTTCATTTCTGTATAATTTTTTTTTACACTTTTCTCTACTCATATTTTAGCAATCTCTTTCATGCTCTTTAGAAAGGGCATATTTTAGCATTTACTACTGTTTCGTCCAGTCTGATGAGTGGATGTTATGAACCCCAATGCACCCCAACAAAGGCCTAGGTAGTTGCACAACCTTTTACCTACATTTTTACTACCATTAGTCTATATAACGGTTCTGTTGCTGACGTTTTATACCGAGTTAGGTGCTGAATAAATGTGTGGTTTTCTCTGAAAATTAGCCTCATTTATTATGCATGAGGATTCTCAGTATCACAGCAGGATTACCATCTGCCTCATAATAACTCTGTATAAGGGTCACCACTATAGTCATCCTTGGCAGACATGCCCACAGTACCATCACACATCTAGGTGGAAATACTGAGGGTACATTTTGGGGGGAAAAAACAGAGGAGAAGAAAGTTACATGGTGGCACGAGACACAGAAGTCCCGGCACACTGACACTCCAACAACCAGTGGTGTAACATCCCACGCGGGGTGCCCAACTCGAGACCAAGACTGGGTCCTTCGCGCTCTCAAATCAGGTAATGGGGTTGGCTCTTTCCTAGGGGGGGGGTTCTATGGCCATACATCTACATACATGCTAGGTACACTTAGGTACATCTACTTAGTAATAATAGTACTCCTATGATGCAACCCTGTCATGTATTTATATGCCTGCATATATTCATTGTTTTAGCACTATGGTAGAATTCTACCTTTTATTTACTCTGTTTGTGCTTATGACCGTATATAACTGTTTCTGTCTAATGGTAGTTGCAGCACATGTATTTTATACTAGAGTGGTTTAATAAATATTTCTAGAAAATGTCCCCACTGTTTATTCTGTGGCTTCTCTGAGACAAAGTGAGCACAAGTGACTGAGTGAAAAGTACTGTATCCACAATCCCAGAGGGATCATGGTTGTCATGTTTGATAGTTGCCAGAAACTATTTCCTCCTTGGTAAGGTTGGGGGGCTCATAGTGGCACTGTGAGCTAGCTGGTCTACAGGCTAACATATCTTTTGGGGGTGTCTGGAATCAGTCTAGGCACCAATCCCTTAGTTTACGTTGTCTAAACACGAAGATACTATACAGATTTGTAGGAACTATACAACAGTACGGAGTGCTAGCATCAAAGTAAACATTTTTTAAAATTACGGTACCTTTGGAAGCCCAGTGCCAGTGGAAGGACAATGGCTATGCAGAACGGAAAGTTAGTTGGTCCATACTCCATGGAATGGACAAGCACTTGGTGCAGAAGAGGAAACGGAAGGGTTGACAAATCAGAAGCAGGGAAACAAGAGCAGCATGGAAACGAACCAATGGTAAGTAATGGGTGGGCTCTAAACCCATTTCAAAGTTTTTTTTCTTTTTACAAGATTTGGAAAGTACTGTCCAGGGAAACCTAAAAAATGTGAGGATGGGAGGGAACACTGCCCACGCTCAGGATGCCAACCACTCAGCCAGCCTGCCCTGCCCATAGCTTATGAAAGTAGATGGAGCTCTTCTTAACCTGCTCTGGGCCACAGTAGTGATTGTCTCAAGGCAGACAATATTAAAGTGCCTACAACTAAACCACGCCCCACATATTCCCTAACTACCATAGCTTGTGCCTCAAGGGTGACAGTCACCTGGCCCTTGCATAGTTAGTCCCACCCAAAAAAAAAAGCTTGAGCAAAAGTTAATAAACAGAATTCTTATGCTGCTTCGATATTTCCACCTTGTTTCTGTCTCACGCTCCTCCCCTGAATGTTTGGACTCTGCCTCGCATACCCAAATACATCACACGCCACTCATCGCAAAGACATGCTGGGTTGCGTCTATGAGGGCTTAGACCCGAAATACATCTAACATACCAGACATGCTCTTCACAGGGAATACATTATTTTCTAGAAAATATCAAAATGGTCAACAAAACTGGAGAGGCAATAGGAGCATTACAAATAATAAGTGGAACATTCCAAGGAGGAGGCACCTCAGACAGGACAAGGCAGACAGTCATTTGCAGCACAAGTTCAAAGGCAGAATAGAATGGGATAATTTAGTAAAAGGCCTCAATCCTTCTAAGCAAGCTCAATTTTAATGTAAGAAGGAAAACTACGCAATTTCTAAAACAGCCATCTCCACACAGAATACCACTAGAGGGCAGAACAATTGAAGTCTTCAATGTCTGGGAGTCCATATTGACAGAGGAGTGGGTGCTAAACCTAATCGAACACGGTTACTGTACAGAGTTTATACGAGTATTACTTACAAACAAGTCAAACACAGAAAGATACAATAAAGAGCTTACACAGACTTCAACAAGAGGTACAATAATTGTTACAAAAGGTGCAATAGGGAAGGTTTCAATGAAGGAAAGATGGTACTGGACTCTGTATACTTTCTGAAACACTCCAATATTGCAACCAGTCCTAGACATGTGAATTCATTTATCAATAGTTCAAATGACTACACTCCAAGAGGTTTTACCACTACTAGATGAGCACCGATACCTGGCGACAGATGTCAAATAAGTCTAATACTATATCCCCATGCATCCACCACATTGCAAGTATCTCAGATTTGTGATGATACCAGATGAAAGTATTACCATTTGCCATAAAGTCAGTGCCAAGTATATCTGGTAGTGGCAGTGGCTCACCTGAGATGGCAAGACATTCATTCATGTGTACCCTCATCTGAACGATCGGTTAGTATAGGTAAACACATTCCAGCAACACAAATGGGGCCTTCGTGCAATGCCAGTTCTTCTACATTAATGGGCCTTTACAGTCAATTGCAAGAAAAGAAGAAAATATTTTTGGGGAAGGAATCAGACTAGATTTTGCCTTTGCAACCTTTAGTCTGTGGAATTTAATGCCTTTGTCATAACATCCCCCAGTGGGCTGATTCGAATATTTGGCTTCCACCGCCACACCAGTTCATCATCTGGATTGGAGTTCAGTGGGGTTGCATGCTCTCCAAACCATTTGGGATTAAAGCGATGCGCTTGTATCTGTGCATTCAGAGAGTCTTTTTCCACTGCAGGTTTCTCTTTGTTCCTGTGGAGGAGGAATACTTACTTCAGCTGCTCCCTCAAGCTTACAAATGTCTGTCTCCCCTCCTTGATTTGTTGTAACTGCACTGGATCTAATGTTTCTAAAGTATTCACATCCTCATTAGGCAGGTGTGCTGCCGGCCCCCAGTAAGATCCACTAGAGACTGCCATCAGAGCCATACCAGCATCTATACTGTAGGTGTAGAGGAGACTCTGTCTATGTGTTCTAGAGAGATCCAGGCCATCGGGTGGCAGGCCAACATTCTGGGAGGAATCTTTCTCTCCTACAGCAATATGAACGTCGATTCTGTCCTAAAGTACTAAAGTGTCTTGAATGCTGAGGCAGTCAGAATTCAATGTATAATGGTAAGTATTCAGGGGGTATGGGGAGGGAATGAGAGCAGCTTGATGGAGGATGTTCGTACCGCAAGTGTCTTCAAACTTAAAAACAAGCACTGCCAAAGCAAATAGGTCTCACCAATGCAAGCTATTGGACTTCAATATTTTTAGCCATGTTTATAGCAGCACAGCTGTGAGAGACCGGGAAGCCACCAAAGCCGCCAACTGGAAGTGGAGTAAAACGGGCGAGGACTCCCAAACCAGACCGGAAGCCGCCAGCGGTCTAGCTCTGTGTGGTGACGTTGGATCGCTGAAACAGAGGAGGGCCGATAAAAAACACACCACCAACGAAGGAGGGGCGGCACAGTCAGGAAGCTGCAACTTAGAGGTCAGCAGGAGACGAGGAGCCCAGCGATCAAGAAAGAGGAGACCAGCTGCCGGAGGAGTCAAGTGGAGGCAAGCTACAGGAAGGACCGAAATCCGGAGACCAGCTGCCAGAGGAGCCAAGCGGAGGCGAGCCGCGGAGGAGAGCCACCCAAGCGTACACAAGGCGCACACACCCGGCGGCCCAAGGAGGGGAGAGGACGCCCCGGGTCCGGACGCCACGGCCCTGTTGACTGGTCGTGGCCCAAGGCAAGTGCCATTAAAGGGTGCATTCTGGTGGGGTTGGTGGGGCGATAAGGGGTAACACGTACAAAAAAGCACTGATATTGTCGGCCTCCCTCCTTGCACACCCTGCTCTCTTACTTTGAGCCCCTTTTCCCTTTCACTACGCATGGTGATGGTAGCACACTGTAAACAAAGAGAGACAGGTGTGATAAATTCCGGTCCCTTTTGTTTTTGCTCTCTACCCTTCCGTGGAGCCTGATGGGGAGAAGTCCAAAAGAGCAGCAAGTCCAAAGGCCAAGTCCAAGAAGTAGACGATCTGCCCTGATGACAACACCCGACCCTCCTCATCATTTTTGTTGTTTAGTTTTTGTTTCTCTTTCCTTTATTTTTTACCTAAAATAACCACATCGCTGCTTGCAAGTTTCCCCTCCTGTGCTGGACCACAATTAAAACGGGTGTGGTCATGACGAGCTCAGCTCGTCATGAGCACACGAGCACTGTGCTGCATGATGAGCGGAGCTCGTCATGAGCAAGGAAGGGGTTAAACTTATCTTACAAAATAGACCAAAGTCCTGAAAATAAAAGGTACTTTATAAAGAGTCTAAAAACGACCCCGTTCCTTTGGTGTTGGACACTCGGACAGCCTACAACAGCTTAAAGTAAAAATAAATAAATACATAATAATAAAAAAAAAAAAAGGAGCAAAGAGAGCACTTAAAAAAAAAACTGTCAACCATGCTGGACAACATGTCTAAAAACATTGAAAAAGCCAATGCCTCATATTGGTGAGACCTATTGGTTTTGCCAATGCATGTTATACGACACCCATTTTGTCTCTACTTCAAATTGCCCTGTGCAGGGAGTGGTGGGCAGAGAATGAAAAATAGCCTGTTTAATAATGTATTTATGAATACCATTTGCAATCACTTTTCAAGGGCTAGTTTGAGAGGAAGTGGGCCTGGAGCCATTGGGGAAAAAATAAACACCCCAATTAATGTAAAAAAATAAAATAAAAAAATAAAAATATGTTAATTATCAATCTGTTTCCTCACTCTATGCTTTTTCTCTAGCCACACTAAAAAAAGGAGGAGCTGAAGCGGCCTCATTAGAACTAGAGCAAACAGAAATACAAATGAAAGTAAAGTTACATTTGTTAGAATGAATGCTGAGATATATGGCCATCATGTTGATACGACTCTGAGATACGGATGTTAAAATTTGGACAACTAAAAGATGTTAGACTGCCATAATTTAACTTATTCGCAGGGACCTCAGTATTCTGAAGAACAGAAGCAAGCTATATACCCCAAGGACCTTCAGGAGACTACTGTGGGCACCAAATTGAAAATACCATCTTTGGGTCGCTACCTGTTGATAATCTCTCCCATGGTTTAAGCTTCAAAAGCACACAAAAGACCTTTAATGAAAGCCTGGTAACAAAATGAAGGCAAGTTATCTTGAAGGTCTTGGTCCTCACCAGCTAATACAAACTCAGCAAAAAAAAAGAAAAAAAATCATTTGTGGATGTTCACAAACAAGTTTTACAAATGATCAAGTACTTGGTGCAAACCATTAAGGGTCATATGCATCAAGGTATTCTGCGTGCGCAAACACTGCGAATCGCAAAAAAAAAAAAAAAGTGTTTGAGACTGCAAAATAGACTTGTCATATGTATAACATAGGTTCGCATAGCAAAATAGGTATTCACAAAAATTTAGAATACCTATTTTGCAAGGCCTGAAATCTGCGAATATTCACAGCAAAATCGCAATCTGCGATATACATTTGCAGATATCATAAATAGAGTAATCGCACTTTGCGAATGCGCAAATGTTATGTTAATGTTATTTATTGTGCGCACAGCTACTCCACCCAAGGAGCGTCCTGGCGCATAGACAAGGAGAAACACAACACAATAGGAAAAGACAAAAGGCTAAAAAGGGCAGCTAAAACAAAAAAGTTTTTATTGCTTTCCGAAAGGTCATGAGATCCTCCAGCAAACGAATTTCAACCGGAAGAGAATTCCAGGTTGATGCAGCTTTTACGCTGAAGGAGCGTCCTCCCATACGGCTAAGCCTGAATCTAGGGACTACAGCAAAGGCCTGGCCTTGAGAACGGACGGTGCGTGTGGGGACATAAAAAGAAAGAAAGCTGGACATGATTTCAGGGCCTATACCTCTCAAAATCTTAAAGGTCAAACAAAGGACCTTAAAGAGAATACGCTTCCTCACTGGAAGCCAGTGTAGGGAGCGAAGAACACTCGTTACCGGGCAAAATCTGGGCAGGCCGACAATCGCTCTGGCCGCAGCATTTTGGACCCGTTGCAGGCGGGTAAGCTCAGCCTGATTGGCCCCGACCAGAAGAGAGCTAGCGTAATCCAGGCGAGAGATGATAGTGGCCTGGATTACCAGCTGTCTGGTTGGGGCATCGAAAAATTTGAGGACTGGTCTTAAGCCTCTCAGCAGACCAAAACAACAGGCTGCTGTTTTTTTAGTATGTCCTACGAAGGTAAGGCCAGCGTCCAGCCAGACCCCCAGATTTTTCAGCTCCGACACCGGGGTCGGGGTTGATCCCAACTCTGGCGGCCACCATTGGTCACCCCACAGCTCCACTCCCCTTCCGACAATCATTACCTCTGTTTTAGTGGCGTTGAGCTGGAGACAGTTTCCCGTCAACCAGCTGGCCACCGCCTTCAGTCCATCCTGAAACCTGGGGGCATCTTGTTCCGCGTCCCCGCTGAGAGTAACCGCCAGCTGTGTGTCGTCAGCATATGAGACCAAAGTTAGGCCCCACTGCTTGGCGACATCAGCCAGCGGTCTCACGTACAGATTAAACAACGTGGGGCTCAGCGAGGACCCCTGCGGAACCCCCATGGCCAGAGGCTGGAAATCGGACTTGAAGGGAGGGATGGCAACACAGAAGGAACGACTGTCGAGGAAGGAGCAGAACCACTGCAACGCCTGACCACCAATCTCCTCGAGCCGATGCAGGAGGATGCTGTGGGAGACCGTGTGAAAGGCGGCGCTGAGGTCTAACAATATCAGCGCCGCCGTTTGACCAGCATCCAACCTCGCACAAAGATGTTCCACCATCACAAGAAGAGCGGTCTCCGTGCTGTGCCCAGCACGGAAGCCATTTTGTGTGGGGTCGAGGGCGTTGGTCCGGGCAAGATGTTCTGACAGGGCCAGGTTGACATGAGCCTCTGTTATCTTTGCCGGCCAGGGTAGCAGCGAGATGGGACGGTAACTTTCAGGCTTAGACGGGTCCAGGGAGGGTTTTTTGATGATCGGGGACACCACCGCCTGCTTCCACTTAGTTGGAACTACACCCGACTCCAGGGAGAGGTTGACAAGGGAACACACGACAGAGCGTCCCACAAAGGCCTGATCTCTAAAAAGAGCAGATCTTACTGGATCAGATGGAGAGCCAGATTTAACTTGCAAAGCAAGTTTGTCAAACGCCTCCGAGGAGAGAGGGGGAAATGAGAGCAGGGTGATCTGATGAGGTGTCCCATCGGAACTTCCCGGGTCAATCCCTATGCTGGGGAATGCCCGATAGATTGCTTGCACTTTTCCCAGAAAGTAAGAAGCGAGGGATTCGCAATGGGAGATGGAACTCACAGCCACAGAGGTAGTCCGCTTCGCCATGAGGTCATTCACGGCATTGAAGATAGCCTTCGACGGGTTAGCGCTGTTTCGAAATTCTGCAGCATAGAATGCCGCTCGAGCTCGACAAATAGCCCGATGATAGAGCTTGACGGACGCGGCATATGCAGCTTTTAAATCAGCCCCATACGTCTTCCGCCATGCTCTCTCCGCCCGTCTACAGGCTCCCTTCAAGGCACGTAGGGCGCTGTCATACGAGGGACTCGACTCTCTAGTATTGATTTTACTCGATACGATGGGAATCAGAGTGTCCAGAGCCCTGGTAAGCCAAGAACAGATAAGGTCGTACCCCTCTTCCACGCCATTCAATGGACCCAGCGGCTCCTCAGTCAGAAGACGATGGAAGTCTTCTAGCCTGAGTTTGTTCCAAAACCTCCTAGGTACCCGTCTGACTGAAGAAGTAGGGGGAGTGACAGATATAGGGCAAAGAATGGACACCAGAGAATGGTCAGTCCAGGCTAACGGATAAATAGATGTAATTTTAATCTCCGACAGATTGGTAAAAAAGGGGTCAAGGATATGTCCCCCTATATGGGTAGGCTGGGAAACCAGCTGGGAGAGTTGAAAGGCCTCTAAGTCTGCGGAGATGCTGCGTACCGTCAGATTGGAGGGGGTGTCAAAATGTAGGTTCAGGTCACCCACGATGGAATAGTTGGCGCAATCTGTGACCAAAGCGCCCACAGTGTCGGGGAAAGAATTTCTGAACACCACATCGCTACCCGGCAGACGATACACAACCATCCCAGAGAGCGGGAACTCCGGGCTGACAGATCTTAAAAGAGGCACTTTCACACCCAGCAATATTAAGGCCACTCCACACACAGGAAAAACAGGACCTGACTATGAGAGCTATGCCTCCACCTCTGGAAGATCTATTCAGAGTGAACATGGAATAGCCAGGGGGCATGCTAGATTGGAAATAGCAGCATCCGCATCCTGAAGCCAGGTTTCAGTGATGGCGAAAATATCAGGGGCTTCATCCTCAATTAGATCATAGATGTTTTTGTGGTGTTTCAGTGCCGATCTAACATTCAGGTTTAATATCCGCAGGAAGGGGGGAGAGCCCTTGATGCGGTGAGCATCTGAAGGGATTTTCCGGAGGATGGGCCTCGGAGGGTCAAGCGCCCACCCGTTGCAAAGGCAGCGATACGGACCACAGAGCGGATGAACAGGCGAAAGATTACATCTATGGCTCACCTTACCGATAGAGTATAGGCGTTCTCTGGAATATGACAGCATAGCGACGCGGGAAGATGAGATACCTGCCACAGACCAGCAACCCGCAGCGTCCCGCACGGCCTTAGCGTGGACGGGCGCAGACGGGCAGGACTCTGGCACGACTCTGGCTAAGCGAGGGCGCTCCCGCTGCGCGTTACCGCTGCGCTAGGCAGGGAGCTTTAAATAGGCGTCCCACCTATGCTACAGCGCACTAGAGCGCTCGCTAAAAGATGGCGCCCAAACTCCTACCCCACTCCAAGATGTCTGCAACAGAACGAGCCCACCCCGAGAACCGGACCCGCTCGAGCAGCGGTGGATGCCAATTAGAGTGCAAGGTAAGGGGCAATTTTAAAAACCCCCTGCAGTCAGCAGAAAACAAATGTCAAAAACGGAAACAAAGATTTTAAAACGCTATTCAGCGAGAAAAGCGCGAAGCGCTAGGTAGCAATGATGTTCCTCCTCCTTATCAGGCCAAACCCTGAAGCAGCTCGCCTTAAATAGGCGTCCCACCTATGCTACAGCGCACTAGAGTGCTCGCTAAAAGATGGCGCCCAAACTCCTACCCCACTCCAAGATGTCTGCCACAGAACGAGCCCACCCTGAGAACCGGACCCGCTCGAGCAGCGGTGGATGCCAAACCAATGCATGAAAGAAAAAAAAGAAAAATAATTGCATATTGCGAATCCGTTAGAACAAAATTTTGCACATGAATTTTAACACCAACTCATAGCAGTTGGTAACCAGGTGCAACCTATTTAAACAAGCCCACAATGCAACAGTGACTTCCACAATGGCAGCGCTGTATGTGATAGCCAGGAGGATGCAAATTCGGGCTGCAACACAGAGAAGGAGGCGACAGGAACGGATCTTCAGAGTACGCATCACTCTGTTCCAGCAAATGGACGAGAAGATCCATGAGAAATTTAGGCTGGACTCAGCCACCATTATGGACCAGATAGAGGAGCTGAAACCCCTGCTGGAACACCCAACACGCAGGACCCAAACCATTCCAACCCATGTGCAGGTCCTATGTTCACTGCACTTGCTAGCATCAGGGAGTTTTCAAGGGGTGATAGCAGCAGCAGGTGGGGTCTCCCAGAGTCGCCTGTCACGCTTCTTCCATGCATTCCTGGATGCAATGGTACAGAGGCTACATCATCACATCCAATTCCCCAGCGGACAACAGGCATTACAGCAAACAAAACAGGACTTTTACCAGATTGCACAATTCCCCCACGTAATTGGCTGCATAGATGGAACCCATGTAGCCCTCTCACCCCCAAACAATATGTATTCTGGAACCGCAAATCTTATTCACTAAACTTACAGGTCATCTGCAATGCCAAATATATCAACAATATTGTTGCAAAATACCCAGGCAGAACACACGGCTCATTTATCTTTAGACATAGTAGGATATACGTCTCACTGCTGGCTAGTTTGGTGAGGGCTACCTGCTAGGTAAATGCATGTCCAACATTCTAACATACAGTTAATGTCTGGAGTGGGAGGACAGTGATTGACCTCATGTCTTTCATCTTGTAGGTGACAGTGCATATGTAGTGCAGGACTTCATCCTAACACCATACCTCAATCCAGCCAATGCAAGGGAGAGGAGTTTTAATCATGCACACAAATCTACACTTTGCGTAATTGAGAAGACATTTGGGATACTGAAAAGCCAGTTCCACTGCCTGCATAAAAGTGGAGGAGCACTAAAATACAACCCAGAGACCTGCTGCAAGATGGTAGCTACTAGTGCCATGCTCCACAACAGCTACGAAAAAAGGCATTCCAGTAGAACTTACTGATACAGATGCATCTGAGGACGAGGGCCCAGGTCCGCCATGCAGACCAGCAGGTGGTGTTGGGGCAGCTGCCGGACGACAGATGTGATGAGATCATACAAAACTATTTCTAGGGGAGTATGATGACACACAGCCTAAGTGTCACAAGATGTTGCGCATGTTATGGCCACAGTGCATGTATGTAGGCGAAACAAGTCCACATGCAATGGATTGCTTCACCCATTGGCTTTCCTCAGTTGTGGCAGTTTATTTTCTACGGGAACGGCCTGCTGGCGCATGCTCAGGGTGCTGACTGCTCTCCCTCGACTCATCAGGTGCTGTGCCCTGCCTCCCACTGCGCCTTCTGGTTTCGGGAACTGGTGGGGTGATGCTTCTCCTGCTTGCCAGCTCCTCGCTATCCCCTGAGCCAAGGAGTCCTTTGCCACCTGTAGTAGCTATCTGCAGCTGTTCCACGGCGGTCGTCACTTGCACCAGGCAATTAGCCACATCCTGGCTGCGGAAGGCAATCTCAACTTCCATGCTCACTGAGCAGTGTGACAGTAGGGACGTGGCAGTACACAGTCAGCTGACCGCCTTGCTGTAGGTGTCAAAAAAGGCTGTAGAGACGTTGTCTCACCCTGCGTCTGGCTGCCTGCCCTTGCTTCATCTTGGCACACATTTCTTTGATTGCGCCCGTCATTTCCCGGATGCCCTCCCTCATGTCACTAAGGTTGTGGTTGACGGAGACCAGCTGCCGGTGTATTGACTGCATTGATCTTGTTTGCAGGCGCTGTATCTTGACCATGCTGCCTTCTAGTCCAGCAAACACTGTGTGTTACTCATCAGCAGCAGCGCTGGTGCTTGCCATTGGCCTGCATCTCACAGATGTTTCCTCCCTACGGTGCAGAGTGGGCTGTTCCTGGACCTGTGCTGCACGCTGGCCTGGGTCAGGCGGGCATCATCCTCCCCTACAGACTGTTTTTCTGCCTCTAACAGTGGGGGCACAATGTTACGCTGTCTCGGTGAGAGAGGTATGGTCAGTGTTTTTTCATGGGCGTCCGCCTGCCCTGCATGCTCCTTCATATGTGCGGCCTCCTCGCTCTTGCACTCTTATCCTGTGTTTCAGGTGGCACTGTGAATGAAAAGGCACATTTTAATTGTGTGTTCTATTAAGCATTGTTCACTGAATAAAGTTTTCTGATTTTGCATTAGCTAAGTACTGTCTAGCGTTTTTTGCCTTTACTGATTTACTCATACTGCTTCTACATTGCTGAGTCTCATTGCTCCACTGTATAATGCATGTGACTACATCTCCCATGATGTATTGCCAGGTGTTCCGGAAAAAGTGTACTGGAGTAGCATATTTACTTTGTAGTTATTGCATTCGAGAGTGTGCGATTGGGATGGTGATGTGCGAGGCATGATTTGGCATGAGTCTTACCTAGTCTGGTGTTGGAAGGGTCGGAGCGCTCAATGTGAGCCACACCACTGATTCTCTCGGGCTGAAGGGTGGACTCCACCAACTCCTCGAGGGGTGTTGCAGACTCTGTTGCAGTTGGAATTTCCCCTCCAGTCTTCTTAGCCTCTGCCAGCCTGGTAGCCACATTGTCCTTGGAGCACAAATAATACCATCACTTGTGCAGGTCCTCCACCGAGTGCTGGGTCACACCGATGGAATTTACCACTGCCTGGATGTCGCAGCCATATTTTTATCTTTCTTGATTCTGGCACACAGAGGAAATGGTACACAGTCATGAGTTGCTATTTGGAAAGAAAGCACTCTATCAGTTCCTCCTGCTCCCTCTTGCTGAACTTCTGCTTTCTTTTCCTCCCAGCCTCCTCCTTGTCCTTCTCTTCTTCCTGGGGATCAATTAGGAATAGTTGCAAATGCAGTACTCTGTTGTCTGCCTCTCATTCAGCCTCAGGCAATCAGACACAGCTTGGGCAGTTACACTTCCTGGCTGTGAGGTCATCATGCTGCACCTGAATTGCAGATTCCCTACTTTTGCGATTCTTTAATTTGCGATTTTGCAATTAAGGAATCGCTATTGGCGGCGTTGCACCAGGCACAGACCTCTCACAGGCTGAGTGGTCGCTCCCAGTGTCCCTGCAGACATCTGGTATCATAGCGCTGCATTGCTTCGTTTGCTTTGTATTTTGTCATTTATTTTGCCTACTGTGTGCCGATTTACCGCTTTGCTCATTTGCGCTCTGTGCATTTTATTGTGGTGTTTTAAGGCTGCTAGCGCGTTCACCTCCAGTTTGCTCCCCCCTCCGCCTCCATTTTGTTTGTTGTTGCCCTCCTCGTGTGCCCGCCCCGCCTCCCAGCTGAGACGCCCTCCCACTGAATAGAAATAGCGCTCCTCTCCCGGTAAGCGCCGTGACTCGCTCCTCTCACAGGCTGAGTGGTCGCTCCCAGTGTCCCTGCAGACATCTGGTATCATAGCGCTGCATTGCTTCGTTTGCTTTGTATTTTGTCATTTATTTTGCCTACTGTGTGCCGATTTACCGCTTTGCTCATTTGCGCTCTGTGCATTTTATTGTGGTGTTTTAAGGCTGCTAGCGCGTTCACCTCCAGTTTGCTCCCCCCTCCGCCTCCATTTTGTTTGTTGTTGCCCTCCTCGTGTGCCCGCCCCGCCTCCCAGCTGAGACGCCCTCCCACTGAATAGAAATAGCGCTCC
The DNA here is from genome assembly GCF_964263255.1 of Lissotriton vulgaris. Classification (NCBI taxonomy): domain Eukaryota; kingdom Metazoa; phylum Chordata; class Amphibia; order Caudata; family Salamandridae; genus Lissotriton; species Lissotriton vulgaris. The sequence goes on from NC_141697.1 coordinate 1,183,621,507, forward strand.
TCTCCCGGTAAGCGCCGTGACTCGCTCCTCTCACAGGCTGAGTGGTCGCTCCCAGTGTCCCTGCAGACATCTGGTATCATAGCGCTGCATTGCTTCGTTTGCTTTGTATTTTGTCATTTATTTTGCCTACTGTGTGCCGATTTACCGCTTTGCTCATTTGCGCTCTGTGCATTTTATTGTGGTGTTTTAAGGCTGCTAGCGCATTCACCTCCAGTTTGCTCCCCCCTCCGCCTCCATTTTGTTTGTTGTTGCCCTCCTCGTGTGCCCGCCCCGCCTCCCAGCTGAGACGCCCTCCCACTGAATAGAAATAGCGCTCCTCTCCCGGTAAGCGCCGTGACTCGCTCCTCTCACAGGCTGAGTGGTCGCTCCCAGTGTCCCTGCAGACATCTGGTATCATAGCACTGCATTGCTTCGTTTGCTTTGTATTTTGTCATTTATTTTGCCTACTGTGTGCCGATTTACTGCTTTGCTCATTTGCGCTCTGTGCATTTTATTGTGGTGTTTTAAGGCTGCTAGCGCGTTCACCTCCAGTTTGCTCCCCCCTCCGCCTCCATTTTGTTTGTTGTTGCCCTCCTCGTGTGCCCGCCCCGCCTCCCAGCTGAGACGCCCTCCCACTGAATAGAAATAGCGCTCCTCTCCCGGTAAGCGCCGTGACTCGCTCCTCTCACAGGCTGAGTGGTCGCTCCCAGTGTCCCTGCAGACATCTGGTATCATAGCGCTGCATTGCTTCGTTTGCTTTGTATTTTGTCATTTATTTTGCCTACTGTGTGCCGATTTACCGCTTTGCTCATTTGCGCTCTGTGCATTTTATTGTGGTGTTTTAAGGCTGCTAGCGCGTTCACCTCCAGTTTGCTCCCCCCTCCGCCTCCATTTTGTTTGTTGTTGCCCTCCGCGTGTGCCCGCCCCGCCTCCCAGCTGAGACGCCCTCGCCCCTCCCCCTCCACTCTCCATATATGACAGTAGTTCCCGCGCGCAGCGTTTACGCGCAGCGACCGCGCCCAATCCGCGCCGAAGGTGCGCCAAAGGTAAGCCCGTCTACGCCCGTCCGCGCCCAGCGCCATACCCCCTGCCCCCGCGCTGCCCAGCCCTCCCGCATTACCTACGATGCCGCCACCCTCCTAGCCCTTAACACCGGTCGCGCCCCCAACTGCGTCCAAGCCGCCCCTGGACAAACCCATGGACCTTTCTCCTGCTACTCCTGCAAATTCAGCGGCACCGACAACATCTCCGCTACGACCACACCACTGACTCCCGACCCCAACCACCTACAATGCATCCTTCTCAACACCCGATCAGTCCACAGGCACGCCATTGACCTATGGAATCTACTAGACACCATTTCTCCAGACATCGCCTTCCTAACGGAAACATGGATGAATGCTTCCTCCGCACCAGACATCACCATTGCCATCCCTGAAGACTATAAGATCACTCGCAAAGACCGTACCAGCCACACAGGAGGAGGAATCGCTATCGTCCATAAGAAATCAATCCGCATCTCAACCAGCTCTGACGCCAACCTCGCCAACTCCGAACACCTTCACTTCCAGATCCACATCGACCCCAAAACCACACTCAGAGGCACCCTCCTCTACAGACCACCAGGACCCCGCGCAAAATTCAGTGAAGACATCACGGACTTCATCACTCCACACGCGCTCCCCTCCAAAGAATACATCCTTCTGGGAGACCTCAACTTTCACCTTGAAAAGATCAACGACCGCAACACCACCACCCTCCTGGACAACCTCGCCAACCTCGGACTTAAACAACTGGTCACTTCCCCCACCCACATCGCAGGTCACACACTCGACCCCATCTTCACCTCCAGCAATCATGTCTCCTTCAGCCACACTACAGATCTCCTCTGGACTGACCACAGCTGCGTTCACTTCACCTACAACAAGCCCAAACCCACCAACCACCTCCAACCAACTCTGCAAAGAAACTGGAACAAAATCTCCACCGACCAGATCTCCTCATCGCTCCTTCTAAACACCCCAGCCCACTCCTCGGACCCAAACCTAGCCGCCGCCAACTTCACCCTATGGTTATCCAACACCGCCGACACCTTAGCACCACTGAAAAAACGTCAAAGCAAACCTGGCAACAAGAAGGCCTCATGGTTCAACGATGATCTTAAGAAGTCCAAGAAACTCTGCCGCACCCTTGAAAAAGCGTGGAAAAAAGACCCAACCACCAGCACCAAGGACGCCTTCAAAAACGCCACCCGCACTCACCACCAACTAATCCGAAAGGCCAAGAAAACAGCATTCAAGGATCGACTTGACAACAACGCCCACAACAGCAAGGAACTTTTCAACATCGTCAAGGAGTTTTCCAATCCCTCGGCCAACTCCAACGACATCACCCCCTCTCAAGCCCTCTGCGACTCCCTAGCCTCATTCTTCCACAACAAGATTGCAGACATCCACAACAGCTTCGACAACCAACCCGGAGCCCAACCCACCCAACCACATGCTGAACACTCTCCCCCCACGAACACCCTTAACGACTGGAACCCAATCTCCACTGAGGACACCATCCGCCTGATGAACTCCATCCACTCGGGATCCCCCACAGACCCATGCCCTCACCACATCTTCAACAAAGCAGACTCCGTCATAGCACCGCACCTCCGAGACGTCATCAACTGCTCCTTCAACTCCGCCACCTTTCCGGAAAACTGGAAACACGCTGAACTCACCGCCCTTCTGAAAAAACCCACAGCGGACCCCACCGAACTCAAAAATTACCGCCCCATCTCGCTCCTTCCATTCCCGGCCAAAGTAATCGAGAAAGCTGTCAACAACCAGCTCGCCGCTTTCCTCGAAGCCAACAAATCCCTCGACTCCTCACAATCTGGCTTCCGAGCAAAACACAGCACTGAGACCGCCCTCATCGCAGCAACAGACGACATTCGAACTCTACTGGACAATGGAGACACAGTCGCCCTCATCCTCCTCGACCTCTCTGCAGCATTCGACACAGTCTGCCACAGCACCCTTTTACAACGCCTCAGCAACATCGGTATACATGGAAAAGCACTTGAATGGATCACCTTGTTCCTCACCGGAAGAACCCAGAGAGTCCGCCTTCCACCATTCAAGTCCGAGGCCACTGAAGTCATCTGTGGCGTACCACAAGGAACCTCTCTCAGCCCCACCCTCTTCAACGTATACATGAGCCCCCTCGCGACCATCGCCCGCCAACGCAACCTCAACATCATCTCTTACGCGGATGACACTCAACTGATCCTTTCTCTCACCAAGGACCCCAGCACCGCCAAAACTAACCTACACGAAGGAATGAAAGAAGTTGCTGAATGGATGAAACACAGCCGTCTGAAACTGAACTCAGATAAAACAGAAGTCCTCATCCTAGGTACATCCCCCTATGCATGGGACGACTCTTGGTGGCCGGAAGCCCTTGGAAAAGCACCCATCCCGACAGACCACGCACGGAACCTAGGCGTTATCCTGGATTCTTCACTTTCAATGAACAGACAAGTCAGCGCCGTATCCTCATCCTGCTTCAACATTCTTCGCATGCTCAAAAAAACATTTCGCTGGATCCCCACCGAAACCAGGAAAACAGTCACCCATGCTCTGGTCACGAGCCGACTGGACTACGGAAACACCCTCTACGCAGGCACTATCGCTAAACTCCAAAAGAAACTCCAACGAATCCAAAACGCCTCAGCCAGAATCATATTAGACATCCCACGCAACGAACACATCTCTGGTCACCTGAAAGACCTCCACTGGCTACCCATCAATAAGAGAATCACTTTCCGACTGCTAACCCACGCACACAAATCACTCTACGACATCGGACCAGAATGCCTCAACTCAAGACTGTCCTTCTACACCCCCTCCCGCCAACTACGCTCCTCCAGCCAAGCCCTCGCCACTGTACCTCGCATCAACAAGACCACCATGGGAGGCAGATCCTTCTCTTACCTGGCTGCTAAAACATGGAACTCACTCCCCACTCACCTTCGCCTTACCCAGAACCACCTAGCTTTCAGAAAGCAACTTAAAACGTGGATATTTGACAAGTAATCCTCCTCCCCCTCCTTAGCGCCTTGAGACCCTCTGGGTATGTAGTGCGCTATATAAATTCTCTGACTTGACTTGACTTGACATCCTGGCTGCGGAAGGCAATCTCAACTTCCATGCTCACTGAGCAGTGTGACAGTAGGGACGTGGCAGTACACAGTCAGCTGACCGCCTTGCTGTAGGTGTCAAAAAAGGCTGTAGAGACGTTGTCTCACCCTGCGTCTGGCTGCCTGCCCTTGCTTCATCTTGGCACACATTTCTTTGATTGCGCCCGTCATTTCCCTGATGCCCTCCCTCATGTCACTAAGGTTGTGGTTGACGGAGACCAGCTGCCGGTGTATTGACTGCATTGATCTTGTTTGCAGGCGCTGTATCTTGACCATGCTGCCTTCTAGTCCAGCAAACACTGTGTGTTACTCATCAGCAGCAGCGCTGGTGCTTGCCATTGGCCTGCATCTCACAGATGTTTCCTCCCTACGGTGCAGAGTGGGCTGTTCCTGGACCTGTGCTGCACGCTGGCCTGGGTCAGGCGGGCATCATCCTCCCCTACAGACTGTTTTTCTGCCTCTAACAGTGGGGGCACAATGTTACGCTGTCTCGGTGAGAGAGGCATGGTCAGTGTTTTTTCATGGGCGTCCGCCTGCCCTGCATGCTCCTTCATATGTGCGGCCTCCTCGCTCTTGCACTCTAATCCTGTGTTTCAGGTGGCACTGTGAATGAAAAGGCACATTTTAATTGTGTGTTCTATTCAGCATTGTTCACTGAATAAAGTTTTCTGATTTTGCATTAGCTAAGTACTGTCTAGCGTTTTTTGCCTTTACTGATTTACTCATACTGTTTCTACATTGCTGAGTCTCATTGCTCCACTGTATAATGCATGTGACTACATCTCCCATGATGTATTGCCAGGTGTTCCGGAAAAAGTGTACTGGAGTAGCATATTTACTTTGTAGTTATTGCATTCGAGAGTGTGCGATTGGGATGGTGATGTGCGAGGCATGATTTGGCATGCGTCTTACCTAGTCTGGTGTTGGAAGGGTCGGAGCTCTCAATGTGAGCCACACCACTGATTCTCTCGGGCTGAAGGGTGGACTCCACCAACTCCTCGAGGGGTGTTGCAGACTCTGTTGCAGTTGGAATTTCCCCTCCAGTCTTCTTAGCCTCTGCCAGCCTGGTAGCCACATTGTCCTTGGAGCACAAATAATACCATCACTTGTGCAGGTCCTCCACCGAGTGCTGGGTCACACCGATGGAATTTACCACTGCCTGGATGTCGCAGCCATATTACAAGAAAGCACTCTATCAGTTCCTCCTGCTCACTCTTGCTGAACTTCTGCTTTCTTTTCCTCCCAGCCTCCTCCTGGTCCTTCTCTTCTTCCTGGGAATCAATTAGGAATAGTTGCAAATGCAGTACTCCGTTGTCTGCCTCTCATTCAGCCTCAGGCAATCAGACAACTTGGGCAGTTACACTTCCTGGCTGTGAGGTCATCATGCTGCACCTGAATTGCAGATTCCCTACTTTTGCGATTCTTTAATTTGCGATTTTGCAATTAAGGAATCGCTATTGGCGGCGTTGCAGTTTTTTCTGCAAATTTTTGGGAATAGCAAATTCGCTATTTTTTTATTTACACTGCGTTTTGCAATTCTCGAAATGCAATTCGATAAAAATCACATTTTGAGAATTGCCAACACAAACTTTCCAACATATGCCCTTAAATGCCTAACAAACCTCATTCCCTACAATTTAATTGAAAAACAATATTATTGAGATCATGCTTGAGATACAATTCTATGTCAGGACCGGAGGCAACGATAAGGCTTTACGCTTCCTTCACTTTATTACAGCAGCCACTTAATTGCTTTTTAACAATAAGCCACATTTCCCATGAACCACTGGGAATTGGGAAAACCAAACAGACAATGCAATCCAATAGTCCTTAAATGTCAGGTGGCAGTGTCTGCACCATAGTCCTTTCCCTCGGTCACTAGTGCCTCTTTTTTTCCGCTGCTCTCAGCCCAGGTAAGTTCATTGTTTTTGCTCTCAGATTCTAAACTACATGAGTTGTTTAATTGTATTGTGTGTATTTGCAAGGACGCACAACCACTAGTGCACTCCTACTTGACGTTTTATATTCCTGGTAATAGAGTATGGAGGAGCCCTCCTTCCATTAGGCGGCACTGTTGTACTGCGTTTTTTCTATGGCTATGCGATGCGCAATTTGGAATTCCTGTCAAACGGGTCCAGAATTGCGCTCCGCTTGCCTGAGCCTCTGCGGTCCCTGGAGAGTGAGGCCCCTTGTTTTGGGGTATGTACAGGCATAGAAGCCTGAAAATTGAAGAAGGACTGTCACTTCCTTTACGAGTAGAGTGAGAGCCTTGAGAGGAAGCTCTCCCAGGTGGCTGATTTCACGCTATTTAATACCATACAATCGGTGGGAAAGATCAATAAATCCAAAAAGGGAAGCTCCGACCGACTGTACTCTACCGTGAATTTCAAAAATTGATTCATGGTATTTAGCCAGGTCTGGAAATCCAGTATGGTTTGTGTGTCTCCATGCCACAAGACCTAGACAGCAAAGCCAATAACCCACCAATACCTTGTGGGGCCTACCGGTTGTCTAAGGACGCTACCCATGTGGTTCTTGCACGGCATGCCCTCAGACAACTAAAACTTTAGCGGTAGACATAGGGACCGGAAAACCATGGGTCTTGAAAAAACATACCAACTGTAACAGCGAACGGGTCATCTACATGGTCACGTGCCCATGCACTTTGAAGTATGTTGGAATGACAACTCGAAAAGTCAAAATGAGGATCAATGAACATAAGAGCACTACAAGGTGTAACAAACAAGCAACAAGCTTAACCAGTCATTTCTTGAATATGAGACATAAAGCTGAGAAGATGCATTGGGTGGTTTTGGAACAACCTTTTATTCCACAACACATCAATGATGTTTCACGCTAACTCTTTCTCAAAGAACAAAAATGGATATTCAAGCTGAAATGCGATACAGAGGGCTTGAACGATGATATACCGTGGGTTATGTTTTAAACCCTTTTTTAGCTTCTAGTCGAGTGCCTCTCTCTAAGGTCTTTTTGAATTAAGGGTCCCCATCATGTAACGCGCTGTAAACGATCAGATGACTAATGGTGCGGATACTCTCTGTTTTAACACTCTGATATGTGCTATATATTTTAACATCCATGGCCATGTAGGCGATTTGAGGCCTCATGGAATAAATAGCCTTTCGGTATTATGACCCAAATACACCCACCAGACAAATCTATTGGTGAGGTTTGGGAGCAAAATATTGTTTACATACACAGAGTATTACTGCTGATATTCCAGTCAGGAGTACTTCATTGTACACTGGCAGAGAGAGGGGTTGGACAGTTGGGACATAATATTACATACAGATACCTGCATTCTTCACGTGCTACCCCCCTGTCCTTAAGTGTGTAATAAGAATACCTCACACCTGAGAAGTGGGGAGAGCATTGCAACATAATGAACTAGAATAAATGTTGACACTACGATTTATATGCCTCAGGGGGTGTTATGGCATCGCACCCATTTATAACTTGATTGATGATATTGAGTGATTTAAACTTTGAGTGATTTTGCCCTATTTTTTCCACAAAGAGCGGCACAGAACATCACCCCAGTTAGTGACTAAATGTAGTGTTACTACCTGCATATGTGATCAGTCAGGAGCGACATGTTATATACGGTCAGAGATGGAGTTTGGACAGTTGAGACTAAATATTACATATAGACGCTGCATCCCCCACAAGTGGTAGATAAATAAACACTTTATGTCTGAGGAGGGTGGCTAGCATCGCAAATAATGAACCAAAATCAAGATCGAGACTACGATTCAATGACATTCCACCTAGTCATAATTTTATGTATGATTTCATAAGACTGCAATATCGAGTGTTTGAGAATTTAATCTTTTTACTCATCGGCAAATCCAGTATGAAGCGGCAGTCGCACACCCATGTGCGGAATTTAACGTTTGAGTGTTTCCGGTTGGGAAGCACCCTATCTGTGCGCAGCCGGTTTTGCGAGGCTGACAGTTTGGCCTGCGGCTTCCCCTCTGGTCCACCTACGATTTGCGCATGCGCAAACTGTACATCGTGGTGCACATGCGCGAACAGAGTGATGAAGATACAATAGCCGCTCATGGTTCACTCTGCGGTCCGCAGTCTTTAAAGATCCAATCACATAAAAAGAAATCCTCCGGTTCTTGTCGGTACCTCTCCCTCGGCTCAGAAGCAAGCCCGAGGTACCGACGGACAGGTAGGGTGACGGCAAGCTCTGGCAGTCTATTAGACAATGGCGAAGGCTATGTGGCGCTGTATATCTGGCGCTATATATTCAAATTAGGGTGTAGGTTTGTGGCTGTTGCTTAACTTCAGAGCCAATCCCCGCCCCCTGCTATATCTTTCTGTATGGCTCATTCAATATCAGAGAGCCTATGCTAGCTGCAGGGGACATAGTGGATATAGCACATCGCTCTACCGGAAGTTTTCCATCTGGTGGTAAGCTACTGAATGTCATTGGTCCAATGTGGTCTATTATATTCTATCATTCTGATGAGGTCCAGTAAATAGAATTCTTAAATGTTTTCAACATACAGATGACCGTACAATTGAACCCTTACTTGCACAATTCGGGTCACTGAGAGAGACTGCTTTGTTTTTGCCATTTTCATGTGTTCCCTATAGTAATAAGGTTTTGGTTTTAGTTCTTTCTGAAACTGGTGGAAAATGAGGGCGGGATACTCTAATAGTCCTTTGCCATTTTATCCACTTTTAGAGCGGGACTCATCACCTGAGCTGTCGCCAGGAGGTGAGGTTTACTCCCAAGAGTAATTGGGTGAGTGAATGATAATACAGTAATAATATATATTGACTAAGAATCCTGTAATGGATCACTGACATGGGAAATTGCAAATGTATACGGCTAATGCATGGTGTCTCAAGTTTTGTTTTCCCTGTGTATATGTATTTTTCAGGAAAGAAACCATTTTTGGAGTAATCATCCTACACACCGGAAATTTATGGTAGGATGTATCGTATTACCTGTTTTGTTGATATTTATCATTATATTTTTTTGCAGTAGTGTAATCATTTATCCTGAAGAAAGCCAGTAGTCTACTTTTTGACCGATAATGGCTGAAACATGTCGACCTCTTTAGTCAACTGATGGTAGTTATTTTGACAAACTACCGACATGCTGTTTTTAGACTTGACATTAGGATATCTCCCTAATAAACTTATCCCTGTTATCATAATAGTCAATTTTAAACCTCACTTTTGTTTTCCTTTCACAATTAAGTTACACTGCATAATTTAGTTTTTTCAGCACCACAGAGTTTACATCTCATGGCTTGTTCCATCACTGGTGGTTTTTGTTAGGTCATCTCATATACGCATCAGGTGAGATGCCTACCATATGCCAGTTTTATAAAAATCCCAGATGATGAAGTTCTGCCATATGGTGGGCTGATGGGATTCATTTCCAGATCAACACAGACCTGGCTGCTTTAGATTATGTTCCTTAGCCGTATTCATGGTGTTGCCAGACCAGTAGCATTTATTTTGTTTCGAATACTGTGATTTGGGGGCTAGATTGCTACTTGGTCTTTAAATATAAATCCCCTAGGACCCCATGTTAATTGTGTATTCTGTGCAGATAAATGAGTTACCATGCTTGGCCTCCCCTAATGCCGCTGACTACAGGTCAGACATGCAAGACCCAGAGGGGATCCTCCATCCTAGTTTGTCTGAATGGGCCACCTCTGCGAAGGTGGCAAACTAGGTGGTGGGACGGATCACACCGCCTTTAGGGAAGGAAGCCCCTAGTTGGCTCAAAGCAGAGTGCCCTCGTCCCTCTTTGGATGGGAAGGTGGCCAGACTCTGGAACTGGACCCCAGAATGGCCGTATTCCTGGCCAAATTCATAAAGGACTCTAAAAAGAACATGGACATTTCCTGGTGGGTGAGCCAGGATAAGCTCCTGGGCACTCTTGGCCCCTGAATTAAGATCCTCGACATGGCTGCCAAGGCTTTGGGATCCATCATCTCCACGGAGGTCCTCTCCAGTTGGGCACAGCGTGCAACATTTTTTATGGGCCCTGCCAATTGTGCGCTGTCCATGGAGCTTTGACATTCCTTTTTGATTAAAGTGGACCCGAAAATACGGGCCCTCACGGATTTCGAGGCGGGGGCTGTAGCCCAAGGGGGGCTCTTTGGGGAGTCTTAATATAGAGGTAGGGAAGTTTAACACCTTTACATCACTGAACAAACCCCAGTCCTCTGTTTAATGGCACCCCCCCCCCATTCCCTTCACCTCACTCAAAATCTTTGGTGCACATTCCACTCATGGAGAAAAGGTCTCAAAGGCGGTCAGTCTGGGTGGCCGCCTCAAAGACAATATGAATGCAGCTGATTAGTCCTTCAATTCTACCTTCAAAGGGTTTTATTTTACACTAGCATTGCATATGGTTCATCTGGTGGTTTGTAATCTGTTAACTAGCATAATCCTCGCCTCCGGTCCGGACATGGAATGAAATGTTTCCTAGCCATTGTAGCGGAAAGTTTTAATTCTATTAAGGACCCGGAGGAGAAAATTATCCCACCCGCGGACTACTGATCGAGGGATGTTGTCACCGTGATTAGTAAGTATTGAGTTAGGTTCTCGTATTCATTACTATTGTGAGTTTGTGCTTATTCAATGGACATATATTATACATACCTTTCTTATTGTATGGCCTTGTCTGCTGGAATTCTCTTGGTAATTTCATCTCTTTTTTCAGGGGCAGAAACAGGATTCGTGAAGACAGGGTAATGGCATGACTCATGCAACGAAAGAGGCACTACTGGCAAAGGACTATGGTGCAGACGCTGCCACTTGATTGGACACTTATGGACCATTTGATTGCATTGTCTGTTTTTAACAATTCCCAGTGGTTAATGGGAAATGTGGTTTCTTGTTAAAATGCAATGAAGTGGCTGCTGTAATAAAGTGAAGAAAGTGTAGAGCATATTCCTTGCTTCAGAGGCCTTAATAGGATGGAAAATTTCAGTTACGAGAACTAGGAAAGTTTTCATTCTTAATACGAAGGATAATGGTTTTGTGCAGCTTTACTACTAGTGTCACTGGCGCATACAATTCCAAACAAGTTATGGTACTGAAGGTTTGTCCGCAGTGCCTCTAGGAAATCTTACTTTTAGATTGGGAGGCGTATTAGTGGGAGTTGTCACTTTCACTAGACATCTTAGTCACGGTTGTGCAATGTGAGACCGAGGGACGATGGCGCCCTCCGTTAGACTCATCGCTGTGCCTCAGAGGCCCAGGGAAATCATTTTCTAGGGTTTGCAGTTAGGATCCAGCATTAACCGGCTCTGGCAGATCTCCCACCCATGGTTTAGTGCTGTGAGGCCCAGGAGAGAAGGCTACCCACCACTTGGGCCTTGCAGCCAGAGATGAGCACTGCTAGGCCTTCACTGTGCTCGGACATTGCTGCATGGCCAATGGAAGAGCACAAGCTTCACAGCTTGGTGCGATGGCACCAGGTGCAGAGTTAAAGCACCCCTCACACCCGCCCACTGGCTTCACTGTAAAACTGTGTGATGATTTGGTGCACTGGGTACCCAATACCCCTGAGGTCACTGTACCTACCGGACAATAGATCACTATGGCCCAGTCATTGGCCAATGCACATAGCCATGGCACATTAGCTCCAGGAGCATCAGGTGCCCAATGCACCTAAATGATTCCTTTATTTACAGTGCAGCCAGTTAAAGAGGGGGGGGGGGGTCTTCGCCCCAGCACCCCGACCACTGGCTGCAGAGAAATACGGCCAGACTTTTGGTGCATTAGGCATGCGATAAACATTACAGCCTGCACTACTGAAGAACATACCGTTAGCGTGAGCCTATGCTCAATGCTATGGCACAGCAGTGTCAGACTCAAGGGAGGCAAAAATATTTACATGAATGTACGTTTTCTGTTGTTTTTTTGTAGATTGGTGAGGGTATTATATACCAGTGTTGTAGTTATTTACACATCACATAGTGTGTATAGTTGAATTTGATTCTGTAAAATAATTGGTCACAGACCATCTTTTCATTCCCAGACTCAAGGGAGGAGCGCAAACGTCCCTAAGATTCGCAAACATTGTTTAGCGCTGAGAGGCACCGAACTGGAGAAGTGGTCTACCACTGCGAGGGCCAGAGGATCAGGATGGTCCCCTCTTCTAAACTTCACTGCCATGATCCAGAGCTCCAAGGAGAGAGGGAGAGGTGTGGCACCGCAGCCAGGGCGACTGACGCCAGAATCTGGGGATCACGGTTCGATCCCTGGCACCAGCGGCAGATTAGCCCAGCACCATGTGACTCTGGGCAATAGCTTGCTTAATCTTCCTGACGGCCCCCAGCACCTAAAGACCCTTACGGGTGATTGTTCGCGCTTTACAAATGTGGATTATTATTAAGGAGCGGAGGGGGGAGCCTTCCCCCTGTGCCTCACAGCCACAGGCTACCACTGCAAGGATCAGAAGGGGTCCCGTTCCACTGAGCCTCACAAGTATGGTTTAGTGCTGTGAAGCCCAGCGAGGTGAATTCCCTTCTACGGACCTTGCAGTTATGACCCAGTACTGCAAAGCCCTGCTGGGCATGTGGCTCGCACCTATGGTCAAGTGCTTCCAGGCCAAGGGATGTTGGCCCCATCCACTAGCCCAAAGTCATGGTGTAGTACAACAAGGCGCAGGAGAGCCTCCTGCGGCGCCTCATAGTCACGGTCTAGTGCTGAAGCCTATTGGGGTTGAGGGGCACTACCCGGGGCCTCGCAGAAAAGACCTGGGGCTGCAAAGACCAGAGAGAGGCCTAGTCCTCACAACTATAGGCTAACACTATTAGGCCCTGGGAACGACAGCCCCTTCCCTGGAACTTTCAACCATGACCTAGTGCTGAAAGGGTTCCTCTCCCCTGGGCTCACTGCTACGACTGAGCTGAGACAGCAAAGGTTAACTTATGGCGCTTTGGTGCAGCGCCCTAGGGTTTCCAGACCAGGATGGAATGCTTGTCGTAGGCTACTTTTTTATGGGTCTTGTAAGAGTACTGATCAAACGTGAGGGAAAGGCTAAAGCCGAATTAAGATATCATCCACTTTCAAGTACTCACCAAACCAGAAGTCGCATTTTAAACACCATTCAACCCATTAAGTACATTGTTTCCCGACTAGATTGTCTTAACTTTACACTTCATCTAACTGTTGACGTCCTTTTTAAGCTGCCAGGCTTAATCACAAGAAACGAGGGCTGCACTACAGACATGCATGAAACCAGGGCTATATATGCTCGTATCAACGTTTTGAGAAGATAACATTTTAATTACAACTTAATCCTGTACATAATGCGTGTCGTTCAAATGTAATTGTGCTAATTACCTCTTTGCATGATGAATCAACGAGCCCAATAATAATTTCCTTAGTGCATGCTCTTGTTTAACATGTTACTTCATTGAAATACTGGCGATTCCAATGAAAGTCCCAAATGGGGCCATCTAAGCAACGGAATATTTAGGCACAGGTTGATCAGATTGTTTTCCAAATATTGTAGGCATAACTTACTGTATCTTAAAATACCTAAAGCTCTGGATCTAGAAAAATTATCCAGACCGAAGTTGAAGAAAAATGTAATCGGGTTGGTGAATCATAATGGATCTAGTTTAGAGATCAATCTGGTGTAAAGTTTGTGTTCAAAGAAGTGCTAAGATGGTGTGTGCTGCACTATTTTAACATACTATTCTTATTCAAATAGTCTTGTCTCCGTCCCCATCTACCTTTCGCTTCCATCGTTTAATGGTAGAAACACAAGTCCTTGTGTTATGTACGCAACTCAAACTACTTTATGATGTGTGCGCTTTCACAGGATTCTTGTTGATAACTCACGGTTCACTGTCAAGTTAAAAGCCTAAATCAGTGCTTTAAATGGGCCGGTACTCACCGGTACGGAGTACCGGCACTTCCTAAATTTATCACTTTGAGTACCGGAACTTCTCTACTGCCCGAGGAGAGTACTGGTACTCATGAAAAGGTCTGCTCGTGGCTGTGCTGGTGAGCCGGAGTGGGACATGTCACTGGCAGCAGAGTCGCCGCTTCTGCAGCCCCCTCCCGCCCATCAGAGCCCCAGCTGAGCTATTCAGCAGGGCTCTTTTAAACAATGTCCGATGCTCGCCATCATGCTGTGCTTGACAGAGCTGGGTGGAGATTAATTTTACCTGCTAGTGTGCACGCGTGTGATTTTCAAAGCGCAGCACTTCAGGTAGTGAAAAGACATTGCAGGGTAACACTTTGAACATAAGAAATGTTATCAGACAAAAGGGCGGCGGAATTTCACACGTCCTTTCTCTTGATCTGAGGGTTAATGCCCAGACAATGCGATCGAAGAGGCCCCTGGAGCGCTAATCTAACTGTGTTCTGCACTGAGGCGCCCACCTTCCTAACGCCAAATGCCTCAAGGTCTGTTTCTTATATGACCAGGCTGTGGCAGGATGTTGCCTTTCCTGCCTGCCAGCCGGCCCCAGTGCACCCATGAAATTCCCCTGCTGCATGGAGTTGAAGGAGGAGGCCGGTGTTCGGGAATCCATCACCTGCACACCTCCTCCTGACCTCTGCCCCAGACTCACCACGCCATTGTGAGTCTCATGGTGGGAGCAGAGGGCACAGGCAGAGACACTGCAGCAGGGCTCGCTGTCTGACTCCCTGAAGAAGAGACAGGCTAGAGATCCACGCGCTGCCAGGCCAGCAGCTCCTCGGTGGATCGTTCTGGCAGCTGTAAAGAGATAATTTAATATTCTCCTGCTGCTGACATTTAAAATGTTTGTTACGAAAATGATTATGGGGCTCCAGCACGGCAGGGGGCCTTGCAAATGGGCACACTAGAGTTGTCTGTCTGGGCTGAATATGCGCTACGTTTTGTCTAAACTAGCAGTTTTGCTGATTTATTAGTAGTGCAAAGTGTTTAGCATCCCTGCTTCAGTGACACTACAAAGCAGCACCCTTTATTTTCTCAGCAGTTAGATTTGCTAAATCAGAGATAACTCATGGGATTATTGTTGCCGCTGTCAAGAAGTCAGAGTCTTCTCTACTGACAGTTTGCACTATGACCATTAAGTAGCGTAGATGGTTAATGTTTCTTCAAAAAGGCATATTGTATTGTACTGTATTGTATGTAGATAGCTCAGTGAGTTGCTGTTTTTGTCACAGAGATCCCTTTGTTATATGTGGTTTGGCCGCACCTGAAGCTGAGGTTGGGGTGGAGGGTGCTGATTTTTATTGAAATTTAATAATAGCTTCAAAAGCACCTGCTGCCAAGTTTGCCTTCCTTGTTACTCAAATGAGAGCAATTTCTGATATTTGTCTACTTCCATTGACTTCATACCATGGTTATGCTCGCAAGAATGTGCCCCTCTAAGTGTTACACATCTAGTTGTTGCCTGACTCTCGTAAATCCACTGAATCTATGAAAATGTCACACATACGCAATCTGGAACATTAGCAGCTCGACTCAAATGTGTCATTTTTTTTTATATTTATACGATTCCCTCATTTTGCTAGTGAGAAAGTGTCACTCATATCGTTGAAATGTCACTCATAATTACAATGAGATTATGAAAATGTCACACATAGCAATCTGAAACCTTGGCAGCTCTGGGGTCCATTCTGGCCCTGTGCTGTCAACACATTCACACCATCCTCTGCACTTGGGTAAACACAGAAATCCGGGCAATCCCCTTGCAGTAGCAATTAAAAAAGCCATACTGAAGAGTATAACATGGCTTTTAACATACAGAAATCTTTTGTGTGTCTGCTTACGTTTGTCTGTTTGCCTGCATTTGTAAGCCTGTTTTTTTTTAAAGAAAAAAGTGTGAGCGAAAGAATCAAGAAACTCTCAGGAGGTATTTTAAAGAAAATGGGTGGTCCTTTGTGTGTACATGTCTGCTCGGCGACAAAGGTTCATAAATAACGTAGTAGGGAGGGTTGGTGAGTGAGTGAGTGGATGGGTGGATGAGTGAGCCAGAGTGGATGTGCAGATGAATGGATGGATGGGTGTATGATAGGATATAAGGGCCGATGATGGGTGGAGAAGTTAAATATTGGATGGATGAATGAAAGGTAGAGAGGATGGATGAAAGGGTGGATGATGGATGAGTTAAAGGAGGGATTGAGTGAAAGGGTGGATGGAATGAAAGGGCGGATGGTATTAAGGAGTGAAAGGGTTGATGGATAGATGAGCGAAAGGATTGATGGATGAGTGAAAAGGTGGATAAAGAGATGGATGAGTGAAAAGATTAATGTATAGGTTTAAGGAAGGATGGATAGGTTTGGATATGAAGGGTGGACAGACGGAATGGTGAAAATCAACTGAATGATGGATGAAAAACTGAATAGACAACAAAATGTAAACGGTAAATGGTGAACATCAGCAGGTAAATGGTTGGATGAAATGATGAATGGATAGATCGATGGAAGAGACAAGAGATATCTTCTGGGGAGGGTCATGATGATTTGCTTGGTGCCATAAGAGCTTTGGTTCGAAGTGGGGATATTTTCAGTTTCTTCCTACTCACTTACTCAAAAATATATAGTATTGTGCTAAACAGCAATTAACAGTATGGCATTAAGAAGGTGCAACTATTGCAAAAAAAAGGAAATGCTAACATATTATTGCATTTCTTTCATTTTGTGTAATGAGTTAACCTGCTTTGTTTATATAAACACATTTATCATGTGTTTTGGTGTGTGCTGCAACTATTATAGAAGTCGTTAAGTATCATCATGTCCTGGCCTTAGCCCCGCCCCTAGCCCCGCCCACTCAATACACCTCTTGCGCATTTTAATGAGTACCTGCACTTATTTTTCCCCATTTAAGGCACTGGCCTAAATGCTACTTATTTCTAATTGTTAAAAAAATTAATTTCACTGCAATCGCCGTCTACCTAGTTTAAAATAAAATTATTAGCGAGGAAATATGCGGAGCGGAACAGGGTTCTATAATTATTCCCTTTCGTGACCAAATAATAAGCCCTTGCATTAAAGAAATTGCAAATAGAGGAAGGGTGAACAAAAAGCGCCATGTAACGCAAATAGGAGTGCTTCTTTTAAACACCTGCAGTATTGAAGACCCTCAGGACTGGGAGTATGTGCGCCATGTGGATTGCGACCTGTGCGTGGGTGCAGCGCAGAAGGTAATTTACGTCGGGGCCATAAGAAATGGTATACCGAGTCAGACATGTCACGAAAGCCTGACCCGCCCTATGGGGTATCAGGAAGAGCGAACTTAGAAGCAAAATACTCCTGTCCCGTCAGGAGCTGCTAAAAACCATATCACTCTGCCTCAGAAAACCGCCGACCCGTTCCTTCGATGGCCGAGCATTTGGAGGTCACAACCTCGGTCTGAGACCCTAGGAACGTGGAGCACAGCCGCCTCATCCTTCTACCATCCGGAGTGAGCCGTCCCCCTACGCTGCTGGCCTACCCCGTAGCCTAAAATCTGAGGCCGCAAGAAGCCATCATTCTTGCTCGCTGACTAACTTACTTCATGGGGAGACAGATCACAGCTCAGCACGCGCCTCACTGGGCGGCCCCCGCCTACAATCGGAGGAGGGTACGCGCTGACTCCAAGCCAATAAACTCTTCGAAATTCTGTGCTGCGCGCTAGAATTGGCTGCCTGCCGCAAATGCTCCAATCCGGGATCACTTTACAAGTTAGTAGACGAGTATCGGGGTAGGCTGCGCAGCGGGATATTTTGCCACGCCCCGGAATAGCTAAAATTACGGGCAGATGATATCCGTTAAAAGATCTGCAACGGGCATCGTGTCGACATTAAGCTGAGTTTACCGATGGTCTGAGTAAGTAGTAAGACACGTGGTTACCATAAGAATAGGCTCTGATAACAAATAGGCAGTAAAGGGAAGTTAATTGCGGCTTAACATGAAGTGATATGCGAGTTTTGGAAAATAATAGTGAATCAGTTACCATGGGGGAAGGAATACGTGGGCTCGAATTCTGATTTTAGGTTAAGACTAGGGAACTGTGTGGGGGTAGATTGTTTCATCGAATGGAAGTGTTTTTGAAGTGTATGTCTGTGCTCCTGTAGCAAGCGGTTGGTAGTTTAATCTCTGGGTGTAGATTGGTGATACGGCAAGGTGCACCAATTTTCACCAACAAAAGACCGTCAAGGTTTGGGGCAGAATCCCAAGGTCATGTATTATTGTAAAGTACCTCGCGAGATAATTTAGGGAAGGGGCAGTTTGTTCATGGAGCAAGATATGAATACCTGAAAGAGAACGATAGGGTCATCCTATCAGATGTGATATTCAAGGTCATAGACCATCACGTTCTACTGGGTTCCCTCCTCGATTGGCTTTGCAAGTGACAACCCGTCCATCAAAGAACGTGTTTTAGTGGATGGGAAACGTCAGCATAGGATACATATTTAAAGTGGGTGGGAGGTCTGGCATAGTTAAGAGCCAAAAGAGGAACCCCATAGGGAAGCTTAACCATACAAAAACCGAGAGCAATAGAAGGCTTCGATCCCAGTCCTTACTAATAACAAGAGTTTGAATCTTCCAGAATAACCAAAATAAACAACAAGGAAGTAATAATAATACATGTAATTGAATGCCACATTCAATTAACCCCCACTCCATTGAGATCTCCTTGAAAGAGAAGTCATCAATCCTCATTTGAAGCATCCGTAGGCAGCCGCAGTCCATGTAGGTAACAGCGGTGGAGCTGAGTAAGGGGGGATTTCGAGGGACGATACAGAGGGAAAATTAATTATTTATTTAATTTTCCCTCTGCATCGTCCCTCGAAATCCCCCCCCCCTTACTCTGCCCCACCGCTGTTACCTGCCCGGACCGTGGCTGTCCGTAGATATGGACCACCAAAAGTTTGAGAACCAGGCGCATCCTTCGAGCCAAGGCTCATGTTTTAAACACTGGGACAGAACCCTGCAGAGGGGTTATGAAATTAGTTGTACAGAGGAAGACTCCAAGGAACCAAGAGCGGAAGAGGAGTTACCATCCCAAGAAGTAGACTTGCTCAGTGCACTTAAAAAGCCATGTTGCTAGTAGACTGAGAAACATGAATGGAGAAGAAAAAACATACTGTCATCTATGGAGCACAGAGATCTGACACTAAAACCAGCCAAGGCGTAGTATGCAAGAAGAGTCTTTTCCCCAATAGTAGGATCCACAGAACAGTCAGATTCACCAGTACACTCAGTAAAGCAGTGCTGAATGATTGAGCCAGCCTATAGACCTAGAAGTTTCAAAAATGAATTGCCATCCCATCCAGTCAGGAGACAAGGAGGCTCTGAGAAGGAACCCAGCAGGTGACAAAATAAACCTGTCGAAGGCAAAAAAGTCATGAGAATAAACGTCCTCTAGCAGTACTAGATTTGCCATAGAGGGAACTGACCATGAAGGAAGGATCCCATGAAGACTATTAAAAAGTGCAGTACTCTGAACTTTCTCAAAGGACCAGTGCTCCGTCCAACCTGTCGCTGATCCAGAACAGAAGCGACTGAAGTGGGCCAAAAGACCAGAGGCAACATGACAAGGCAAACTGAAAGCAAAGACGTGCTAACATCGATTTCAGGAGCCAGTGCATTCCAAACACTCAAGAAGTTTCAATATTCCTGGAAAATATGTAGGACCTATAGGATGAGAGGAGCCCTGCCAACAAAATATAGCCATGTGTATCTCACACAAGAGGTCAAAGGAAGTGTACGCTACTGAAATAGAATTTTAAATCCTATACTAACTTCCAAGAATTATTATGCTCACACAGAGTATAGAGTAGCGAGGCGCAAGAAGAACAAAAGAAATGGGAACTGAAGGTGGGGGCACTACAAGTGTTTGGTCGAGAATCTGAGGGTAACATGCTTCATCATTGGGTCCTTTGACACGCTGGGATGTAGCATGTATATGTGTACATCCCTCTAGGGTAGAGGTGAGGGGCAGAGTGCAACAGAAAAAGTGGTTTAAAACTAACTCGATAAGGACAAAACAATGTTATTCCTATGTTGTAATGGATAGAGGATAAAAGAATAGTGAGACAGGGTTATGGACATTTTTCTGCCATATGTGACTTAGATGTTCCAGGCATTCTTCAGGACCATAATGTAGTGTCACTGTGTTATATCCTATGTTTCTTCTTTGCTAATGCTTTTCCTATGTTTGCATCCTAGCATCTAGTTGCTAGGTGATAGTAGAATGTTCTGCTCCTGTTCTTCAGTTGAAGACTGGAGCTTGTTGGATGTGCACTCTGATGGATCTAATGCTGTACTTGAAATTCTTGATTAAACTTAATCCTTAAGTTTATTCCCTTCTCCTGTCATTCCTTGGATACAACATAAATTGGCGACGAGGTGGTCAAGTCAGCATTATCTACGAACCTACGCTCAAAATTTCAATTTTAAACAGATCTCATCAGACTTCAGATGCTCATCATTAATCTTCTAATTCAAATCTTCTATCAATCTGCTTCAAATTGAACTTCTTCAAGAGACAACATTGACTCCATCTAAAAGTAAGATACTTTTCTTTTAATCTGTGATTTGATAGCACCAGCGCCTGTTTCTCTCTCTGTGTCATGATTGCACCAGCGGCTGCTCACTAATTTTATCTACTCTTCTAATTATCACTTTGAGGCGCTCTTACTTATCATAAATCTTTTAGCGCTCACTAAAGAAAACTACAGTGACTCCTGTTGGAAAAAGTAAACTGCTTGCTCAACTTCGTGATTTGATTGCACCTGCGCCTGTTTTTCTTTCTTATTGTGCTCTGATTGCACCAGCGCCAGTTTCTCACTTCAAAGCGCTATCTTCTTCACTAACTTTCAGTTTCTGTGAATTTGTATGTGCTTATCACCAACCTTCAGCGGCTGTTTATTTGATTGTGCCTTGATTGCACCTGCGGCAGACCCTTCTCGCTTATTTTCGCTTCAACCACAATAATCTCTAAAAGTCACAATTCACCTTCCCCGTATTAATTTCCCGTTTTTTTCTCCATTATAACATTATTAATTACTCTGTATATTGCTCTCTACCTGCTTAGAACTTTCACCGTTCAAAAATCGCCATTCTTCTCTCACTGGCGGTTTGAGCAACACGAGAACGGCAACGCGCGCTGCATTTCTTCTTCGGCGTCCATCTGCTATCTTCACAACAAACTACGTCACCACGAACTGACGTCTGAACACGTCATCACGTACAACGTAGCGGCCATTTTGGGTTGCTTAGCGACCATAAACACAAATCGTCGTTACAAATCCCGATGTTACCTCTTCATACAAGGTAATTTACTCGTTTATTTTCTACGCTGATACACTCAGCTAAAAGACTGAGTGTTTACAATCTACTTAATATCATACATTCTCCTCATTTACAACGTGTGCCAACAACGCTGACACACACAGCTTTCATTACTCTCGATACTTGTTTTCACAACAACGTGTGTTTACTACGCTGACACACACAGCTGACACTGCATAATTACCACAACAAGTATTATTCACGCTGATACACACAGCTGACATTATATACTCTCTACAATGTGTATCGTGCATTTTCTACTACGCTGATACACACAGCTAATATAAGACTGTTACAACGTGTATCTTCTACGCTGATACACACAGCTGACTTCATAGTTTGATCTTACTTGCGTAATTTATATAATCATACACACAGTTAACTCTGGAGTTACTTTCCATATTTACTACAGTTAACTTTCTCATTTATCAATTTTAAATAATAATATGACTTATTAGCTCTTATTTTGATATTGTTATTCATTTATCCAGGATGGCACAACAGACTGCAGTTCTTCCTTCTTCCTTCCTTCCAGAACCAGGTACTCCAAAAATAAAATGGTCTCATTGGTTTAAAGCCTTTAATAGCTATATAATTGCCATAGATGCTGTAAAATTTTCTGCTGCAAGGAAAAATGCAATGTTATACAGTGCCTTGGGTGCTGAGGGTCAAAGAATCTTTGACCATCAACCCCCTATTGTTAGACCTCCCTCAGATGATTGGACTGAGTACACTGAGGCTATTACTCGTCTAGAAAAATATTTTAAGGACGAACCAAGTGTAATTGTTGAAAGACATAGATTTTACACACGCAAACAAAGGGAGTATGAAAAAATTGATATATTTTTAGCTGAGTTGAGAATTTTAGCTGCAACTTGTGAATTTGAAGGCCCTATTGATCAATATCTCAGGGATCAAATTGTTGTAAATTGTTTTAATAACAAAGTTCAGGAAAGGATTTTATGTTGTCGTAATCCCTCTTTACAGGAAACATTAGAATTAGCCAGAGGTATAGAAAGATCTGCTTTTGCTTCCAAAGAATTAGGCAATAATAAACCTTCACATGTAGATTTGGTGAAGTCTACTTCCTCCAAAAATAATTCTCAACGTAATCAATCTCCTAAACTTGAATGGAAAAAGTCTGACAAGCCTCCCATTTGTTATAGATGTGGATCAAAATTACACCTTGCCAATTCAACTTCCTGTCCAGCTCTTAAAAAACAATGTACCAATTGTAAAAAGATTGGTCATTTTGCGACAGTTTGCAAGTTCAAGTCCAAAACAATGTACCTTGAAGTTTCTGATTCTGATAATTTCAATGCATGTGAAGAACAAATTGTAAAAAAAATTTTGTTATCCGTTGACATGATAGATGATCATGAAGACCCATCTATCTATGATCCAGTATGTGATCTTAAAATTGGTGAGATTCTTGTTAGAGTCACTGTAGATT
Source organism: Lissotriton vulgaris (assembly GCF_964263255.1). Lineage (NCBI taxonomy): Eukaryota > Metazoa > Chordata > Amphibia > Caudata > Salamandridae > Lissotriton > Lissotriton vulgaris. The sequence goes on from NC_141697.1 coordinate 1,183,644,417, forward strand.
CAGGATCCCCTATTACCATTATTGCGGATTTCTTGTTTCTTAAACATTGGGACAAAAATTTACTTCTACCTCCCGATATACGTACTGTTGCATTTAATGACAAAGTCATTGATTTAATGGGTTTCTTTAATAACAGTTTAACTTTTGAAGACCGTTCTGTTCAGGCAAAAATTTACGTTTCAAAAAAAGGTTACAATGTCTTGGGTTGGAGAGATCAAGGCAAATTCCCTTTAGTACTAAGACCTGGTACCAGAAATCCCATTTCTTTAGATCGTTCTGTCAATATTAATGCCCTGGTTACTGAAGAACTTACTCTAGAAAGTATCATAATGAAATACAACAATGTTTTCTCTGACAATCTTGGTTCAGTTAAAGGCTACGAACATAAAATTATTTTGAAGCCTGATGCTGTTCCAGTAATTCATAAGGTGAGACATGTCCCTCTAAGCATTATGGAAAGACTGAAGACCCATCTTCAACAACTGAGTAAAGAGGGAGTCATTGAAAACATTAACTCTTCGTTGTGGGTTTCTCCAATTGTAGTCGCACTTAAGAAGAACTGTGATGAACTCAGGCTATGTGTAGACCTAAGAGCTCTAAACAAAAATATTCAGGTAGATTGTTTTCCTCTTCCCCGTATTCAAGATATGTTGGCTCAGCTTAGAGGTACAAAGGTCTTCTCTACTATAGACCTACGAGCAGCCTATCACCAGATAGAGCTGTGTGATGAATCTAAAGACTTAACTGCTTTCAACACTCCTTTTGGTCTGTTTAGATATCTGAGGTTACCTTTTGGTCTTGCCTCAGCGGCCTCAGTTTTTCAGAAACTTATGTTTCAGCTGTTTGGGGAAGTTCGTGATGTCTTAGCCTACCAAGATGACATTTTGATCTCTACTAACACTGTGGAAGAACATCTTGTCAAACTTGATCAAGTTATTGGTATTTTAAGTGACCATGGCATGACTGTAAAAAAACAGAAATGCAAATTTCTTCTTAGTGAGGTTGAATACCTTGGTCATACCATCTCTCACAAAGGCATCGCTCCAAAACATGATCTCTTACAAGGCATTCGTGATTGTGCTCAACCCATTAACAAGGATCAATTAAGATCATTTTTAGGTTTGAGTGAATTTTATTCCAGATTTGTACAGAATTTTGCACATGTTAGTGAGCCTTTGAGGTCACTTACCAGGAATAATGTCAAATTTGTGTGGGATGAAGTACACAGAGTAGCTTTTGAGTCCTTAAAAGAATTGATCATACATGCCCCGGCTCTCAAACCGTTTGATGGGAACTCTCTCTCATTCATTACAGTGGATGCTAGTAATACCGGTCTAGGTGCTGTTCTGAGTCAAGCTGATGGTGGGACTGAAAATGTTGTTGCCTTTGCTTCCCGCCAACTCTCCCCTTCTGAAAGAAATTATAGTACCATCGAAAAAGAAGCTTTAGCTTGTGTTTGGGGAGTCAGACATTTTTCCACATATGTTTGGGGCCGTGAGTTTGTACTAATTTCAGATCATAAGCCTTTGATTTTTATTTGGAATGATAAAGGCTTAAGGAATGCTAGCCCTAGATTGAGTCGTCTTCTTTCAAAACTTTATGATTTCAATTTTGTCATGAGACATATCCCTGGTGGAAAGAACTTCACGGCAGATTTTTTGTCCAGGTGTCCTTCAAGTGAATTGAAATTCTCTCCTATCCTTGACGACAAAGAAGTAGTAGTTAATCTTTTGGATGGACTAGTTTTAGCAAAGGATGTGGTTTCTGAATCTGATTGGGTTAAAGAATCTTTGCAGGATTCTTCTTTTCTTACACTTAAAAAATATATTGCTGAAGGTTGGCCTAGAGAAAATCTTATTGATAAGGATCTTCTTCCTTTTTCCAAGGTTAGGGATGAATTAAGTTTGGAGGGTGATTTCCTTTTGAGAGGTGTCTCCCTCATTCCTCCTGTTTCTATTCGAGACAAGATTATTGAGATTGCTCATAAAGGTCATGGGGGGATCACAAGTACAAAAAAAAGATTGAGACTTCACTATTGGTGGCCAGGGATGGACATCTGTGTGGATACCTTCTTGAATGGCTGTAGTGAGTGTTCTCATGCAGAGAAATCTTTGCGGACTGTTAACAAACCCTTGTGTCCCGTCACTTTCCCTGACAGTCCATGGGAGAAATTAGGTATGGATTTTCTAGGGCCCATTGGTGGTTTAAATCAGGGCTTCAGATTCATACTCACCATTGTAGATTATCACTCCAAATGGATTACCTGTGAGTTTTTAAAAGAGCCCAATACTCATAATGTCATAAAATGTCTTAGGAGACTTTTCCAGTCCGAAGGGATTCCCAAGTTCTTAGTATCGGACAATGGGGTACAATTTGTATCTTATGAAATGAATAGTTTTCTGAATAATTTTGCCATTAAACACCTTACCACTGCTTTGTACTCCCCACAAGGCAACGGCCTAGTGGAGAGAGCGAATCGTGTCCTGAAGGACGCAGTCCAACTAGCTATTTCTTCTAGCCTTTGTGTTCAGGATGTTGTTTTTGACAGAGTTTGGTCGTACAACAACACACCACACTCAACCACTGGGGTGACACCTTTCCTCTTATTAAGAGGGAGACAATCCTTTAATGAGTTATCCCCTGGTTGGGTTGTTAGCAAAACATCTCAAGGTAAAGATGTTGTTGATCTGGATCTTGTCAAAGATAAGGTTGCCTCTGCTCAACTCAAGTCCAAAGTCAGATATGATCTGGATAAACATGTAAAAGAAATTTCTTTAAGCGTTGGTGACAAGGTTAGAATCCGAAGACCGTGTAAGGCCAAAGGCTCAAAGTTTTATCCAGAGACATCTATTGTTCAGATTGGCAAACATGCTGTTAAAGTTACTGGTGGTAAGTGGTGGAGTAAAAGGGCCGTTTCAAAAGTGAAGGGCTCAGATGTTGCTTCTGTTGACGTTTCAGATTCAAACGGCATTCCCAATGTTGTTGACCCTAACACTTTATCTCCATGTAATCTTCCTTCATGTGGTTCCAATGTGTCAGATGGCGCTCTATCATTCCTTGACAATCTCAATATTCATGAGGGAGATTCCCTCCAATCCACTGCTTTGACCAGTTCTGATGACAATAACTTGACTTCTTTAGATAAAAGTGAAACTGCTTCAGGTCCTTCTGAGGTCTCTGCTTCCTGTTCAAAATCTTCCCGAGTTAAGTTTACACCGAAATATTTGAATGATTACATCACCTGAAATGTTGTTTAATTGTAAACTGTTGTTTCATCTTTTGTTTTATCTCTTTATTTTATTTCTTTTGTTTTATTGTGGGAAAGGAGGTGTGTTATATCCTATGTTTCTTCTTTGCTAATGCTTTTCCTATGTTTGCATCCTAGCATCTAGTTGCTAGGTGATAGTAGAATGTTCTGCTCCTGTTCTTCAGTTGAAGACTGGAGCTTGTTGGATGTGCACTCTGATGGATCTAATGCTGTACTTGAAATTCTTGATTAAACTTAATCCTTAAGTTTATTCCCTTCTCCTGTCATTCCTTGGATACAACACACTGCTATATAAACGTGTGCAAATTATAATAGAATACATATCCAAAAATATACTCGGGCCTATGTCTTGACCAACAGTGCACAGTGGCAACGGGTTGACGAGTGGGTCAGATGGCCCGAAGGTCAGTGTATAAGGTCCGACTCTACCATCTACAAGTCTCTTCACATGTAGAGCTCTCAATTGAAGTATAACAACATAAGTGAAAGTCAAGGAAAGCACAACATAAACATACACATTTCTTTAAGCTAAAAGCACAATACTATGTTGGACGAGTATGGAAACCTTGTCTCCAATGAATCAGTGAATAAAATTATATACAGATACAGAAGTAAAGAAATGGAGTCAATATAACGCTGTGCGTGTTACTCTGGCGAGGCTCCTATTGTTCCCTCCCACAACTCCAACTGTTTTAAGTGTGTCTCACATGAGATAATAGTATTTTTCGGTCAATCAAAAAACACTATTAGTATTAGGACCAAAGCAAATACGTGCCTTGTGGGACAAAATGTTAGGTGAATAGATGTAGCTTTAGGTATAAATGTGAGGGAAGGGCCACACCATGTTACAAAAGCCCTCAAAATCCGAGATATGGCTGTGTAGTGTTGAAAAGCAGCGGTAAACAATGAGAGGAGACCATATGAATCGTAGCAACCAGGATCGTAGGCCTTATAAACCTTCAACTCTATTGTGGCCTCAGGTTACATGTGGTAATTTGTGTTCTTCGCAGACTCCTTCGGAAGTGTGTGAGCCGCGAGTTGGGCGCCTGTTTTGAACGTCAGACTAAGTACATGCGTGGGTATGCTCAAATTGCCTGGGAACTGTAGTCAAACACATTTATTGTTTTATCCGTCCCAACCGTCAAGTGAACCAAAAGGATATCGGGTGCAGTGACCATTCCAATGGCACCACCAACGCTCCTCGGCGATGTTCATTCTGGCGCTGACCAGGTCCACACGGCCTGAATTAGGGATTAAGCCCTCTTTCACGAAAGGGCACTTTTAGAAGGACGGATGGAGGGGATTTGAGGATTCCAGTGGCTGTTCTGACCGTCCAGCAGAGTCCATGGCCCACAATACCTGGAATGAGGTCCTGGCCGATGCCAGTGTTCTGGACACCTCACCAGAGACTGGCCGCCTTTCTCCACCCATGGTTGACAAGGAGGAGAAGGCTTCCGTTGCAATAGTGGTTAAGAGGGCAGGTGAGGTCGTGGACCTTCGACTGCCCATGGTTGAGGTCAAGACCAATGACTTGACTGAGATGCTCCAGCCTGTGGTATCCCTCTCAGAACACTACTCCCCTTTAAAGAAGTCCTCACTGATGTCCTGCTTGGGGACTGGGCAGAGCTCTGAACTGGCACTCTTGGGCACAGCACTATCTCCCACCGACATTGCCTGCACCTTAGGCACACCCTTCCTGTCCTAGCATCCCACACCTTTGAGAGGCTGGCGGTCCAGGCCTCAACTTCCAGGATCAATCCTGGCATGCTCCCTACCACACCGCCGAATAGGGAATACAAGAGGTCGATACCCTTGAAAAGAGAATTTTCTCTTCCACCAGCCTCGTTCTGTGGTCTAGTATTGCAGGACTTCTTGGTTTAAGTATCTCCTTAGACCCATCTGCTTTGAGGTAATGTTTGAGTGCTGATTCAAGATGTTAGAAATCTGCAAGTAGAAGCATTCTTCAGAAGAAAAAGTTACCTACGTTAGGCACCATTGTTTCTGATTGACACTGTCTTCATGTAGTTCCCTCTTCAATCTCGCCCACCTCTGTGTTCTGAGGAGTGACCATGGAATTTTTAACAGGATTTCAGGATAGTTTTGGTACACTGCAACCTTTGTCACTCTCATTTGCCTCTACTCCACCTTTGATGGTGTGAATAAAATTGCAAGGACTTTAGTTCGCTGGGGGGGGGGGGGAGGGGGGCACATTTTATGGTCCTGATGTCATTTCGGGGAACACGTCCCGGACCTGAGATGCCTCTGTGGCAGCAACCATGGGCACAGGAGAGTGATTTTGGTTCCAATTTGGGGCCATGAAGTAATTCAGAAGGTGAGGAATCTGCTTGTAGATAGAGTATGCACCAGAAAAGTTGTTACCGAAGGTAAATTGTTCATTGCCTTTTGATAATCCTAAGCGTTACTACTGAGCAGCGTAAGTGTGTAGAACAATGCAACTAATCGGCAGCAGTGTTGTTGACCCCCTCTATTTTAACCTTTACTTGGAGGAAAAATGTGTTTTATTCAGTGATCTGTACGTTCAGCTAAGAAAGCCAGACTTAAAGCGTGCATATAAGGCATACGATATAGAAAGTATACTCTGTTAATGGGGACTCTGTCGACAGAGAGAATAGAGCTGTATTGAAAATATACATGGATGTAAGACTTTGAACATGCCCGTATTCAGAAGTGTGTTCATGAACATTGTTTATGGCCCTTTTAGAGACATGAGTGTTGGGCCACTACTAATAGAAATGAGGGAAAATAGAAACCCCAAGAATTCGTTATATGAAGGTAGTCCCTGTAAACTCGTCTTATTCATGAGTGTATAGAGGCAAAAAATGCATCAAAAGCCCACATTTGTCTGTTTCAACCTGTGACAACGGAGTAAAGGAAGTGACCACATTTCATTCGCTTTTATCTGATAAAGATATCACCCAGTTAAACTTGAAATTTAAATGTTATGTGACTTCTATTTTCTGGATTCATTAGTTCATAATACACAATTCAATTAAAAAAAATGCAAAAATAATGCCATTTAAACTTGGCATGACACATCTTGTATCTAGGCTCTAAATGTTAGCCAAGTAAATATAACATGCGAGAATAAGTAGCCAAAGTAGATTTTTACGTCAGTCTGGTCTATCAGAAGAGCACTCGTGGGACATTGTTCAGTTTAAAAAACGGGAGAACTGTAATACTCTGGATAGTAATAGAGGATTCGTTTTCGGCCCATAATGTAATCCTTTGACATTTGAAATCTACTGTTTAATTGTAACCAGGAATTGGATTGGCCCAAATCCTCTTGTCATCACTCAGTGCTGTAGATTTGGGGGGGAAAAGTATTATTTTGGAACCAAGAGCGAGGATAAATGTACCAGCACTTGTTTTGGACTTCGACCAAACGTAAACTCATTTTAATTGATTGATTTTTCTCTTTTTTTGCACTTACAACAAAGCAGTCTGCCTATTATTTTCGAAAAATTACCGGGGAATTACTTCTGTGCCTCCCATCATTTTTAATGGGAAGGTGTTCTTAATTTGGTATTGAAATGTGCAGGCCTAACTTTTTTCAAAAGCGAGCAACTTCGTATTTCTAAACCTGTAAGTGATCGAGGGAAAGCTCTGGTCCGTTATGACTAAAACTCCTACTCACGCTTTGTGGTCTGGTAGCGTGATTCAGTTTCACATTTGACAACAATGACTAACTATTCAAATTTATAGTAAGCTTTAAAACATTACTTATAAAACCTGGCACCATGGGCTCTTAACTGTTTTTTGTCTACCCATTGTCTAGGTCATGGAGTCCACTGGGAGTCGAAAAGTGAAATATCGATGGGACAGTGTTCCTGATGTTTCTCCTAACAAATACATCAAATATAGTGGCGTTCCTGAGCCCGACTTCACTACGGGCCCCTTCCAGAATGGCCAAGATCGCACATACCAGTCAGAAGACGTCATATTGAAAAGACTAAGAGAGAAACCGGGAACCTTGGATTCAAGTGACGCTTTCAACAAAATAAAATCTGAAATGGAAAGTGAACATTGTGCATTTTCACGAGGCTCTGCCCATAGCATGGCCCATCATTCAGTTAATGCAAAGCCTTGGCGTGTAAAAAGAACTCTAACACCTCTTCGAAAAACCTTGTTCCCTAATCAACGTGGTCACTTGCAGCCTGTGGAAGTGGCTCATGCCCAGTCTGAGCCTTCCATCAGCGAGGTAAGCGGTTTAGTTTTACACACAGTATATATACAGTGAAGGACAAGAAAGTCTTAAAAGTGGAGCCTGTGCCGTTTTGAGTAATGTTGCTATCTTCATCTGCGATTTAGGTTTTACAAAATGTTTACCAGAACCCCAGATTGCTTCTACATACCACATTCACTATTATCTACTGAATCATTTCACTTTTACCTTGTTCTTAACCCTTATGGGTGGCACAGAATATCAAATATCTAAACAAGCACTGGCGTTGCCAATAGGTCTCGCAGTAGTAAAGTTTGAGCTATTGGTTTTCTAAAGGACATTTTATTTTTTTGTTTTGTCATTTACAATGCCAATAGCTTACACTCGCGTAAATGCGAGACCTATTGCATTGCAAATGCTTGTTATTTTATCTCCCGTTATTCCTAGGTTGCTAAAACGCATTCTCCTTGGGTTCGAGCTGGTACAACTAATCAGGGGCACGTACACCTGGCGTTCTCACACAGCATGCGGTCACTTGTGTAAAAAGCCTGGAAAAGTAAATAAAAAACGGCGCTGTTTCAGATGGCCCACAAATGTGCACATTACACGCTGATGTTTCTGAGAGAGACTAAAACTTGGGGTGTCATGTCCAACTTGCAGCTCAAACCAGTCCTAGAAGGCACCCTGAATAAGAATCCGCCCAGCAGCGGGTTGAAAAGCTTGTAAGAAAAACATATTAATCACAGCTTTTCATTGTTCATAAGAAGTAGCTCAAAAAATCCCCAAATCCAGGTCTGGCTTTTAAAAGACATTGTATCACTCTTCTTCACTCTGCCCCTAAACCCTATCGCACTGCTCCCAGAAAGGGCAAGTTAAGTGCTGCTCAAAAAAACCAAGGAATGGGCAGTGCGATTGTATGTATGTATTCCTGACGTTTCCCACCTTCTCGATACTGCCTCCTAAAATACAACTATCTTCTGAGATTCTGGTCCATAAGAGGGGCCGTGGGCCATGTACCAGGGCGGCGAGGAGGGATGCAATAGAGACCCAATCATTAAGTCGCTGAGCACGTTAATAAGACAGGAATGCAAATACTCCCCAGGGAGCGTTTTAAATGCAAATCTCGTGCTGCATACAAAGGAATTTACAGAGAATTTCGAGATCTCCGAATGAAGAGGGGACACACTGGCCCGGCACCTGCAGGGACATTTCTGTGGAGGGGTTGAACACAGACAGCTCGCGATAGGTCAGGTTTCTCAGATAAGCACTGCCACTGCACGCAGACATTCCAGCCCCGCCCATCCCTATTAAGTGAACGCTAAAAAAAAAGCCTTGCCTAGCGAAAAATATCACGGACCTCGCCACGTTGTTAGGTGTCCTGAAAAATTCTCTCCACTCGCCATGCAGCTGCCAGCAGCTCAGCACACAGCAAAGGCGGCGCAGGAAAGACCCCTCCCCCCATACAAGCGTGAGGCCCAGTCTGAACTTGGGGGTGGGCTGCGAAGGGCGCCTTGCGCCCCTGACTGGCACTGGCACAACCAGCATGCCTTACTTAAAATATTTAATTCTCCAACTGCAGAACCGTGTACAGCACACAACCTCACTGACTGAGATGTACTCCGGTTGGTGTGCCACAGGGTAACAGGAAAGCGAGAGGGCATTCGTATAGTGCACACACTGAAACTGAAGAAATGGCACCAAGGATGCCTTCGAGGTCTAAAAAAACCATTCCCTTTGCTTAGCAGCCAAGACCTGCCTAGTGGAACCGCCTCCACGGACTTGTTTTTTTTTAAGTGGAAAACCATCCTCGGATTTTTGAACAGACGCTGCACAGCAGACAAAAGGCTGGGTTTACAGCACAGGCAGAGACAGCAGGACGAATTTACAGAGAACCGAAAAGCTGGGTGTGTGGAGGGGGAGGGGGCTTTAGGCTCAAGCAGATCAGCAGCAGCGGGGGCAGGGGAAAGGGGTGCGTGGCACACAAACAGCAGGCTAGGGGTTAATGCAGTGAATGGTCACTGAAGACTGTTACAACCCGACAGCTGCTGCAGGTGAGATACGGGAGGCTTGGGGTGTGTGTGTACCTTGGGATGTTGAATTCCGAGTGACACGACTTGGTACAGATTGTCACAAAGGCATTAACATGTTTGAGGGTGTGGGGTGTTGGGGGAGGAGAAGTGTGTTAGGGGAGGAGAAGCCGCAGAGCGCACGCTGGGCGAAGCCCTTTGATGTGCTGTGCCGCTGTGAATGCGCGTGCTTGTTTGGTCACGTGATTCAGGTGAACTTAATGAAAACCGCAGCGCAAGAAGCCCTTGGTTTGACGAGGATTTCGAGCACTTGAATTCTCGCTCCGCTCAATGCGCTTGCGCGCATTGATAGGTCGCGAGACCTAAAAAAAAATAGTTAAATACTACACACAGAATGTACTGCTGGTGTGATATACTCCTTTTTAAAACCTATTAAATGTATTATCCAGCGGCAAAACCCTTGTAACCGTTGTCCATGACCCACCAGTTGTCCTTTCTACCTCTGACATAGCCCTTCCTACTTCTTCCTCTGTCCTGAACTTATCTTTGCATGTGATTACAAAAAGGAACAAAATGTGGCTGACCAGGGTTCTGCACTACAAATCCCAAGTGAATATGTAGTTAAAAGTCTGTGCAACTACTTCCAGAGCCTGCCGCACTTCCGCTCCACTGGAAACCAGATAAGCAAACTTTGTACCAAAGGGATGGTGCACCAAAACAAAGTCAAATAACTCCAGGTGTATTAGAAAAATATATCTGTTTATTGTCGTATAAAATTAAAGTTGAAAATCAGCCAACGCGTTTCGTTCCACAGCTGGAACTTTATCAGGGCTTATCTATTCAGTTGGGTCAAGGCACAGTCTGCCTGCATTAATGAACCAGAAGCGATCTTAAAGCGCATGAAATAGCAGCTATCTTGAGATCTCAAATTGTGATTATTATAGTGAATTGGTATATTCCACAATTCCATTCAATAACCCACAGTCTTAGTAACCTTGGCGATGGCCCGAATCCTCAACATACATTTTAATGCAGTTCTGGGTTGAACAACATCGTTCAACACCCCACAATTCAGGTAGCCTCTGTGGTGGCCAGTGTCCTTAATAAGATACGACAACTGCAAAAGCACTTCTTCTTCCAAATATTCGAATAGTTGTCCATGACTCACCAGTTGTCCTCTCTAACTCTGACATAGGCCTTCCTACTTCTTCCCTCTGATCTGAACTTCGATATCTTGGCATGTGATGACTGAATTTCTGGTGTCCTTGTAACCTCTCACATTGGCCTTGCATTTTCAATGTAGCTTGTAATCTTTGCATTACCTCTGCTGTACTTCTCCGTACCTCACTGTCCACACAAGCTCATGACCTGACTTCTGGCTTACTGGTGACTTAGTACCTCATTTTTTTCTCACCCCACGCTCTTCCTATACGTAGACAGATAAAGTCACTTCTGGGACCTGGCCCCTATGTTCCTACTGATCTGTGGACTGGCTCTTGGGCCCAATGGTCACTTTTTTCCCTTAGCCCTCAGTACACCTTTGTCCCCTAACCCACTGGTGACCATACCTCCTTATTATTTTTTTTTTTTGTGTTGACATTTTTAATTGAAATTTCAGATAAAAATACAAATATGATTGCAAAGCAAAAATAATATGATAGTAAATGAATGAGAATATAGGTGACAATGAAACTTACATAGGATATAACAAATATGAGGAAATAAATAAGAACATATATTCCATAATCCAATATAATGTAGCAATGGAAAGAATAATAGGTAAATCATAATATAGAAATAAAGGTAAACAAAAGAAAAGGAAGAGAAAAGAGATAAGAAAGGAGAAAGAAAGAATAGAAAAAAGAAGAGTACCAGAGCAACAGTAGCGGTTAAGGAATGAATTAGTAAAAGGAGAGGGGGAAGGGTACCTACAGTCAGGGAATAGAAAAGGAACCATGGGGGGAATAGGATTAAGTAGAGACAGTATATGAAGGAGAAGGAGTAGATGTAGAGTCATCGTCTACCGTGGTTTCCAAGAAAGGGGACCAAACTTGGAGAAAAATGGAAGCCTGATCTTGTAGATTATAAATTGTGCGTTCGTGTAAAGCCGTTTGCATCATTGCCACCAACCATTCTTCCTGAGAGGGAGTTGAGGGAGATTTCCAGTGACGCAGTATACAAATTTTGGCCGTGGCCAGAGCAGTATGAAGAAGGCGAATTTGTGGTTTGGAAAGTTTCGGGAAACCTCGAAAATCGTGTAGAATAATGGTGACGGGTGTAAAAGATAAGGGTAATGACATTGTAGAAGCCAATGTGTTCCTCACAAAAAGCCAGAAGGATCTAGTACGAGGACATTCGCAAATGATATGTGTAATGTCCAGGGGTGTGGAATTTCTAAAATCATCTACTTGTCCAAGGACTAAAAGCAACAGAAATCTACTTGTCCTGAAAAGAGATCAACTTGTCCCAGCTGTTGCCTAAATGGATGTGCTGGCCTATGGGTGCTAAACCTATTGGTTCCTTTATTCTCACACACTATAGGCTTTCATATCCCCATACACATTACACAGAGTTATGAGTTCCTTCTCTCAACTCTTACATTATAGCATAAATTCCTTTTATACTCTAGTTCTTCAACTCTCCATGCATTCCCCCTGCTCTCCCTTCACAGCCTACAAATTTGCTTTCGTATATTCTCTCACAATGCAGTCTTCCATTTTGTTTCACTATTTCCCCAATTCCTTTCATGCCATGTTCTCATCACGGGTCCAAGCTTGCCTTATGGTATCCACTCTGTCACCAGCAATTCCATTCCCTTTTGCTTCCAATCTTTCACCATAGGCCGGCTCCAGAACTCTTGCTGTATTAGTCACCCACCTTTAGCTACATATCTATTTTACCTCAAATTTCTAACCATCAGCAGGCTGTTCTGTCTGCACAGCTACTCTCCTACCATACTCTACATGTTCCACTTTCCTCTACTCTTTCAAAAAAACGCTCCATTCCACTTCACCTCCTCCCTGTCACTGCAGCCTCCATTTAATTTCCACATCACACCAGAGGCCCGTACCCATTCATTCTCCAGCACACTGGCTCGAAATCCCCTTTTGTGGCGGGACAACTCATCCTACTCCATTCCCACCTGCTCACACACCTTAGGCTGCTTACAACTCCTTTTTCAATATGTAAATTGAGCTGTGCTTTCCAGTGGTGAGACTTCACAAGAAGCGAAAACACTTGCACCCAACCACCTATTATTGCACTGGAAAATCAGACAAAAAGTAATATTTTAATAGTCATTTGAAGTGGCAATAGCCACCATGATAATGCTAGAAAATATAAGTTGCTTTGTTTTTTGTCACTGGAATAAGTGGGAACTGAGGGGACTGTGCTTTGGTGTCTGGGACTTAATAAACCTATAACAGAACGTACTTACTTTTTTTCCGATAACATGGGGTTGAGAAAAGTGGTCCATGGTAGTAGCTGATGCAGTTCAAATGAAAAGTTGGATGAAGCTGTAGGGGCAGGATTTTCTTATCCTAACGAAATAAAGGTCATGTTATTCTGACAGCAGTTTTAAATGGAAATGCATGCAGGTGTTGCGGCTATAACATTTTCTGATAGTCACAACTCTCGCCATCAGTCATGACAGATCAATTGTAGAGTAACCATTGAGAAAGAACACTCCACTCTGTGCCAGATAAGAAGTTGGAAACCGTGATCTAGATTTTGTTTTGTGCACATTTAATTGTAACACGAATTGTCATACTCTTAAATGGACATGTAAAAAAACGTACCTCCTTTTTAGATGTGAATCCACAGGTCGACCTGAAATTCACCCTGCCTGTGAAGATGTACCACATATACTTTTGCGAGTCATTGCTTCTTGCATGTCTGTGTTTACAATGTAAGGCAATATGGGGGTCGGGAGGCTTTAGTCCATATGAAAACTCACTCGGCAATGCTGCAAACAATCGCAAAGCATGAGTTTCCCTTGGCAGACTTGGTTAGCTAATGGCTGAGCAGTGACGGTGGCACTTGAAGACTGACACAGTCCGTTCCTTTCAGCCCTAGAACAATCCCGTTTTACTCTGCATTTATATATAAACAAATCTTTTATACTGTTTCAACTAATTTAAAAAAAATCTGCACCAATGGTGTATTTTTTCAATTCATTTATTTCTTGCGCCAAAGCGCTTCAAGACCTTCAGAAGCCTTGCAGACTTCCACCAGCGCAGCCCACCCACCAGAGGTGAAGGTGTGCAATAAACAACAGCTTTACGCTGGCTCAGCGGGAATACAAAATTATCAGTGCATTTGGTTCTTTGAATCTGAGAAGAGTCGACTGTTTCCGGTGTAACATCCTTGCGTTTCCCCATTGATCTTGTGTGCTGGTGGCGCCCAGGGCTCGCAGACACTTTTCGCTAACATGGAGCAATATTTTTAAACAAAATAGGACAACTGCACTGTAAAGAAAAACATATTTCCTAAGGAGTTCATCATCGAAAAGAAGGGCTAAAGCCGGTCTAAAAGCTTACTAAACTCAACAGCCGATCTCAGCCTAGAGAACCGGCTCGGGCTTCCAGCCAATTAGAGCCACTGGCGAGATTTGCCTCCACGTGATTGTGATCCGAGTCGCCACAGTGCAGGTTCTGTCTACCGTATTTACGGGTGGAAACAGACATGGATTTTCAGGCGGCTCGATCAAAATAATTGACAGTCAGGTTATAGTAGGTGTAGGGGGGTAGAAAGAATCTCTGCTTGTCCATCGGACAAAATAAAGTTTAAAACTACTGGTCTCTGACAAAAATCAATATGTTCCGGGCGTCGGGCGATAGAAATTCCCCTCCCCTGAATGTCCCACAAGAAGCAGAACATCTCCAGCAAGAAGTGTGTGACAACAACTTAGCTTGGTGCAATTTAACAGGAGACCAATGCCATTCATGGAGAATTTTGAAGATACAGAATTTAAGACTAGCTTCCCGAACACCTTTATGTAATCCTTCTAAAATTTGATCCCATTGAATATTGGAATATACAACTGATAAACGGGATTGCCATTTAATCTGAAGAGCTTGTGAGAGAGGCTGTGAGAAGAGAGGATGCAGAAACGTTTTATAAAGACCAGAAGTTACTCCTTTAAGAGTTCCCCACAACTGCAAATAAGACAAAATGGCAGGTACTGAAAGTAGTTCTGGTGGATAGCCTAAGTGTTTTGATACATTGTTGAAGTTGAATATATTTGGAGGATTGTGTAAGTGGTAAATGAAATTCCTCACAAAGTTGAGAAAAAGATTTAAAGATTCCATCATGAAAAAGTTGATCTATGGAAGAGATGCCAGCCTCTTTCCATAAAGGCCAGGACAAGGTACGGCCACCAATACGAATAGCTGAATTAAGCCATAAGGGAGCTTTAATGTGAACCCGCGAATTAGATTTTAGGATACGATGACCTCTCTGCATTTTATGCATTGCAGATAAAATAGGGTTTTTAGGATCAGAAGTACTAGTCCCCGTACCGTATAAAAGGGACAAACCTAAACCCTGAGCCAAAAGGTGACGTTCAAGTGGAACCCATTGTGGTATATCTTTAGATTTGGGCAGGAAAGGTGTGAGTTGAGAGATATGAAGGGCAAGTGAATAATGCTCAAAGGAGGGAAGACCTAAACCCCCATGTAGCTGATGGGCCTTCAATTTGACCAGGGCAAGTCGTGGTTTAACCGTACCCCAAACAATTTTTTTTATTTTGGAGTCAATGGATCGAAGGGTAGTTAGGGGAATGTGGAGAGGAAGCATACCTAGAACATAAAGAAACCGTGGTAAAGTAACCATCTTAACTGCCTGAACTCGTCCCCAAAGAGATAGTCCCAGAGCTTTCCATTTATCAAAGTCTCTTTGCATTTGCGTGAATAAAGGAGTCAAATTACTCGTGACCATATCATCCAAACATCTATTAATTAATATGCCTAGGTACTTAAGACGGGATGATTGCCAAAGGAAAGCCAGATATTGCTGCCTTCGTAGCACCAATTAAACTAACAATACAACTGCCAGTACTGGACTAACTTAATTTCCTCTGGCCAGAGATCTGTTATGAAACAAAACATAACAATCTGATGTAACATTTGTTACTAGTTTATTTAAATCATTTTTTCTGATTTATTTTTTCATTTTTTCAAGAACCTTTCTTGTGCATATACAAAATATATACAAAATATGTACAAATTGATACAAATTTTACAAAACAGATGATAAACCACTAAGCAACACATCCACACTGAATCTTTCTCACTTCAGACAAACCATTCACATTCACTAAAACAAAAAACATATACCTCTGAGGTATAGACCTGTGTCAATATGAACATTTCATTAAGCCAAATAAATGTAATACAGTCTACATTGTCATTTATAATTTTGAAAACATCAAATTCAGTCAGGACAGATCGTATTTTGTCTTAACTAAGTTTTTTAAAATTTTTATGGCTGACACTGGACCTACAGGATCGACGCGTTTCGAACCCCCTATTGCGGAGTTCTCCTCAGTACCAAAAACGATTTCTAAAAGACAAAAAACACAATTGTGCCAGATTAAATAACTACCCTATCTGAAAACATGTTTGCGTTTAAACACAGCCACCATCCGGCTTAGAACCGCCTACCTTAGTTGTCCTGTATGAGATGCCACAAAAAGACAGGTGTGGAGTTTTTTCATTAGTCTACATAATGAAAAAAATAATAATAAAAAATAAAATAACCAATGACACACATGACATACTGTTTTTACTACTAAACATCATTTGGTGTAAACCATATGGGTAAAAAGCTCACCTTCCTACTCTATGGTGTTGTCTTGGTGTGCCTAAACAAGAAAATGGGAATGAGAGATGTTTTGTTGGATTCGAATTAAACTGTGCGTGACTTGTAGAGACAATTTGGCTTTAAAATGCTTACCCAGTCTTAGCGTGGTATTCGCTTAGCTTTCTACTTGTGTGGCGAAAGACGAGTCCTTGCTTCAGTTGTCAAATTAATCAAAAGTGCCCTCGGATGAGCTGCAGAAAGAATGCAAAATTACTTGTGCTGCATCAGCCCCGTTGGTTTGCAATTACACAGAAATGTTCAGTCCTTGAAAAGCACACTTACTTTCTCTTCCGAACGTTTTCTTTCAAAGGCGGAGCAGCGCGTTGCCGGTCTGTCGGAATGAGCTTACTTCCTGAGTCTTACAAAGGTCATGTGATCACGCGAGGTTTTAAAGTGACATGCACCTTTGGAATATCTCAAAGCTTTTTTTAAAAAAAAAAAATAGTTTCATTCACACAAACCCATATAGACTACGATCTGACATTAGACAAGGTTTACATATTGTTTATTTTTGATTGGGAGGTAAACTGAAATGAGTGATTGCTTCCAAAATAGTCATGGAGATAGCTACTGCTTGCGCAGAGCATTATGGTTGTGGCAGTCCCCACTTCTTGTACCTGGCTGGATGTGATTAAAGTCCAGGTATAGCAAATGATGAACAGTGCAGAAGGAGACCAGATAATTAGTATAGAGGGGGGATTTTGTACAACACTTCAACCAGGAGTCCCTTTGTAAATTTCTGAGATTTCATTTAGCCCTGTTGTGGCAGTGTTATATTTCATTATTAGAAATGCTTCCCGCTGTGCTAGTTTTAATTCCATATCTCCTCCTCGTAGGTCATGTTCAATTTTGGAAATAATCGTCCAGCGTAGGTCATTTTCTTTGTGTTCATTTGAACTCCAATGTTGGACCAGAGGTGCATTCGGTACCTGTTTCCTGATTCTTGACTTATGCTGGGTAATTCTCTGCCTTGCCTCCTGCGTAGTTTTTCCAATATATAATTTTGGACATGGGCACCAAATCCCGTAAACGACGTTTTTTGTTAGGCAATTGGTGAAAGTCAAATGTTTCCAGTGTATTCTGTCAAAACTGAAGACTGTACCTTCCTCCGTTGATTCACAACAGGAACAGTTCCCGCATCTGTGGTGTCCAATCACTGGGGGTAATCCCATCATTCCTCTTAATGTCAACTTCGGCTCTCGTGGTAAAGCTGCCCGCACAATATGATTTGACACGCTTTTCTCTTTTTTGTATGCAAAAAGAGGGGGGTCCAATAACTCACAATGAAGGTTTTTTACCAAATGCCAATTTTGCAAGACCAACCTGCGTAGTTGGTGTGTGTTGGAACTGAAAGTTGTGACACAAACAATCCTTTTCAATTCCTGTCGTGTTTTCACAAAGTCTCTCTCGGGACCCACCATGCCCTTCTTAAGGAGTGTTTTAACACCTTAGCTGCGTGTAAACATTTCTCCCCAGTGCTGCGCTGTCCATTAGAACTAGTGCTGAATGGACGTTCAATGGTCGTGCGCAGCACTGGGGAGGTAGCGCTGCTGACGACCATTGGCCGTCAGCAGCACTTAAGGGGTTAAAAGTTTTTTGGGGTACCCTCTATCGAGTAACCGTTCCATTAAGCCATTAGCATGTGTGAAATATTCCTCCTTGCTGGAACCATTTCTCTGACTTCTTAAAAACTGTCCGAAGGGTAAGTTTTGTTTAAGGCTCCTTGGATGATGGCTGGTAAAATGTAATGCTTTATTTCTGTTAGTGGGTTTCCGAAATAAAGTTGTCCCCAGTGTGCCCTCTGTTGCATACACTTGGACATCCAGAAACGTGATGTTCTTATTAGATGCAGTGTGGCTAAATTTAATGTTCTCTGTTCTCATATTGAGCCATGTCATGTATTCTGTTAGCCTATCCTGTGTTCCCGACCAGATGAAAAAAACGTTGTCAATGTACCGCATATATTTTGTAATGTATGCAGCAAATGGATTGTTGTTATATATGAATCTATCTTCATATAGACCCAAGAACAGGACCGTTAGCTCCGGTGCGAAGGGGCAGCCCATTGCTATTTGCTACCCCCTTGATTTGGTAGAAGAAATCAGTATCAAATTGAAAGTAATTTTTTTGCAATGCAAATTTAGCCAGTCTCAAGATAAAATTAGTTGGGACTCTAGTGGCTTGCTCCCTTTGATCCAAAAAGAGCTCCAAAGTTTCTAAAGCCTGTTCCTGCGGAATTTGCCTGTATAATGACACCACATCCATTGTCACCATCAATTGGTATGTCTCATCAAATTTGATAGATGTTATTCAATTGATGAATGCTGTCGTGTCTTTTAGATGTGCTGGGACCTTTTCGACAAATGGTTTCAAAAAATGGTCGATGTATTTTGATACTGGCTCTGTCAGAGATTCACATCCTGAAATTATTGGACGGCCAGGAGGATCATTTAGATCTTTATGCATCTTTGGCAAGACATAAAATACGGGTGTCCTGGGATTTTTGTTTTGAAGGAAAGCAAATTCTTTCGGTCCAAGTATACCAATGTCGAAGCCTTCTTGCAGGATATTGAAAAGCTCGTTTCGTAACTCCTTGACCGGGTTCTGATTGATCTTTTTGTAACAGAACGGATCGTCAAGCTGCCGTTTGACCTCCTTCTTATACCTGTTAATGTCCCACAGGACGACTGCGCCCCCTTTGTCCGCTTGTTTTATTATTAGTGATTTATCATTTTTTAAGGAAAAAATAGCGTCCTTTTCACTCTTCGTAGTACCAATAATTTTGTAACCTGAGAAAGAAGAGAAATCGTTGATAATTTGATGGAGAGCGGGAAGAGAACTGGGAAGGTCGCTAAGAGTAAGAAGAATGTCATCTGCATATAAATAAATTTGAGAATGGCCAATTGGAAGAGGGACGCCTAGAACTTCTGTAGATTGTCGTATTGCCGCAGCCAGAGGCTCCATCGCTAAGAGGAAAAGGAGAGGGGAAGCGGGCAACCTTCGAATAGGAAAAGGGGTAGAAAAGAAACCACCACAATTAACTTGGGCTAATGGACTATCATAGAGCAGACGTACTTTATCTATAAATTGATCACCCAGGCCGAACCTTTGCATGACTGTAAAAAGGTATTCCCATTCAATGCGATCAAATGCTTTTTCAGCATCAAGGGAAAGAAGTAATGCATCTCCCGTGAGATGTTTAGCTGACCACAAGGCATGAGATAAAGTACGGAGATGATTCCGAGATGAACGGCCTGGAACGAAACCCACTTGTGAATTATGAATTAAGGAAGGTAAAACTTTACGAAGAAGGGATGCAAGAATACTAGCTAGTATTTTAATATCAGAATTCAAGAGAGATATAGGCCGATAACTACCACATAACAAGGGATCTTTACTAGGTTTTGGTAAGACAGCTATAATTGCTTTGCTAGAAAGAGAACCTAAAGAGGATTCCTCAACAGCTTCTTGAAACGCGGCGTGTAAAGTATTGATCATGTTCTGACCAGTCCATTTATAAAATTCAGGAGGGAAACCATCGTCTCCTGGAGCTTTATGGTACGGTAAGGCAGTTATAGCTGAAGAAATCTCATCTTTTGTAATAATACCATCAAGTAAAGCTCTACCGTCATCCGAAAGTCGTGGAAGGTGTATCTTATCTAAAAAATTGGACATATTAGGTTTATCTATATGAGTATTCGGAGAGTAAAGAGACCTATAAAAGAAAGCAAATTCTTCAACAATTTCTTGTGGTCTAGTAAGTACGTCGCCATGACTGGATTTAATAGCTGGAATCGCCATAGCAGCCTCCCTCTGTCGCAATTGTGCAGCTAGTAACCGACCAGCTTTTCCCCCCTGTTCGTAATGTCTCCCTTTCATTTTTTATAAAGCGTATTCAGCCATGGAAGTAAAAAAGACAATTAAGAGACATTCGTGCCTGTTCCAATAACTTACGATTCTGGAGTGTAGGAGTTGACATATACAAGTGAGACAAACGTTGAATGTCTTGCTCAAATTCTGCTTGTTTGGCGGCATTGTTCCTGTTAATAAGAGCAGCATCGCGCATTAATTGACCTCTAATGGTCGCCTTAGCTGCTGCCCAGACCGTCCTCTTAGAGGAAATTGAATCCTCATTAATAGTGAGATAATCTTGGAGGTGTAAATGTAGAAGAAGTTTACCTGCAGGTGTCTTATATTTGTTTATGCTCATTCTCCATGGTTTGCGTCCAGGTCTAGAAAGACCTAAATCGAGGGACAAAAAAACAGGAGAGTGATCGGATATGGTTGCTTCTAAAATTCTCGACTCTGTAACCAACTGAACTGCGTTTTGTGAGAGAAGGAAATAGCCCAGTTGGGAAAATGTGCCATGGGCAGAAGAAAAGAATGTGTACTCTTTATCTTGTGGATGACTAAGCCTCCAATGGTCAACGAGACCATTGTCGTCGAGAACATCGTGGAAAATGGCTCTATCTGAAGCATTGACTTTATCAAGGCAGCCTGTTCTGTCGAGGACAGGATCTGGAGCCCAATTCCAATCCCCTCCAATGAGAAATTGAGAGGCATTGATTTCTGTGAGAAGACGATTCAGTCTAAAGAAAAAGTGTTTCTTGGCACCAAGTAGAGCGTATACAGGTCAGAGACAAATGAAAGAGTGTCCAATTTTCAATTTAACAAAGACATAGCGACCCTCCGGGTCAGACCATGTCTTCAAAATTGTGAAGGGAGATGACTTCCGAATAAGGATGGCTACATCAGATTTACGAACAGGATTAGGGTTGGTGGGATCAGGTTTAGAAATACTACTATGAATAACCTTTCCAACCCAATCTCTGCTGAGTTTACTAGATTCAATATCATCCAAGTGTGTTTCCTGCAGTAAAGCAATGTCCACATGTTTAGAGTGCAAATATGAGAGAACCTTTTTTCTTTTAATATAATGGGTGAGACCATGAACATTCCAGGAAATCACTGAGAGAGGACGAATAGGAGCCATAGTAGAAGAATTTGAAGAACAGAATAGAGAAAAAGAAAGGAAATAAGTATACAGAGAAAAAAAAAGATAAAAGGGAAAAGAAGAAAGAGAATAAAATGATGTGATAGAAGTGGAAAAAAAATAAGATAGGGAGATCAAGATGAAACAGAGACTGTTAACTGCGGGTCTGGGTGCACTAAAGCAACGCCGTGGGACGGGACCCCATCCGGGGAGAGAAGCATGTGGATCAAATGAATAAAGGATAATATGGAATATATGTAAGATAGCAAAGAATGTAGAGTAACATTATCATAACCATAATAAACCTTGACACATTACTGTCTAGTATAAAGTCATGAAATAAGAATATTGACATCCACAATATGATATAACTATGATAAAAGATTAAGAAAGTACTGCAATAAATAAAGACAAAAGGTGTTGAGAAGGAAAAAAGACATAATATATAACATAAAGATTATGAAAAAGAAAGGTATAGAGGCATAGAAGACAAAATACAAGAAAAAAAAATAAATGTGAGGATAGAATATATAAGGCAAGAGGGAGAAGGAAAATGAGAAAGAAAGAAAAACATGTAGGATAAGAGATTAAAATATAGAAATGAAGGAGACAGTAAAGCTTACCTACAAACACATAGAACAATTAGGTGATATTAGTATCGATAACCTGTAAACGACAAATAATCTAATGACAAGAAATAAACATATTATGTGTGAAGAGAGGGAGGAAGAGGAGATATAATAAGAACATTAGAACATGGAAAACAAGTATATATACATAATAACTACCATCTTTGAAATAACTAAGAAGAATAAAATGCAATGCGAAATAAAACTAATCTCCAAGGGGATAGCCAATATTAAAGAAAAAGCATGCGAAATGCTAAACACTATGTCGAAACATGCAATTAACATTTGAAGATCGGGAAACCCTGTATCTTTTTCTTTAAAAGAAAAGAAAAAATAGTACTGTTTCAAATTTACACAATAACATTAGAGCAGATATTGCGACCTAAAAAAGGGATACTGAGTTGAATACAAGATATGAGTGAAGAGTTAAGAAAATACACAATAAACAGTTGAACAATAAAGAAGAATTCAGTCAGCATCTGAAGGAGTTTTAAGAGGCAATCTAGATTTGTCTCTCTGCGGGATCTTATTGAGAGTAGAAACAGAGTGCAGGGCTGACTCCCTATCATCCTGAGAGCGAGAAAGACGATTTAGATCTCTACCCCTCTGCCTGAAAGTACTAACATTGCGTGGATGTTGCATTGGCATATGTGAGGAGGGAGAAGAAGACGATTGAGACTGATCACACTGAGAAGAGTGTGTTTCCATGTCTTGAGTTGTGATGTCATCCAAGAATTGTTGCAGAAGAGCAGAATCATAGAATTCCTTGGATTCTCCATTCCTGGTAATACGGAAGCGTGCAGGTTCAAATAAACCATACTTGATGTCGAGCTGACGTAATTGAGGTCGCATTGAGAGGAATGCTTTTCGCCGTTCATTCGTTTCTTTGGAAAAATCCACAGCTATATTAATAGTGTGACCTTGGAAGAGAAAGGGACCTCGTGAGCGGGCTGCTGATAAAATTTGTCTTGTTTGTTCATGCCTAAGAAAACAAGCAATGATTGGCCTCGGACGCGCAGAGGGATCTGGACGTGAAGGGCCAAGCCTGTGGGCGCGTTGAATTTCAAGAGGTGGAGCAAAAGAAGTACCAGTCATTAGTGGAAGAGTATCATAAAGGAACCGTTTCATGTCATTCCTTTCGTTGTTTTCCGGAAATCCCAAAAAACTGACATTTGTCTCTCCGAATGCGGTCTTCCAAATCAATGATTTTACTGTGGAGAAAGAGAAGATCTTGATCTGAAGTTGAACTGAATCCAAACGATTCTCCATAGCCAGTATTTTAGAATCAAGAGAGTCAATTCTTGTATGAAAAGTGGTAAGGTCTGCCCTAATCGATTTGGTTTCTTCAGCTAAGGATGTGATTGTGATGTCCAACCCCTCCAATCGACGATTGACCCCAGAAAGCTCTTGCAATATTCTTTGCATGGTGTCGGATAATGTCTGGTCACCGTGAGGCAGCGGAGCTTGGGCAGCAGGTGGTGGCGAAGACTAGGTCCCTTTCATCGATAAATTAACAGATTGTTTCACAACCTCAGTAAAGAGTGGTTGTTTAGGTATTTTACTACCATTCCTGTAGTTAGACATTGTCACGTTCCGCTTTGCAGGTGTTCTACAGAAGCGAATTGATGTGGGAGCTCTGTATGAAGCAATAGTGAGAGCAGCGTCGTAATAAATGGCAGGAGGCAGAAAGAATATCACAATAGGAAGCACAGGGACGGAAAGCTGCGTGCATATCACTGAAGAAAGCAAAAGTTAAATGCCATACTGAGGAGGATTATACCCCATCAAATCAGCAAGCATTTCTTTGTGTAGCAAATAGTCATATGTAAACTACAAGAAGTCAATTAAAGAGAAGACCTGCAATAAAAGAAGGGTTAATAACAATAGCAAATATCACATAACATTAGACCTGGTGTTCAGAACGTACATATAAATGATACATGTCTAAAAAACAACAAGCTTGAAGCAAAAAGCATTGCAACAAATGAGACTGCAACCCGATATCTGACAAAATGTGTGAACACCTAAGCTGCATTATAGGAAAAAACTGGCACCTTCATAAATACATGCTCGTTATATTAACGGAAAGCATTGTATACTTCAAAGCATCATGAGGCAATGATAACATACATAGCAGAAGTTAATTAAGGCAAGAAAAATCATGCTCCTGACAAATGAGGATATTCGTGGAATTCCTGCATTAAGAAGGAAACACTGTCAAAGAGAGGCACAACGCGAGCATGAGAACACACAAAAAACAAGCATTTACAATGCAATGGTCTCGGCATTATTAAAGGTAGAGCTATTGGCTAATGACTTTTTTCTGATTTTTTTTAAAAAACATAAATAAATGGTATTGTCATTTACAATGGCAATAGGTGAGCATTAGAGAGTAGTAGAGAGTAGAGGAGAGTATTTGCAGACACAGACAGACACACACATGCACACACACAGGCAGGAGCCACGCACACACACAGGAGCCACGCACACACACAGGAGCCACGCACACACACAGGAGCCACGCACACACACAGGAGCCATGCACACACACAGGAGCCACGCACACACACAGAGCCACGCACACAGACTGTTAAAAGGATGGTGATGCACTCAGAGACATAGTCCATATTTGGGTTAGGCAGAGAACCGTATTTAAGTGCCCCCCCCCACCCCGTGTCGCATCCCAAGGATTTCCTGGTACTTACGGAAGCATGTGATTTAATCTTGACATGGACTGTGTATATGCATGATTCTACTGCGCTTCGAGATGCCCTGAGGTACTTTGCAATCTAATAGCGGGCCACGCCTGTATTTGTTGTATGGCTGTCCATCCGAGCTAGCGGCCACGCGCATGAGTTTAAATCCCTACAAACGACCAGAAAGCAGTCATAATACCGCAGTGTGAAACAAATAAGCAGCAGACATCGCGCTAATTCATTACATTACCTAACGTTAAAACGTACCATTCTACAATCAATATGGCATGGTGTCCCTGTTTATCAGCAAGCGTGTGCATTTTATGAGGGCGAAATGCAGCATGAAAAAAAGGCTGTATGGGCTCCTTGCAATAAAGGTGAACTGCTCGGCTTTCATAGTAAGAACACACACAACCCATCCATGCCAAATCACCACAGTAACCAGTTAAACTCTACAGTCACAGCTGTTCCCACACTCTCAAACATTCTGTGATTCTGAAAGTCGGCGCTCAGCGTGCACCACTATGATATACGATCTTGAACAGTTATAAGTGTATCACCTTAACATGATTAAACTCGAAGGTTTACACACTCAAAAATTCACACCATATCCATGTTTACCAGCGTTGGCATTCTCTGTTTTTAAAGAGGACCTGGTCAATACTGCTGGGGATTGAACCCTTGTCTGCTAGGAACATGCCATATCAAAGGCTGACGACAGTGCCTCTGAGCTATGGCTTCTGCTAAGGAGATCAGTTGGCATGTTAACACATTCTTTCAACTGCAATTCCGAAAGTCGGCGCGCACCAATATTCACTTAGGGAAATCACGGGTCCTGCAGCGCTCTAGCCCCGGTTTTTCATGTGCAAATCACTTTTTTCTGATGTGGTGGCTACAATCGAACTAACAGACTGAAATAACAGTTCATTAACAGTGTGTAAACGCTGAAAAACAAAGGTCCAGGAATGGTGTTCTGCTTTTTTGGATACATTTGGAAACGTTACATAAAAAAAACTGATATTTAATAATAAAAATCAGCGAAATAAATGCAAGTTACCTGCTTGCAGGTCAGTCTCTGCTTCTTGCTTGGAGAACAAAGGCCCGCAACCAATCACAAAGCCTGTGGGCAGGAAGCGGAGAGCAGACACACCTGCAATCAGAGTGGTGTGAATGGCGCCCCCAGGTGAAGGGAAGGAACCATTTTGTAAAGCGCCTAGAGAATTATCTGTTTGGCGGTAGATTGGAAGTACTGTCGTAAACTTAGTGCTAGCCAGGAGTACATTTTCATCTCTTGACACATCAAGGGAATCTTCCTTTCTTTTGCTGAAAGGTATACAAGTAATTGGGGGAAAGGAAACATCTCCCGCTCCGCAGACAGAAACCACGTCATTCCTCGTTTTGACGGAACATGGCATCGCGTTCTCTCACTGCATACAGGTACTTAAAAAAATAAAACTCCACGAGTCAGGCTGGTGCACAGATTAGGATGTCGAATAGAACCGTACAACGTACCTCACCTGGGCTCAGACGGCACACGTCCTCATAGAGTCAGCTGTACATCTTCCCACCTCCGCAATGCCCTTCAGACGCTATGCCCACCCCTCAAACAAGGAAGCCCTGCCAGATTGCATGCACTCCCTAGCCTCAGCTGCGTTGCACCCCATCACTTCAGAAGCTGCCCTGGCCTCATGTAAAGTTATCTGGGATAGCTGCACCACTTGGCTTGCAACACCAGCCCCCTCGCTCACCTGGACGGGCGGTCGTCACGGGCCCCACTCTCGTAGTATTCCTGCTCGGCTGTCGTCTCGTCGTCCTCCACTGTCACATCAGCACCTGAGCCGGGGAGGGAGCGGAGGCTCCGGCTCTCGCTGGCACCTTCCCCTGGGAACGCATTGACAAGAGCCGCCGCCCAGCGCAGCAGCCAAAAGGTGAGCAGAGTCACCCTCAGCGCGGACCGGCAGCCCATGGGCACAAAGCATGGGAGCACCTACGAGCCCCCGAATCCAGCTGTCACCCACAGAGGCGCGCGCCCGCCGCCATCAGCGGCACCCGCACAGATGCCACACCATAGGCATGGACGACGGACTAGCCTGAGTCGAGCCTGGTGACGTGACGTCACTTCATACACCGGCGGGGAGGGGGCTACCTTCAAATGCGAGAACTGTTTAGACATGGGGTTCAACGGAAGCATAGCAAACGCCGCTATAGGAATGCTACACAATAGTGGTATGGTACAGCTGATATTAAGATTGTAGGAGAGCGCAAATGAAAAAAAAAATCATAATTCAAACGGAGGTATAACATAATTTGTTTTCCGCACTAGAAAAGTAAAAATAAAATAATTTTGAATCATGTTCTTTTCATGACCGACCTCCGGAGGGCTCGAAGCGAGCTTCAAAATGGGAAAATACACGGAGAGCGGGAGGGGGTGGGAAACAGACCGGGGGAGACGCAGAGACGCCCACCGAAACAGACAGGGGAAAGAAGGCACACACGGACATCGGAAAAGAGAAGCACACGACCCAAACCGACCTCCGGAGGGCTCGAAGCGAGCTTCAAAATGGGAAAATACACGGAGAGCGGGAGGGGGTGGGAAACAGACCGGGGGAGACGAAAACAGAAGCACACGACCCAAAACGACCTCCGGAGGGCTCGAAGCGAGCTTCAAAATGGGAAAATACACGGAGAGCGGGAGGGGGTGGGAAACAGACCGGGGGAGACGAAAACAGAAGCACACGACCCAAACCGACCTCCGGAGGGCTCGAAGCGAGCTTCAAAATGGGAAAATACACGGAGAGCGGGAGGGGGTGGGAAACAGACCGGGGGAGACGAAAACAGAAGCACACGACCCAAACCGACCTCCGGAGGGCTCGAAGCGAGCTTTAAAATGGCTGAAAAAAGCCCCGAGTTTTTTTCGGATTTGGGGGCGTGGTTTTGTGGTTCTGAGTGACGGACAACGTCACTGTCTAAAGAACGCAAAAAATCACGCCCCCAAATCCGAAAAGGACGGGGCTACATTGGAGTGACTGATCTCTCCTCCAATGGCTGGCCTCCGTTTAGGAAGCCAGCCAATGAAGGAGAGATGGGGCACGGAGGCGGGACCTTCGGCGCTACTCATACTCATTAAATCTCCGGCCTAAGACTGCGCAAGCGCAGCCTTTTAGGCCTTCGACCTAAAAATGAGGGAGCATGCTCTCGTGAAGTAATGAAAACCAAGCATTCCGTGACAGAATATCTCATGAGTGCAATATATATGACAGAACCATTTCCCTATAAGGTTGAGTCACAAAATATTAAGCTTAAGTTAGTGGAGCTGAAATATATGTAAAAATAGCACAAGAAGAGTTGACTCCGAAAAATAGAAGCACTTTGCCAACAATAACGTTAATTGCTCTGCCCAATAAGCATGAAGAGATAGCTCATGGCAGAATGTGTGAGGGGAAAAAGTGATATTGTGATTAACAATATTATTTGCCTCTATCAGAAAAAAACATGCAGAGTTAAAGTATGTTGAGAGGCAAGAATCCCAGAAGCTGTAAGGCTCCGTTGTGTTGAGGGGCGCTGTAAGAAGGAAAACGACGTTTTTGATATTAGATCCCTCGTTTTTTAGTTGTTAGAATTCCTCCTCTTTTGTGGGATATTGAGAAGACCTTGCCAATAAACAAGAAGAACCCTGTCGTTCGGCAGTATTCAGAGGCACTTCAGGGTAGATACATGCGCAGAACTTGTGGAGGCGCGGCCTTGCAAGCGTGAGGAGGCGCGGCCCTGTAGTATCAAGAGGCTCGGCCCTGCAGTGCAAGGAGGCGCGGCCTCAGACAACGCGCATATCCAGAGCGCGGCAGCAGAACGGGCGGTTACCTCACCGGCAGTGAAGGACGATGAAACAGCGCCTCACGGACAGGAATGAAACCACCAATACAGTCCGCATGCCTTCCGACGACAGTGAGGCACGGAAATGTTAGTCCGGCAGTCCCAATACAGGAGAGTAGCCCGTCAGGGGTTCGTCCCACGACGGAGCTCGATCCTCAGGCGGCCATCTTCCTGCGTGGCCAAACCACGCCCCCATTTATTATTTTTTTTAACAGAGTTTTATATAGTGCAAAGTTGACGCGAAGGTATCGGGTATCAGAGCGCTTTACATAGCACCAATTGTTTTACATGAAGACCCATTCATTTTTGGAAGGCACAGGGAGATTAAATGATTTGCCCAGAATCCCAGGGTGTTCAGCGTCATTCCCGAGACTCAAACCAAGTTCCCCAGATTCGAGGTCTACCGCCCTAGCCGTTAGGCCAACTCCTCTCCTTATCCCGTGGGCCGTTAGCAACCCTGACCCCATTTCCTCTGGCACACGGGACCCTGTATGTCCGTTCCTTAACCCACAAGCACCTCATCGATTACTTTGTCCTTGCCAACATTCTGCCAGACACTTATTGAGACTGACTTATGGTCATAGTATGATTGACCTCTTCAGTTTTAATGCTGGCTACTTCAGGAGTATGAGACACATTGGGCTGAAGGGACATTGCGTTGTCTGGAGGTTGTCTCAATTTTGGTCTTAAATCTTACATATCCTCGAGCCGAATGTTCAAACTGCACAGGCTAAAACAGTGACATTTAATTCTTAATTGGTTGCCCCTTAAATGAAAAACCTCAGTTCCTTTCTTGCTTGGGTCGAGTCTTGTATATATTCAGATAGCAGCATTCAGTGATTGAAATACCGGTTTCAATGTGCAGACAGTTTTGCCAAGTAATGTAGAAGCTCAAATGGAATATTATTTTCTTCCTATACTAGCTGATCAGAAACAAAGGACTAACTTCCATATGTCACTCACACTAAGTTCCGTACGTTCCTGGGGGTACTACATATATGGGGAGATAGTTGTTCAATGACTCAATCTTTGAATGAAATGTCCACATGTCTCAATGTATCATATGTTCACCACGGCCTCTTTACCATCACTCTTCAACACAATCCATTTGTGGCTTCCACCTCAAAGGAAGCAGCTTTGGTCAGAGGTAGTTATTGGACTTCTCCCCACTTTCATGCCATTCTCCAGGTCTTGTGTCTTTCTGCGATTACTGGGAATATGGTAACTATTATTTACCACTGGTGTCCAGTGGCTTGGGTGCTGTTGCACTTCTCTTTGGGTACAGAGTTTTACGTTCATGGTCTTCGATCGCCAACAGGAGCTTGATTGAGCAACCTAGGCCTGCTGTAGGAGAGAATTAAGGTTTACAGCTCGAACATAGTGTGACAATAATTGATATGCCTTCAAAAGACTGTCTTTGTATAGCAGCAACATTCAGAAGAGAAAACATTCAAATGCACATAAAAACATAATATGTTATCATCTTTTGAGGGCATTGTAAATAACTACATACTGCACAATTCCAATAGAATTGTAAGGTATTGTAAATCTAAATAATGTTGCTGTTTATTGGCAGTTTAATCATATTATTGGCCAGAGATTGCGAGTTCCCAACAATTTTGGTAAATCTTTGGGTCTCCATAATTTATTATGGGCAGTCTTGGATGTGAGTTAAGCTGCCTGACAAAATGGTACATATGTTTGAAACCTGCTGATATGTGTCAGTTGGTCCATGTTTCTCGGCTGTCCATGGTACAAGAAGGCTCAACTCGTAATGTTTGAGCCCAGTAGCTCAGAGCTGCCTCCAAATTTCACAAATTCCAAATAACCACATTCTGAAGGAGAACTGGGATTCCCAACCCACAGTACTAATGCTAACAGCAACAAACTGGTCGCAAAGTCAGAAGTCCATTGTCCAGTTGTTGGAGACGTGGAAGTAGGAGTCGTGACGAATTGCATGCAGTCAGTCCTAAATGAGACTGCCGAATTTCCAACAGGTGCCTCCAGCCCATTCTTAAGGATGAGGACTAGGACTCATAGTGGGTCTTTGAGGAGGTCGGAGTTATCTAAAGGGGCTGGTTGCTCACCCAGAAGATCTGAGGCACACCCCAATTATCCATAGGCAATTGCACAACTAATATTTAAGATGCCTCATTACACCTTTACACCACTAAATATCCCTGGAACAGTATGACCCCAAGTCAACCAAAGGCTATAGGAGAAGGGAGAGAGTCCCTTTGTCCCCCTTATTCTGGAAACTGATTGACATAGGGTCCTACAAGGTCACACGGGCCAAAGGGCAGTGGTAGGTTTGCCATTGTTTAGTGGTCCTATCACATCCTTGCCAATTTCTGATGTAGATCATCACAGGGCATGTACGCTGGATTGTAAAGACCTTATGCTTCCTGGGCATTCTTTTTTACTTTTGTCCTCTCTGCAGACTTAAGCCAGCATATTGCTGCTCTTGTATTTAGATCACGGGTGCTCCTCTTCCAGGGTAGTGCAGCTCTAATTTTCTCAGCAGGGCTTCACAATATTCTTAGCTTTGTCCCAGCATGGAGTACAACAGAAGCACACTCTCGGATGGATTCATTCTCTGAGCAACGAGGCAAAGCATCTTGGTGGGATGCAAAACATCCTAAAATACAAACCTTTAGAAATTAACTGGACCCAAGCTGTACTGAAAGGTATGCACACTCAAAGCTAGTCTTTGTGTTAGTTATTCTCTTCCAGGTAATCCTCAACAAAGTAACAAGCTCTGAAGGGTCCTGCCCACCCGTGGGATCCTGAAGCACTATGCAAAATAAAAACCTATATGTAATTTATCGTGAGAGTGTGTATTTGTATATGTATCTAAATATATTACCACAGCTTCTTCTTTCTACAGTTAGTAGACCAAAGACACGGCACAGCAACAGAGAATTTTCTTTGCGTTTTTTATTTATTTACACACCATTGCAAAAAAGAAAGTGCATCAAATGGACGGTCTACGCGTTTCGGCTCCTGCCTTCCACTGGACCATAGAGTCCACAGGTCTAGACCTTACTTATATACAGTGATCAGTGTAAGTACCCTTTACTATTTCCATGGTTATCTAGACCACCAACCCAGCATAGTGAACACGTGGCCAGAACATGTTTGTGAATATATACAAAATTATGTACAATTTACGTGAAGTACATAAAGCAATCATGAACCCTTAAATTTAAATTAAAATAAAGTATTTAACATACATTTTGGTTCCGTCATATACATAAGTATGTACCATTTACGTGAAGTACAAAAGGTGACCCTGAACCATTAATTTTAAATAAGGTATTTACAATCAGATCCATCCATCTATATACAGTAATTCAATTTGAATATACTCATTCATGTAAAGTACTCTCACTAATTTATATAAGGAAGACAGTTTTAGAATTAGTGACTGGGAGAGGGAAACCCTACAGATATTGATCGGTGTTTCACTATATACAACCTGTGTCTTAGTAACAATCAGGAAATTAAGAGCTAAGGGAAACTAAGGGCTGCTGCAAATTATAATTAATAAAGTATAAATTATTCTGTGAGATCTGTTCTAAGTAATGCATCTCCTGATATTGAAGGTCCATGACCTGTTATTTACAATTATATACATTGCTTCAGCATATATCTCCATTTGCAGCATCTAAATATATATTTACATTTTCTTTCACAAAAGGGGGACAAATATGGGCACTCCAGACCAGGTATTCAGTTTTCAATTCTTTATTGCAGCATGTGCGTCACTGATGTGTTTCGGTTGATGCCAGCCTTTCTCAAAGTGTAAAAGATCAACAAGCCAGTGAGGTCTTTAAACATAGTCATCAGAGATGCAAAAAATATACTTTAAAAACACTTTCTCATTTGTTCCATTTTTCATGGAAGAGAAATTCATGAAATGTAAAATTAGCATCATATGATGTCAAATTTCATGTTACAGTTTATTTTTCTTTTTTTTAAATTAATTTCAAACACCTTTATTAACTGTTCATGGTATTGAATTCTTTGACGGATGGAGATAATCAATGAAGTACTAGACCAGTGCCCAAACCACAACATCAATCATTAAAAAAATTCCCTCCATATTTCATCTCCTAGTGGTTATACTTTCATTAATCACATTTGCATATCATGTGGAAGAGCGACGGTTTATATTCCACACATAGATCTCATTATCCAACTCAAACCTCAAAAATATGTGCAAAGATACGGAAAAATACATATAAATGCATAAAATAAATATGCAGAGAATTTCTAATAAATATTCATTAAATACTAATTATTGCACTATGTCACACTTAGGGTGGAAAGAGTCACTTGATTTATCCGTTATAGATGCACTGTAAACAAACCTCTCCCTGTTGTGCAAAATGCTGCACAATATAAACAAGTAGAACATTAACATCATACATCTGATCCACTAAATTGTCCAATCATTTCAGTCCATACATTATTCATAAGTAAACACATATTAAGAGAAATCGATACAAATGGCAACAAGAACATGCAATACACACTGCACCACTTGGCACTAAAAGTGCTTTAACCAGTTATAATTTCAAGGGCCTAAATTATACTTGTAAGAAAGAGGGCACAGCATCTGACTACACACAGTTATCCCAGATGCACTTACATTTCTTCATCCCTATTCCCAAACCAGTGGGGAATTTAGTATGGAGATCAAGAATATATTCTGATTTTAAGCGTCTGAGTTTCATCACTGTTCCCGCCTATCACATTCGGGGGCACTCGATCAACTGCAAAGTAGTTAAGTTGTCCCAGGTCGCTCTCATGTTTCTCATAAAAATGCCTCGCAACAGGATATCTAAAATCATGATTCCTTATCGCACGTTGATATCCTAACATGAGTTTATTTAGGGGAAGATAGCACTGCCTACATACATCAGGGGACATGGGCAAGTGAACAGATACACAATGGTCAGTATTACAATTGTAAAACCCATTCACACAATTGTGCACGTCAGACCATCCAAATCCATAAAATTGATGTAATATCAATAAACGCCGACTTCTTCCATTGACACCGAAGGTTGGAAAAGTTAAAGGTGTGCATTATAACGAGCACTAATCCACAGAGTTAAACGGCCTGTCCAAGTTATAAAGGAATTATAGACGTAGCTGCTATTTCAGTGCACTAGCATTCCATATTCAGTCTGGGCCGCTGTTTTAACAATTTTATAAACTTTAGTGAATCCAGACATTTTAGGTGGACTCCGCAGGATGCTTTTGCATTTCAGAACTGTATTTTTTATCCTTTCTTTCTTTTTTATCCTCCTCTTCTGTTTCACTAGACATAAAAAATGCAGCAGATTGTTACAATTTCAATTAATTGACCAATAAAGAGTCTCCCACTAGGAAATGAAACATTGAGGGAATTATTTTGATGATAGATGTTGTGGTTTGGGCGTTGCCCCAATACTTCACTAATTAGCTCCATCCGCTCAAGAATTCAATACCATGAACAGTGAATAAAGTTTTTTGAAATTAGTAAAATTTAGAAAAAATAGAAAATGTAGAAAAGTATACTGTAATAAGAAATTTGACATCTTATGATGTTTTTGATATTACATTTATGAATTTCATTTTCCCGGTGCATGTCATCAGGATTCTGGAGTACTGAACTCTGCCTTCTATTGCTTTTATTTTTCAAAAAGCATTTTTGAAAGCTTTGTTTAACGTTTTCAGTCAACAGCCTTTGGGACTAGTGTGATATTACAAGTTTTTCTAACGGACAGGTTTAATCTTTTCCTATTAAAAATGCCTTCACTCTTGTGAAGTGCCCTAACTGGCAAGAAAAAAGCCCAGTCAGACCCTCGCAACTGTGCATAGTATGCCCTCTGGAAGACCATAGTCCAGAAGATTGAGAACACTGCAGGAAAAGGTCAAGGCGAACCCTGAAGGGCAGACTGAATGTGACTGCTGGGGCTTCAGGAGAGACGTCAGATCTATGCCACACAGTGTCAGGAGGTCACTTGCCACCTACCTCTGTACACTTTTCCTGTTCTACAGACTACCCTATAGTAGATCTAAAAAGCGCAATAATTCATGAAAAAACATAGTAACCGATCGATGTTGAGTACAGGTACTATGACGACTTGCTTGCTGTCAAAAAGAGGATCTCTGCTGTTGATATTAAGACGTTACTGCAAGTAAACATCGAGACCGCAGTTGATGCAATGACCTCCTTCGGAGTCAAATCCTCCATCGATGTGTAGAACATAACTTTTCCATCACACAGACACATGGTAGACTGGCTTTACTGCCTGAAAAAAAGCCTACTACCTAGCCGAACTTAAAATATACCACAGAGCTGTTTGCAGGACCCGAGCGGAGTACTATGCTTCTGAGATTAAACTGAGCCCCAATCCTGCTAAAGCCATTTTTAAGATTCTTAAAGACCTTAGTGCCAAGAAATCCCCGGTACCTATACATACGTCAGAACTCCAATGTGAAGAACTAGCATCCTTCTTTGTGGAGAAAATACGGGCAGTCTATCGATCCTTTCCTCCCGTGACTACTTCCTGCCCACCTTTCTCCACTAGACCAGTCCTAGCCTCCAACTTGACGGTTATCCCGGAGATCTCTTCGGAAGAACTTAGCAGAGTGGTCGAGAAAATTAAATCCGTCTCTCCGGCCGATCCACTCAAACTTGCTAAGTTCAGAGAATCCTCTCTGTTCTGCATGACACCGCCACACCTGCTAATTAACGCCTCTTTCTCATCCGCCACTGTTCCGGCGAAGTGGAAACAGGCATGGGTCTCTCCCATCCTTAAAACCCTAGTTTAGATCCTACGAAGCCTGAACATTTCAGGCCGATTTCTCTCCTTCCTGGGTAGCGAAGGTTGCGGAAGCACATGTAAACACCATACTCACCAACTTCCTGTGTTCCAATAACACCCTGGATGCAATGCAACATGGTTTCCGTGCTGGTCATAGTACCGAGACCGCTCTCCTGGCGATGACGGAGCACTTACGGACCATCCTTGACCATGGTCAAACGGCGGCACTGATCCTCCTGGATCTCAGTGCCGCCTTTGACATGGTCTCGCATAAGGTGCTGCTCCACCGTCTGGAGGAGGCCGGGATCACTGACCTAGCCCTTGCGTGGCTTAGATCCTTTCTGACCGAGAGGTCCTTTCGGGTCTTCACCCCTCCTTTCTTATCCCAGGCGCATCCTATTGAGCAAGGCGTTCCCCAAGGTTCGGCGTTGAGCCCCACATTGTTTAATCTCTATGTTCAGCCACTACAATGAGGACCTCATGATCGTCTCATATGCAGACGACACGCAGCTAGTGGGTGCCCTAACTGAAGGATCGACCCCCGAATGTCTCAAGGTTTAAAAGCGGCCTTATAGCCGTGGCAGACTGGATGACATCTAATTTTTTGCAGTTAAATGCAAACAAGACAGAAGTGCTATTGGTTAGCAAAAATGCTGACCTATGGGGCGATCACTAGTGGCCCAATGCTTTGGGTAAAGCCCCGGAACCTAAGAGAGAAGTTAAGAACCTAGGGGTGTGGTTGGACTCCTCCCTTAGTTTCTGTTTCCATACAAAAAAAAGTTGCCGCTACGTGCTTTGGCATTTTACGAGGTCTTAAACCTGTTTTAAAGTTTTTTGACTCACCCACTAGGCAGCTGATAGTCCAGTCCACTGTTCTCTCTCGATTGGACTACGCTAGCTCTTTCTTTTTAGGAGCAAACCAAGCCGAGATCTCTCGGCTGCAGCGCATTCAAAATGCGACTGCCAGAACTTTAGTAGGCCTTCCCCGATTTTGCTCCATCACTGATACCATTCGAAGGCTCCATTGGCCCCCTATGGCTCAGCGAATTCAGTTTAAGACATTATGTCTCTCCTTTAAAATGTTAAAACTTACAACTCCCAAAATGCTCTAACTTTCTGACCCCGTATGTTCCAACACGCTCTTTACGCTCCGAGGGTCAACACTTGGTCAGGGTACCCCGGATCAAACGCTGCCGAGCGGGAGGACGTTCCTTCCGCTATCTGGCAGCAAAGCTGTGGAACTCATTACCAGCACACATACGGGAACGGGAAGGCCTGGTGGATTTTAGAAAAGCAATTAAAACTCACCTTTTCCCCCTAAATTAAGCTTTCTGGACTTTGCATTGCTGATTCCCATTGAAGTCAGTGGTTTGTGAGCTGCTAAAAGCGCCGGGACGCCCCTTTGCTGTGGCAGCTGAGCGCTATATAAGCTATTGTAACTTAAAATAACATAACCTAAAAAGACCGGAACCAACTGCTCAGATTCTGAATGTTCTAGAACATATTTACACACAGTGGATGTTATGCCTGTAGTATGTCTAACTGCTACTCCTTCCCCCATGAGACTCTAAACCTTTGAGGGTTTTGCCAACCATACCTACGCCAGTGATTGCACAAGTCCAACTTATGCCTGCGAGCAAATGGAACGCGGTGAAAGGGGCATAGTAAATCTAGGTCACCAAATACATCTAGAACACCTAGACGTGCTAGTTTCCTGAGGAGATCCAGATCTCATTCAAGGAGTCGCAGTCATCATGGCAGAAGATCGTCTTTGCCCATTACCTCCTGATGACATTACTACTGACCATCCAATTACAGTACTCGCTCTTAGATTACAGATTATTCTCCAATGCTTTTTAACTCCCCTCCTGCCATAGAGTCACCAACAGAGGACATAAACACTTTAGCGATGTTATGCCACTTCCATGAAAACAGTGAGTGCAACTGCTTTGCTGTATCGTTACAATTCTCAGTTGCAGGGATTCTGCACATATTCTCAAGTATGCGCAGAAAAACAGGACCTCGGTGATTAGGGCTTTACCAACCTACCACATTAGTACTTAAAATCCCAAACCAACTAGCTATAGTGTCTCATTGGTTCTCCGACTAACTAATAAAAGCTACCAATGATTAGACAACCCAGAACACGACACTTCTGCCTCTCTCAGGAATCGCAGGAGCCAGACAACTCTTTCGCTCACTAATACCTGTCCACATTGCGAGTAATCAGAGTTGCGGTATAGTTTAAAATGTTAATTTTAACGAACATGCTCTATGGTACAGCCATTACTAGCAGCAAAATGCATAAACACAATATAGTCAGAATTGTCACAATTTCATAGAATACAAATGGGGTATCATTTTATATAGACAGTGGAAAACCAACCACCCTCCCCATGGTAAGAAATAGTTTATTATAAAAAAAGAAGACCTCTGGGCTTTGCAGGCAGACCCCTTACCTTAAGGCCTAGTTGAAAGGTTTACATCTCAGGACAAGCACAGCTCTTCTCTCCGGAAAGGTGTCTCTCCAAGTGTGTGAACTTGCGTAGCTTGCTATCTTAAAGCATACGTTTTCCAGTAGTGCAGCTGTGTGTGTCATGTTATTTCTAGGTCCGAGGACTGACCAGAACAGTATAACAAGAGGCATTGTTGATCGACCTTGTACATTGTGTGCAGACTAAACCTCAGAGCACAGCAGAAAATGCGAAAAGCAGAGAGTTCTTGCATGAAAACGGCACAAAGAGTCTTGCAAAATCTATGCATGCAGTGTTGTGCGCAAAAGCAGCCTCATGGCAGCGAAGCTCATGCTAACTTAGCAGATGTTGTCAATGGACCCACAGTCTACTACACCCTCCCCCTGGTAAGTTCATCGTATGTAGACATTGTATGAAAACAGAGTTCAAAAAGTGCGAGCAGAGTTCGAAAACGTCTATGGGTTTAAAATGTAAACCAAACCAGCAACAGAGATGGGAGGAAAAAAAACTATTAGGGCTAAAAAAGTAATTTTGTAGAAAGTCATCCGAAATCCAAGAATTGGTGAGTTTAATCCATCAGAGTGTAGGAGCAAAAAAAATGCAACACCCTCCAGGAGTACATCATAGTGGCTGGTAGAAAAAAGAGATGCCATCCAGTTTAGCAATTAGAAGGAACAAGTGTGATCCTCCTACTCAGGCGCCTCCATTAGCATCTCCAGAAAACTTGCGTGATATTCGATGTAACTTTGAAGTAAGAGATACTGCGCAGCCCCACAGATATCCCATTCAGCCAAGATTCCAAGTGTAGCAGCACGCGCCATAAGGCCAATACCAGAACACTCCTGCTCATGGGCCACTAAGGGACCTATTAGCTTGTCTAAATCCGGGTCTGGGCACGACGTATTGGAGAGGCAGAAATCCAACGCCCATGTAAACTGACATTGTAGACCTGAAAAGACTGGTTTCACGCAATTGAAGTATGCAAAGCGGAAGGACAACCCATAAGACACACTGAGAGTTGCCAGAGGTAATGTACCGAAGCATCCATGCATACGGTCACAGAGCAATTGCGGCCGGCCCGGTCTGTGCAGCACTATAAGAGGAGCAGCCATTGCGCAGCAGACACAGTAGAAGCAGGATTCCAGCAGCTAATGCCAGTATTAAAGGGAATCCACCAAAGACGCTGGAAAAGATAGAATGAATTAATGCAGGTATAACACCAAATATTGTCTGAAAAGAAGTCACAAGGCCATAGCCTACAGCTTTAGAAAAATGTGCAAGGCCTCTTGTATCAGACGCATTAAATATGAGGTGTATTAACTCCCCAAAATGCAGTGGGAGGTTAGTATTTAAAAGCGTTTGAATTTCGCTATCTACCTGTAGGTTGAAGGTTTCTCATACGAATGTAAGGGCGACTTCTTGTGGGGTTAAAATCACCTTTAATCTGCTCAACTTGTTGAAAACTTCTTTCAAAATGTGAAGGCCAAATTCAGCTATCGAGCTGCCCACGTGGGGGGAAAAAAGCAAATTTTTACAACAAATTACGCGCTGTGAAACCGTTACTATATATGGTATGCCAGCCAGCAAGCTGCAGCATTCTTGGTTATTTCGCTTAAGATAACTACCGTAAGTAAGCAGAGTGAACGTGGGAATTATTGCGGGAACCTGATTACCCTTTAAAACACATGCAAGGTTTGGAGCTGACATATTACATGCTCTGTGCAGCTTTATATTTTTGCAAACAAGGGAATGACCTACTGTAGAATCAGAGTCCTCCCCTGTACGGTATAGTTTTTTTTCTTCCTGTAAACATCGGTAGGTAAAAGGTAAAGACCACACTTCATGTAGTAAAGCACTACCCAGGGATTCAAAGCGGCCTAGCGGGTAATGTTTCATACAGGAGCTGAATTGAAACCGTGAGAAAGGCAAAGATATAACCCCATGAATTCGCCAAACAGCAGAGTCAGTTTCCGCTACAGAAAAGGGCAAAGGGTGTATTTTTTCTATATGTAGAAGAGTGTATATTGCATCTTTAATGGACATAAACTGCTGTTTCTCAGTTACATTAAACGGTAAAAACAAAGCAGATGCATTCAAATAATCCCATGGTACTTCCCCATTTTTAGAGTTTGCAAAGTCCATGCGAATTGCATCACAGAACGCAATTGATTTTGCCCATGATATAATAGAACCACATCTTCTTGTACAATATCTATAACAGAAGAAACAATGTTATCTAAAGTGTAAATGCAGGAAGATAGTGTACTAATACTGTTGTCGACAACAGCAAGAACCTTTTCTAAGTTTGCTTGGTCAATTTCCCGCAAACGAGACGCAGGTTCAATTTCTGAAAGTTTCCATATTTCATTGTAAGTTGCATAAATGAATCTCTTTGTTCTAGGAACCCTGGGTCCCTAGACAAAGTTGGCCAAATTAATGTTATTGGACAACACGATAAGTGTTTAACAGAAGATAGTGTAGAGTGCTGCAACCACTGTTGACATAATTTATCAACCTAATAGGTTGTTACCGAATGGTTATCTGGAAATCTTGGGTCGGGTCTGTATTGCATATAACCGAAGGTAGTGTTTTGAAAACGTAGTTGGCAGGCATTCAAATTCGTCTGCCAAACTAACCAACCTAGGGGATCAAGTTCAGTCGTGTTATTTGGAATTTGATTTTGAAATATATCAATGGTATAATTAGTGCTTGAGCGCCAATTGTTATAGTCAGCTAAAGAGGGAATGGCAAGGGCTTTCATTTTATTTGCAGTGGCCAAGCTAAAACAAGTTGTTTGGTACTCTATATAATTTTTCTTTTTTTTGCTGGTATAAGGCAGGCATGATGTAAGGCTTCAGTGCCTCGCACCTGCCAGAACCCCAGATCGATTTCAAATCAATGGTGGGCTTCCAATGAACGTAACCCCTTACTGACAATTCATGCCTGAAAGAATTAGAATAAATTAATTTTGTATGGGTTAACATGATTTTGGGAGTTGAAGAAATATTCAATTTAAAATAATAGGACTCGGGAGCAGACCTGTCAAAGTCTGTGAAATATGAAAATGTACTTCTAAGTGTTTTTGAGCTCCCTTTCAACGGAGTGGGACTATGTTCCCACTGTTTGTAATTAACAACAGTTCGTATTGTATTTGTCTTTTAAAAAAAAAAACTGTCAGTTTTTCAAATTATACAAACATTAACATCCCCCCAATTGGCATCAAAACAGCACATACACACATCGACTGACTCATTAAGGCACTGTTAGTTGACTTGAGGCCACACCGAGACACATAGTTACCCAAAAGACATTGCAGAATAACATACAGAAGCTAGCATCCTGCGAGTTCTAGACCAGTCCCTACACTACACCCCACATCCGGTGTGTCTCAGGGGGCGTCCCCGGCATCCTCCTCAGTTCCCGAGCCCAGCGGCAATAATAACTCTCCACTCGTCCCTTCTGATTCGCTGTGGGAAGTGTGTCCCTGGATCCCTATCGTAACACACATGGCTCGCCAGGCCAGGCCAGCAGGTCCTCTTGTAATTTCTCGTCCCTCCTACAGCTCTGCATATGTGTCTCCTCCGCTAGGGACCATTCCCGCGCATCCCTAAGCCACGTGGGAATCTCCAGGGCCCTCTGGCCCATCCAAGTGATAACCACCCTACGTCCGGCCAGCAGCAGCATCAATTGCATCAATCTGTAGGACAATTAACGTTTCTTCGGCCGAGGTACCAGCGCTAACAGGCAGTGCAAAGGTGTCAATGTAATACGGAGCCCCGTTGTGGCCAGTATGTGTTCCACTACGCCCACCCAAAAGCTCTGGATTAGTGGGCAGTCCCAAGCCAAGTGCAGGAACCCCGCCCCCCGCGCCACATCTGGGACTATCATCTCTTCTGTCTGGGAAGTAACGCTTCAGTAAGATCGGAGTGAGATAGGTGCGGTGCAGGCCGCGCACGCCGGTGGCACCGGCGGAGCAGAGTCCCTACGCATGGCCGCGTACAGCAGGGAAATAAGTCTACGTCCCCTGTCACAAGACAGCAAAATATCCAAGGTGTGAGTCATCGGGGGAACCTCTGGATACTGTGCCTAAAGCGACCGCACCACATCAAGCAGCCACTGGTAATGTAGGTACTGCCCTCTACAGAGGCCAAAGGCCTCCTCCACTTGTTCATAGGCCAAAAAGGTCTCGGTGGGATATAGGTCAGCCAGGGACTCACAGCCCCCACCCGCCAGGCCCGAAAGGACATATGATGTTCCATTGTCACCATGGGCGCCAGGATCCAAAGCGGCAGGTCCCTGTGGAAGGGCGCTGTCTGCAGCACCCTCTCAACGAAGTGGTGCCAAACACTCGCCGTATGTCTCACGACGTAGGGCAAGTCTCGCTTGCTCCCCTACCCTGCATCAACGCCACTCGAAGCTCCTGTACCGTCGCTCTGCCCGCCAATTGCGTTTCCCAAACGCCCGCATCCGCGAACCATCTTGCACCTGCTAGCAGCTGCATACTTTAATAGTGCAAGTCAAAGCGCGGGGCCTCCAGACCTCCCTCTTCGTAGGATCGCGCCACTGTGTGAAGGGCAACTCTACTACGCCGGCCCGCCCAGATTAGGGACGTAAGGAGCGTGTTCAGAGTCCAAAAGACCCTAGGAGGGAAGGGGGGACATAGCATGTTTTGTGTTATATAAAGTGTCCTAGGCAGCATCACCATCTTAGCGACGGCTAGCCGGCCCATAAGAGACAAAGGGAGGGTGTTCCAAAAGGACACAGAGCGCTGCAGAGACTTAAGCACCCTATCAATATTGCAGGCCAGGGAACGCGCCTCCGTCGGCGCCACCTGGATCCCTAAATAGCGAAAACTATCCATTTCCCATTGAAGCTAGAGCACCGGCAAATCCTCCCGGGGCACCATTCCCAGTCCTGACAACGGATAAATCAGGGACTTGCGTCTGTTGAGTCTCAGTCCCGAGGCATCCCCAAACCGATCCAACTGATAGAGCAACACAGGGAGCGCCTCCCTCGGGCCCTCAGATGAAACAAGGCATCATCTGCATACAAGGAGACAATATTACATGTGTCCCCCACTTGTATGCCCCACTGCGACATCTCCAGACGGATCCGGACGGCTAAAGGCTCTATTGCTAGAGCAAAGAGTAGTGGCGGGAGGGGACACCCCTGTTGTGTACCCCTCCCCAACCGCCACTCCTCCGATCGGGCCGTTCCCAGTCTCACCTGAGCCCGGGGAGAGTTATATAAAATACGGATCCAACAGCAAAAGTTAGGGCTCAGACCCAACACCCGGAGAACTTCTTGCAAATAACCCCAGTCTACTGTATCGAACGCCTTGGCAAGGTCAATAGACACAAGCACCATCTGATCATCCAACCCCTGGACCTCATGTATAATGTGATTCATGCGCCTTAGGTTCATGGCGGTGTTACGCCCTGGAATAAAGCTACATTGGTCCGGATGGACCAACTGCGCCATATGTGGGGCCAAATGGGTGGCCAATAGCTTAGTCAAAATGTTCACGTCTGTATTGATCATGGTGATTGGGCGATACGCGGAAGGGTCGAGCTTATCCCCCCTCCCCCCCCACCCCCTCCCCCACCCCCCTCCCCCGGTTTAAGGATCGTACAAGTCTCCCCACTGGACATGCTCAGCGGGAGAGACCCGGTCTCAAAGACTTCGGCATAGACCTGCACCAGGAGACGCGACAACGTGTCTCCGAACTCGTGATAAAACTCCGGCAGG
This sequence comes from Lissotriton vulgaris, assembly GCF_964263255.1. Classification (NCBI taxonomy): domain Eukaryota; kingdom Metazoa; phylum Chordata; class Amphibia; order Caudata; family Salamandridae; genus Lissotriton; species Lissotriton vulgaris. Next base: position 1,183,687,987 of record NC_141697.1, read on the forward strand.
AATCCATCACTACCCGGTGAATTCGCACGTGGCAGGCAGGCCAGGGCTGCCCGCACCTCACCCACCGTCAATGCCACATCCAATTCCTCCTGGTCCGCTTCGGAGATGGACGGAAGTGTCAGCCCCTTCAGATAAGGGGAATAAGAAGCCTCGGAGATGTCTGGGTCGGCAGTGTATACCTGCTGGAGGTGGGATCTGAGGATCTCAAGAATCGCGCGTTCCGAGTGGACCACAGCCCCGTGGGCGTCCTGTAGAGCCACAATACGTTCCTGGGTTTGCTCCTTACGAAGGATCCAGGCCAACAGCCGCCCCGATTTGTCCCCTTCTCTATGGAGCCGCAGCTTATATTGGCCTAGGGTATACTTGTCAAGTCTGTCCAGAATATCATGGACCTTCCCAAGGGCCGCTTCCTCTTCCACCCGCTGTAGGTCGTCGGAAGACTCAGCAGTCTGGACATTTAAGAGCACCTCCTCTGCCGCCTGCAAGTCCTGAAGAAGCTGCTTCCGGACTCAATACCTAAGTCCCATACAGGCACTCCTCACCACTGCCTTTAGGGCCTCCCATTTAGTGGCCAGCGCCAGGCCCCCTACCTCCCAATTAAGGTCTACATAGTCCTTTAGAGCTGTCTCGACATGCGCCTTCCCCACCAAATCTCGGAGGATGTCCACCGGAAACCTCCAAGTACGTGGGCGGGAAACCTGGGCTCCCCATCGCACCAGGCGTGCCGCTGGGGAGTGGTCGGATACAAAGCGCACCTGGCGTGTCACTTCCATGGACATGTTTTTTTTGTGATAATCTACTTTATTGGTTTTACAAAAACAAACAAAATTCATTGGTTGCAGCACAATAATCAGCACGATTGGTAAATCAAAGGCAGTACAAGGAGTAAATCGGGTCAGTCTGTTCCAGGCCAGCAGCTCACCCTGCATAACAAATGTAACATAACGTCTCACATAAGCAGCAATGAGGATCATGGTGGTATCATATTGAACCATTTACCCCATATTTTATGAAATGTTTCCGGGCATCCTCGGGCTTCAAACAGTGCCTCCTCCTGGGTCCCACACCAATCCCCCCCCCCCCCTCCACCCCCTCAGAGTCGGCGCCCTGGCCCGCAACCAATGCAGCGCTATGTCCCTCTAGGCCACCGCCATCCCCAGGAGACGCTTATCCATCCTAGAGCCGTTTAGAAAGTCAAAGACCCCCAGCAACATCCGCAGAGCTTGTTTCCGCTCCAATCCCCCCCCCCCCCCCCCCCACCCCCCCCCAGAACGGCAGTATCCCCGGACAGAGCCACACCATATGGTAAAAATCCGCAGGGACCCCTCCGCACTTTGGGCACTCCGGAGAGGATCTCAATCGGGCATGAAACAATCGCTCCGGGGTGAGGTATGCCGCTTGAAGGTAATACATCTGTACAAGGCGCAGTTTGGAGGACGAGGTCAGGGTTCTGGGCGCCATAAGGGCATCTCTCCAATCCGCCGCCTCCAGGGGAAAAAGCACATGAAGCCGATCTAAGGACGAAGGGCCATTATTCAGTAGAGAACGGTGAATACGGGACACCTCCCCTGCCTAGATTTCCCACCATCACCTGGGCTTCTAGCGGGTTAGACTCTGGAAGGGAGAGAGGTGTGAAACCGCTGGTGTACGTGCGCTGTATAAATAATTTTAAATAGAAATAGGTGCATGTAGAGGGCGTGACGCAGCTGTAAGTAGCGGAAGTGCTGTGCGTGTGAAAGGGCATGGCGCTGCTGTAAGTCTGAATGAACGGATATTGTCTCCCACCCAGACATCTCCGAGCACAGAGACGCCGACAAGGTCCCAATGCCGGAAGCCCTTCAAGGGCGAGACCTCCCGCAACCAGGTCCTATGCCACAGTGGCGTCTGGCGAGACAGTGTACGATCCCACCCCACGTGTCACAGGGCAGCGCGTCAGGCCATGAATACCGATCTGGTGACCGGGGCCATTGTTCGCGGCACCGGACCACCATACAGAAGTGTCTGGACCTGCGAGAAGTCCACCTCTCCAAGCTCCACCCGATAGCCTGGGTCGGAACAGTCGTGAATAACGACGAGTCTAGTGGCAAGGTAGTACAGGTAAAGGTGGGTCACACCCATCCCTCCATCAAATGGGGAATACGGCTGTGGGCCAGGGAGATGCGTGACCGCCCCGCCCCCTCCCCCCCCAGAGAAACCGGGTGAGGGCCCCGTCAAGCTCGCGGAACCAACTGCGCGCGAGCGGAGTGGTGGTGTTCTGCAATATATAAAGGAAGCTGGGAAGGATCATCATTTTGGAGAGCGCGCTCCTGCCCAGGGGGTTAAGGGGAAGGTCCTGCCATCTCTTAAGGTCAGCCTTCATCCGAATGACCAGGGGCGTGATGTTCAGGGCCCACTCGAGCTCCGACAAGAGAGCCACCCAGGCCCCGAGGTATTTAACCGACTGACGTCGGAGGGGAATAGTTGACTGCCAATCATAACACTCCCTGGAGCGGGACCAGAGTGGACTTGGCCGCAATGAGACGAAGTCCGGAGACCTCCTCAAAGGCTGAAAGGACCTGTAAACATCTGGGGCCCGAAACCGCTAGATCTGCCAGGTAGAGAAGCACGTCATCAGCATAGAGGGCTATTTTGTCCACTTGGCTCTCATTCCAGGTCCACCCCTGAATAAGGGGGTCTTGCCGAATGAGCTCCGCTAGGGTTTCCATCGCCAACATGAAAAGGAGTGGCAAGAGGGGGCACCCCTGACACGTGCCTCTGCAGATCGGAAAGGCCTCAGAGAGTTCACCATTAATAAGCACTCTTGCTCGGGGGTTGGCATAAAGGACCTTGATAAAGCGGCAAAACGAGGGGTAAAATCCCATCACGGTAAGCACATTGTGCAGGTAATCCCAGTTCACCGTATCGAAGGCCTTTTCGAAGTCAAGGAAAAGGAGTGCAATATACAGAGTCAGCCAAGCACGGTGGGCCAGGGCCAAGTGGAGGCGACGGATGCAGTGACGGGTACCTCTAGCCGGCATGAAGCTGCATTGGTCGGGATGGACCAGGTCATGCAGGAGGGGCCGGAGCCTCTGGGCCAGGACTGTGGCAAAGAGCTTAATGTCTGTATTAATCAGCTAGATTGGGCAGTAATCCTCACAACTCGGGGAGGGCGACTGAGTCTTCGGGAGGACCACGATTGTGGCTAGGTCTCACTCAGGGGGGAAGGAACCAGTCTCCGCTACATGGTGGAAAAGGGCCAGCAGCCGGGGAGCCAGGGTGTCACGAAAAGCAGCGTAGTACTCTTGTGGGTATCCGTCGGGACCGGGAATCTTACCGGAGTACAGGAGGGATATGGCGTCTTGAACCTCCTCCAGAGTGAAGGGGCGGTCCAGTTCCTCTGCGGTATGTTGGGGAAGAGAGGGCAGCCGGGCGTCGGCCCCGTCCAGCAGGGCAACCAGGAGCGCCTCCGGGGGTCGAGCGGCATAGAGGCGTGTGTCGATATGTGCGAAAGTTCGCGCTATGGCCGCAGAAGTCGCAAGGAGGGTGCGTCATGTGATCGAACCTCTGGAATAATACGGTTGATCTTGGCGAAGGAGACCAAATTGTAGGAGCTTGCTATTTTTGTCCCCCCATCCATACATCCGCGCCACCGATGAGCGCCACAACATTTTGCCAGTTGTCGGGAGGAGTCAGAGTGTTCATCGGAGGAATGCGCAGCTTCTAACCGCACCGCCAGGGACTACAGTCGTTCAAGGCAGGCCCTCTGTTCCGATCTCTTCGCATGGACTAAGCCTCGGGCCACCCTGCGAATCACAGCCTTGCCCGCCTCCCACAACGTCCCCTGTGAGGGGAACATGCCCACGTTGGTGGAGAAATAGTGGCTGAGCTCCCGATCGAGGGACTCCACCAGGGCGGAGTCCTGCAGGAACCTTGCATTTAGACGTCAGACCGCCCACGGACCCGACGGGGGGGGGGGGGGGGATCCGAGTCGGAGGGAGACCGGGGAGTGGTCCGACAGTGCCCTGGGTAGAATAACGGCGCCAGAAACAAGACTGCAGTCGGTGGCCGGCAGCAGCAGGAGACCAATGCGGGAGTGGGCATGATGGGAGCCTGATGTGTGGGTAAATTAAACCGCGCGAGGGTTCCAGACACGCCATATGTCACAGAGCCCCAGCTCGACAGCGCATTGGCAGAGGTGATCAGGGCCACAGACGGAGTACCGGTCGTGTCTCGTCGAGGCTGCATAACAGCGTGAAGTCTCCTCCCAGTATGGTGAGACCCTGCGGGAGGGAGGAGAGGACCTTTTTGAGGTGTCGGAGTGTCGGAGTGTCGGGGACAAGAGGGTGGGGGGTCATAAAGGCTTAGGAGGTGTAAAGGGCATCCTTCCATCGTACCCGATACCACCACGTACCTGCCATGCAGGTCCGTTTTGGCCGAGGTCAAGGTGAATGGAAGACTCTTCTTAAGTAAAACTGCCACCCCTCGGGATTCGCTTGAATATCCAGAGTGCCAGACCCTGTCACAGCCGTTTCGGGCAAGGAAGTTACACTGGGTACCTAGAAGGTGTGTCTCCTGGAGAAGGAGGACGTCCACTGTGTGGCGCTGGGCAGCACGGAGGACAGCCGTGCGTTTGATGCAGTCGAGGAGACCGTTGAGGTTCCAGGAGAGAACGTGGAGGGGTCTAGGGAGCGTGTACGCCATAAGAGGGGACGGGACTAGAGGGGACGGGGGACAGCGGGGGCTCACATCTAGTTGCTACCAAACCCGGGTCCGAGGGAGTCGCACGGTTGGTGATGTGGTCAACAGTGTCAGGGAGCCAAGGGAAGATTACCTCCACATGGCGGGCCCGGTGAGGTCGAGAGTTGCAAAATAAGGGACACAAGGAGCTGCATGTCCGGCAGGGGACCCACCCGCAAGGTAGTGCTAGGAAGTGAAGCTGCAACCAAATCAAACCGCGGCCCACGAGCAGCCGGGAGTAACAAACTGTCGAACAATGGACTCCCCACCCACCCACCCTCCCCCCACCCCACACTTCATAAACGGAAGCATCTGTCGCCCCATTCCCTTACTACCTCGCTAGAGGTGATAGACTAATCTAAAATGGTTAGTGGGGATCAGGAAGAACAGTCAGGACGTGGCTAAGGAGTACCTCCATCCATAGGGAAGAATACTGTCCAACAGCTATAAACAGAAGGAGCATTGATTCATAAAGAAAGTGGGTATAACAGTCTCAGTCCTGCAGCAACATAGAAGCTTGGAAGGAGCTAGAGAAAAGGCAGGAGTGTGAACAAAGGCAGAAGGGGACTGCTGAATGGCCCTTCACAGGAACAAGATAGGGCCTCGCCGGACACAGGCAGAGTGGGCCCAGCACGAAGGGACCCAGCAGGCGGAAATCAGGCATGTATGTCACATTTGCGTTCACTCCCCTCCCTCATCAGCAGAGCTACGGATCACCGGACTGCCAGAAAGGTCCGATTCCGATATTGCTTTCCTTAGGTCCGACCCAGGGACACTTCTCAGGTCGATCGGGGAGGGGGCCAAGGTGAGGGGGGAGGCATCTTGCATCTTGGATGTGGTCGGGGCCGTCGAGACTGCACCCCCGGCGAGTGGGAAGCTCTTCCCCGATGGCCGCCCCGCTTGCGAGATCTAGTCCGGCGTTGCTGGGGCATCTAGAAGGCCCAAAAAGAAACAGGATTAATTGCGATTTTTGGAATCATTTATTTTCATTCAGTTGGCCTTCTTTACGAGAAACACTCTTGTCCTTCACTGACTTTATAGTAAATAGAAAGAAGTATCGTTTTATATTGGCATTTTGAACTTGATGATTCGAACAATTGCCGCTATTTGTAAATCATGTGCATATATGTTTAGAATTCTGTTTATTTTTTGATGTATTGAAAGTGTTGGTAATTTTGTGTTTTGCATATTTGTCATTAAGTGTTATATGTTGCGTGTCTTTTTCAAACATAAATTTTTTGTATTTTGAAATTGAAAAGCAAAGGGTGAAACTAAATAAACCCACATATTCAGAAGTAGACCTGAGTTATGTGCTTTAAATCATTAAGCAAAAAAGAAGTGCGAGGGGAGCAAGTTGTATATGTTGATGATGAAGGTGAGGGGGGAGGCATCTTGCATCTTGGATGTGGTCGGGGGCCGTCGAGACTGCACCCCCGGCGAGTGGGAAGCTCTTCCCCGATGGCCGCCCCGCTTGCGAGATCTAGTCCGGCGTTGCTGGGGCCCGGGCGCCTTGCGGCTGTTGTCAGTGGCCTCTGGACAGGGGACTGGGCTTTCCCGGACAGGAGGGGACGTTCCTCTGTAAGCCAGGTCCACGCCGCCTGGGGAGTGTCAAAGAAGAACGTCTTGTCCTGGAAGAAGACCTTTAGCCTAGCGCAGTAAAGGAGACCGTAGCGGAGCCCCAGAGCTCTGAGCTTCTGCTTCACTTCGTTATAAGATCAGCGTTGAGTCTGGACTTCCTTGAATAGTCCGGGAATATCATTATCTTGGAATTCTGGAAGAGCAGCAGGCCCAAATCCTTATCGGCCCCAACAATAGCGTCCCTGTCCCGGAAGTTGAAAATGCACAGGATGATGGGACGGGCTGGGGCTCCAGGAGGTGGCTTAGGCGCAAGAGGCCGATGGGCCCGTTCCACCGCGAACCAGGGGGAGAGTTACTCCACAGGCATCCAGGAGCGGATCCACGTTTCAAGAAAGGAGGCGGTGCAACCCATCTCCACTCCCTCCGGAAAGCCCAAGAGGCGCAAGTTGTTCCTCCGTGCCCTGTTTTCGGCATCCTCTGCCCTGCAATGGAGCTCCGACGTCAGCGACTGAAGGTGGGCCACCTGCGACTTGAGGGCACCCAGGTCGTCCTCCACTGTGGAAATACGGGATTCCGTTTCGGCAATGCGCGCCGTGGCGTTTCGAAGATCCTGACGAATAAGGGCCACATCCATCCTCACCTCCCCGATCTTACTTTCAACCGAGGCTTGGGAGGCGCTTATTGCCTGCAGGATCGTGGACAGATCCCCTTCGGTGGCTCCCTGTGCAGGTTGTGGGCCAGTACCAGGGTCGCGGTCCGGCTTGGCAAAGTGGTCCATCTTTAGCTGAGTCTGGGGGACAGGGGTTTGAGGATTGCGGGTCTTGCCCATCGTGCCGGCGTGTCAGAAGGCGGTGCCCAGTAAGTCCATCCGTCCGTAGGCACCCTGGATACAGTCCCAGCCCTTCGGGAAACACGGGGGAAGCCTCGCCTCTAGGGCCTGGGGACCCAGCACGAGCAGCGCCACAGCAGCCCCAGACTCCTCCGGTCGGCAGCAGGCTGGGCCCCAGACATCCAGGGGGCGAAGGGAGAGCGAGGTAGGGCCAGCCGCCCGGTTCACCAATGCGCAGCCCCCCCCCCTCAGGTGATAAGGGTTGGCCATGGACATGTTAATCTCCGCGTTAGCGACCAAAACTCTATCAAGGCGACTGTATGTATTATGAGTGGGAGAAAAACAGGTATAAACCTGCAGCGTTGGGTTGGTCTGTCGCCAGATATCCACAGCCCCTATGTTCTCCATGACCTCCTGAAGCTGGGCAGTCATTCGGGGTTTCGTGCCCTCCCGTGGTGGAGACCTATCAAGGACCGGGTCCAGAACACAATTAAAGTCCCCCAGCCAGAAAATTGGAGCCCCCAGGTCCTCAATCAGGACGTTCTGAAGAGCCAGAAAAAAACCTGGATCATCCACATTAGGTGCATATGTGTTCAAGAGGGCAATATTCCTACCATCTAATTTACTCCTGAGGAGCAAATATCTGCCCCGAATGTCTGCTTTTACGTACTGGACTGCGAACGGGACCCCGGGTGCTACCCAAATGAACACCCCGCTAGCATACGAAGAGTAAGAGGAGTGGAACACCTGTCCCCGCCATTTTCTACCCAGCTTCTGCGCCCCCTCGTCAGTAAGATGGGTCTCTTGAAGGCATGCAATCGAGACCCCGTGCCTACGAAGCCAAGACAGAACTCTGTATCGTTTAGTGCAAGTACCTAGCCCTCTCACATTCCAGCTCACAAACTTGTATCCCATTGTCAACGATGTGTCCCGCCTCCCCCCATAACTCCACCCACAGTGTCCCTCCAGCCCCGTGCCCGAAGTGTCATACATGCGATGCCTACAACATTCCCTTTCAACAACCCCCTCCCAACCCCACCCACGAGCAATATACTAGCAACAACCAAACCCGCCGATATGCCCTTCCCATGCTGGTGCCACGACGTGCATAGCCTCCCCATCCGCCAACCTGGCTAAACCTACCCACAGAGAAAAAAACAGAGAAGAACTCCCCCCCACCGTGCCCTCCACCCCCTGCCACCCCCCCCCCCCCACCCCCTGCCACCCCTCCCACACTCAGCTCCTCGCAAGGCTGCCAAAAGGTCATAATTACAGTACTCCGGCCATTACAGTGAAGGAGTCCATCATTCGTCCAACCCCACGAACCCTGACCCGCTCCCTCCACCCCTGAAACCCAGAACCATTTAGAGCCCCCCTCCAATCAATAGCCCCCTTGTTGTACGACAGCGGTCAACCACCATGTCCAGAGTCCAGCAAGCCATGCAGTGCCAGTTCACGATAGTCCGTCTGGCACCTGCCCCTGCGCTCCACCCTTCTCCGGGATCGTAGCACTGGTAGGGGAGACAATATCTGTGGTGGGCTGCAAAGTGTCCGGCACAAGAACCTCCCCAGGAGAGGGAGACTCAGATGCCGCTGGCAAACTGTCAGACTCCATCAAATCCAGGCGGACGGATCAATCCTCACCCACCGTGACTCGGTTGCCCTCTTCCCCCTCATCTGTACGGGACCAACGCCGTCGCCTCCTGCTACGCCTCCTTTGCGGTCTTGCCCCCCATGTGCTGCGGGCACCTCCCCGTTCTCCGGGAGGGAGGGCATCCCCCCTAGTCTCGAGCCACTCCCAGACCTCCTCAGGGGCTTCGAAAAAGTGTGCCTTTCCCTGGGATATAACGTTTACCTTAGCTGGGTAGAGCAGCATATACTGTAGGTGCATCTCCCGGAGCTTTTGTTTGACTGCCAGGAAGGACTTCCGCTGCTCCTGGATCAATTGGGTGTGGTCCAGAAAGATGGACACCTTTGCATTTTCAAACGTGAGATCCGTAGACTCCCTTGCCGCTCTAAGGATGCAGTCTCCGTCACAGTAGTTTAGGATCTTGGCCCGCGGCAGAGCATCGGGCCTCGGCGGTGAGACCAATGCTCTGTGGGCTCGTTCAATCACAAATACGTCTGTTAGGCCTCCAGGGCACAATACCGTACGAATCCAGTGCGCCAGAAAGCGTTCCTGGTTACCCACCTCCGCCCGTTCTGGAATACCCAGCACTCGTATGTTACTGCGGCGCGCTCTCCCTTCCGCATCTTCTGCTCTCCTCTCAAGGGCCTCCGTCGTGGCAGTTAGTTGCGAGACTTTTTTTGTGAGGGACGCCACCTCCCCTTGCAATTGGGTGATATTCGTCATCGCATCCGTAACCTTGTCGGCCACTTTATGCAGGCCAGTCCGTAGGAGATTCACGTCGATGGACACCGTCTCGATTTGATGCTCCAAGGACGAGTGGGACCCCTGTATCGCTTTTAACAGTTCCACACGGGAGGGCTCCTCAGGCGCCGGGTCCCCCTCATCCTTATCCTGTCCCGACTGGCGCGTGATCCTCTGCGCGTAGTGTACTGCGTTATGGTGTTGGGCTGCGTAGCCCTGGGTGTTCTGTCCTTGCGCATCGAGGACATTGAAAAAGTCCCTTTCGGGCTTCCCTGGTGACAGAGGAAGCCCCACACCACAATCAGTTCAGATGAATGACCTACACGTACAATTCGCCAAACTCCGACTCACCCTCTATCCGCCTCAGGCCACCTCCGTGGGCCCCTCACAACTTCAATGCCAGTCTTGGGATGCTCTCGATGATGGGGCCCCCCCCACCAACGCCACCCGCTCCAGACACTCTCCAGTCAACAAGAGGACCCAGCAGATTCCCTTGGCAATCCACGGTATGCGGCAGGAGCCCCTGCACCTGCTCTGCAGCCCACTCGGGGCCTCACCACGTTCGGCCGGCTCTCAAGACCTACCGCGCCGTAGCCACACTGGCAGGAGCTGTACAACAGGCCACCCTGGGGCGCCACAGCAACGGATCGCAGCTGATTCTTCCTGATCGCAGGCTTCTCAAAGAGTCTTCTCCATTTGTTCACCACTCACATAGTCCTGCACAGAAGGGTCATAGGACACACCCACGTGCCAGCTACCGGGCTCCCCTGCCTCAGTATACGGTTCCAATATCTGGTCCCCCCACCGTCCAAGACCGCTGCGGCTGCCACGCCAACCAGCGTCTCCCAGGATAAATCGCCCTGTAAGGGCCGGCCCGCGAGGCCCCGGTCACCGTCCCAGCCTCTCCACGTCACGTGCAGACCGGCTCTGAGGGCCGCTTCAGCTCACTTCCCAGGCTCCAGGCTGTCTCAGGAGATGTCCTCCCTGCCGGGCCCCGACCAACAGCGGGTCCGGGGTACCATGCACCAGCCTCTGGGGGCCCCGATGGCAGCGGACCCCCCCGTGTCAGGCCACCTCATTCTCGCGTGGGGCGGCCACCAACGCCAGCCGCAGGCACGGCCCCCGCAGGCTGCTCTCACCTCTGCGGGCCCCAGCCAGCACAGGGCCCGATCCGCTCAACACACACACGTGGCGGCAGTAGGCCCCTATGCTAGTGAGTCCCCTGTCACAGTCCCCGGCCACAGCTCCCGGAGGCCCCGTCTTCAAAACCGTGCAGAGTGCACCCTCCTCCGCCGGACACAGCTCACCTAGGGCCCGGTCCGCCGCCGTCTCTTACTTCACCCAGGTGGGCCTGATGTCAGTGGGCCTCCCGGTTCCTTTCTGCCCGCAACTCGTGACCACAGGCCCAGACCCCGACCTGAAGTAGGAGCGGCCCCGTCCCCGGACCGGACAGGCCTCCCCCTCCGGGCCAGGCTATTACCAGCAAGGTCGTCCAACATGGGGTTCCGGTGGCTAGGGGGCCCCGGTACACCTCTGGCGCCCCAGTCACTGCGGGAGGCCCCGATGGCAGTGGGTCCTCCCGCGTCAGGATAGCTCCGTCGCACGGGGCTAGGCCTCAGCCTCGGGTACTCGCGGCTCCGCCCCCGGACAGTCCGGGCCGAGTTCTCCGCCGTTCCGCCTGCCAGCCGCCTCAAACCGGGACAGGGGAGAGCCCAGTGTAGTCCGGGCTCGTGGACATCCCAATATCTCGCCGATGAGCACGTGAAGATTCTTAATTACAGGATCAAAGCGGCGGCCTGCAGGGAGCCAAAGGAGCTCACGTCCTGTCGGCCATGCTGCCTGGCCACGCCCCATTGTATTTGTCTTATGTAGGAAATGATGCCGATAGTGTTGATAACAGAGCCAATCTGCATGATTAGAAGAATTCATATATAAATCTTCAGCATTAAAAGCAACATAATACTTTAAATCTGAAAACAATGCTTGTGCTGCATGCACATCCCAATCATCTAAACGTATGTCTTGTGTTACCACATCGCCCATGGAGATACGAAAGACATATGGAACGTTGATGATTTGCGTCGGCCCATGGACCTGGAAATCCACTTTATCCCAGACGATGCCATCAGCAACAGGGAACACTGAAATGTTAACAAGAGTCTGGTCAGGTTTCATGACGTGGGAAGATGAGTGGGGGGCCAAAATACCATCTACCAAGTTCACAGCTGAGCGTTCGGGCAAGTAGTGACCATTGATGACCAGAAAAAACAGTTACCAAGCCAATTGTCATGAAGAGAAAAATCAGGATGACAACCAACCAGATGTATGTCCATGAAGGGACTTGATAAGTCTGTTTAAACCAGGTCCTCACAGGTGAGCCCCATGCCCTGTAGGAGCTGAGCACAGTGCTCCTCCCCTTCCTCTTTCCACAGCATTCCTCGGGCCGCAGTTTCCTCCAGTTTCGGAAAGGTTTACCGGCATGTGAGGCGTGTGATTGCTCTGAGGCTTTGAGCATCAGCAGCTGTTCCTCTGTGCCCCTCCCCCCTCTGAGTACAATTACGTGGTGAGATACCACCGTCAAGGCTGAAGTTAGAGGCTGCCTGAGGTCGCCAGTGGTCTCGCAGGCAAAATTGGAGCAAGGAGTAGCGCGCTGATGGTCGCGCTGAGGAGGATCTAACTCTGGGGCACCTGTGAGCTAAGAGAGCTAGGACGACGCGAAGTGTGGAAAACGGGGTTACCAACTGACTACCAAGTGTTTTTTTTCTCACATGAACTTTAAAGTGCACAAATGCTGGCTGGAACCTTTTTGGCAGGTTGGCAGTAGTCGCATAATCCCCTCCAACGCTACTTCCTTGGTGGCAGTTTGACCGCAAAAGGGTCTATAAGGTGTTCTATAAGGCGTGCTTTATGCTTTTTGCAAACAGTGAAAAGAAATAACTGTGCAAGTTAAGTTATTAAAGTGAATTAAGGGCTTGGTCAGAGAGCTATGTGTCGGATGGTTCTGAGAGGGACAACAGCCCAAGCAGTAGCTCCATCTGCAGCACCCCCCCGTTTCACCATCTTCAGCGCACAAAACTAGATGCCAAACCGCGCAGGCTTATATTTTGTCAGCCAGAAGAGGAAGAACTGCTCAGAAAATCAGGGGAGATTATAAACTTTACGAACTCGCAGGTGTCTCTCTTATCTCAGAAGTTTTCCTCTACGCTTTCCGACTCTCCTGAAACATCCTCAGCCTCGCTGGAGCTCTCGACAGAAGTAAGAACCAAGGGCAAAACCAGAGTCACAGGGGCAGCAGGGTCTGATATACTGAAGAGTGAGAACCCAGAAGTGGTTAATTCTCCTAACCCTCCCAAAGAGTACCCAGTATTCTCTATTAATCGAAAATGTATCAGATGCCTACCCCGGCTAACACAGTGGGCAAACAGATAGCGGACAAAACACTTCCAGTAGAAGCTGTCCCTGTAATTCAAGCAAAAAGTGTGGATGCCACTACGGGAACCAGGGCTCCTCTGGGAAAAGGAGTGATTTTTTGTGGGGAAAAAGGTCAGAGTATCAAGGTGAATCAAGGCAGGCGGAAGCGATTGCACAAGGGAAACGCTGGAGATAAAAAGATGCAATTCCTGGTCAAGCGAGGACCAGGGGTGTTTAACCCCTTCACCACAACATGGCTCACCAGCACCAGAAAGAGGGCTGGAAGTGGGGCCTTTGTCTTCTCTGCAGAGAACGGATAATAGCGGCCCCAATATTGGAGGAGGTACCCCTGATACTGTTTTTGCCATGACTCAATCCTCAGTTGTCCCGTTAGATCACATGCAGCAGCTCTTGTAAACCATTCTGGGAGAGATCTGAGACTGTACGACATCGCAAGTCCAAGAGCTCTCTCTACTGCACCAACGCCTAGATAAAATCAAAACTATGGTACAGAAAATACCTGAGAGATTTAAAGAGCTGGAGCAACGGGTTTCTGATATTGAGGATAGATCAGCAGTATATGACTCTGAAATAGAAGCTTCTTGACTCTCAGAATAAGATTGATGAAATGGAGAATAATGCTAGGGGCTCAAATCTGCAATTCACAGGAATCCCAGAAGATAATCAATCAATCAATCAATCACAGCATTTATATAGCGCGCTACTCACAGGTGCGGAGGGGGGCGTCGGTTCGGTGGTTGGGTGCGCGGTCTGTGCTCCGAAGCTGTTGTGTACGTTGGCGATCTTGCTGTGGAAGAATGAGGCGAGAGAGTCGCAGAGGTCTTGTGAGGGAGTGATGTCGTTTGTTTCCTGCGCTGGGGTTGGAGAGCTCTTTGATGATGCTGAAGAGTTCCTTGCTGTTGTGTGCGTTGCGGTCTAGTCGTTCCCTGAATGCTGTCCTCTTGGTGGTGTGAATCAGCAGGTGGTGTATGCGGGAGGCGTGCTTGAGGGCGATCATGTTGTCTGTGGTCGGGTCTTTGCGCCAGGCTTTCTCGAGGGTGCGGCAGTTCTTCTTGGATTTCTTGAGGTCGTCGTTGAACCTGGAGGCTTTCTTGCTGCCGGGTCTGCTGGGGTTGTTTTTCAGGGGTGCGAGGTCGTCGGCGCAGTTGGTGATCCACTGTGCGAGTTTGTTGGCTGCTTGGTTGGGGTCCGTTGAGCTGGCGGGGGTGATCTTGCTCTGGTTCAGAGATGTGGTGAGCTGGTCGGCGGTGATCTTGTTCCATTTCCTGCGGGGAACCTGTTGCGGGTGGTGGTGAGTCGTGGTTCTTCTGAAGCGGAGGTGGACGCAAGCTGTGGTCTGGCCAGTGGAGTCCGGTGGAGTGGCTGAAGGAGATGTACTTGCTGGAGGAGAAGATTGGGTCCAGCGTGTGTCCTGCGTAGTGGGTGGGGGTGTTCACCAGTTGCTTGAGCCCGAGGTTGGCGAGGTTGTCCAGCAGGGTGGTGGTGGAGTTGTCGTTGTTGTTATCCAGGTGGAAGTTGAGGTCCCCTAGGAGGATGTAGTCGGGGGAGGCGAGGGCGTGCGGGCTGATGAAGTCGGCGATGTCTTCGCTGAATCGTGTGCGAGGTCCTGGGGGTCTGTAGATGAGGGTGCCTCCGAGTATGGTCTTGGGGTCGGTGTGTATCTGAAAGTGAAGATGTTCGGCGGCTGGGAGGGTGTTGTCTGGGTTGGTCGTGATGCGGATGATGTTCTTGTGGACAATGGCGATGCCTCCTCCTGTCTGGTTGACGCGGTCCCTCCAGGTGATCTTGAATCCGTCCGGGATGGCGATGGCGATGTTGGGCGCTGAGGAGGCGTTCATCCATGTTTCCGTGATGAAGGCGACGTCTGGAGATGTGGTGTCGAGCAGGTTCCAGAGTTCTACGGCGCGTCTGTGGACAGATCGTGCGTTGAGCAGGATGCACTTCAGGTGGTTGCTGCTGGTGCTCGGCTTGGCGGGTGCGGTACAGGTCCGGATGCAGGAGAATTTGCAGGATTGGCTGGTGAAGGGTCCGTGGGTGCGTCTTGGGGTGGCTCGGTAGCAGCTGGGGATCCGGCCGGTGTTGAGTGCGTTGAGTGTGGCAGCGTCATAGGTGTGGCGGGTGGGCTGGCATCTGCGGGGGCCATGGGTTCTGGCGTTGGGCGCGGTCCAGGCGCGGACGGGCGCAGCCGGGCTTGCCTTTGGCGCGCCCGCTGCGCATGAACGCTGCGCGTACGCGTGGACTCCGCCATAAATGGCGTAGTGGGAGGGGCGGAGTGGGAGGGAGGAGCAGCTGGGAGACGGGAGCGGGGTGGCGCGGGGAGGGGATCAGGTAGAGAAGGCAAAAGGTGGGACGGGCCGCAGGGGAGCAGCGGCAGGGAGCGGGGAGGGCGAGAAGACGGCGAAAACCAGGAACAAGAAAAGAGAAAGCAACAAGCACTGGTAGCGGGCAGAAACGGCAGGCAGGGACGCCGGGCACACTCACGGGGAGCTGCTGGCAGAAACGGCAGGCAGGGACACCGGGCACACTCAAGGAGAGCTGCGCGGCGGGTGGAGCGACCGTCACCGACCAGAGTCAGGTCAGGTCATGAACGTATTGACGGGCAATCCAACCCAGTGGCTTACATGGAGTCATTAATCAGAGATCATCTGCTTGAGAACGCACCTGAAGACCTTACTGTAGTGAGAGCCCAGATGGTTTAGGGTGGGCAGGGGGGGGGGGGGGGGGGGGGGGGGGGGGTTGAGGGTTGCAGCATTAGAAAAATTTGCGTTGGGCTAGAAGACAGACTAGGAATGTAGACCAGCTTGTTTAAATTTAGATGCCAAGCTGTATTTGGCAGGGTTTTTATCAATAAGGAGCTTGATTTGATTTTCTTGAAAAAGTTGGTACAAATGGAAGAGAGTTGGAGGAGAGAATATGTTGGTCCGGGCTGTAAAGAGCCACGTCGGTCTAAGGGATGACACAATTGTTTAAAGTAATTTCTTGTAATGTGAATGGCTTCTTGAACTCACAAAAAAGAAGAGCTAAGTTAAAATCTATCTCAAAACCCTAATATTGCTGCCGAAGAATATTCCACCTGTCTTTCCCTGGCCTTAAACAAACTAGTCCCTACCACTACTACCTCTAAGAACCGTAGCGCCCCATCGGCACCCTGGTTCAATGAGGCCCTAAGACTACAGAAACAGCACTGTCGAAATAAAGAAAGACACTGGAGGAAAACATACTCCCTTGAAGACAAGGAAAACTACAAAAAAGAACTTACCCGGTATAAAAAGTCGATCTGCCAGGCTAAAAGTAATTTTTACTCCTCCCAAATCCAGCTCAAAATTCCAGCAAAGAACTTTATCACGTTGTAGCCAAGTTATCACACTTGCCCCCTCAATCCACTCCCATACCCACCCAAACCCTTTGCAATAACCTGGCCACTTTCTTTTTCGACAAAGTAAATAACATCTACACTAATTTTGCGGATACAACAAACATCAAATCCATTCCCACTGCTACCCCCACAGATGGCCCTTCTTTCTTACAATTTTATAACACCGACTCTACGCAAGTTGTTAAAATCATGAACAGTATTAAATCAGGATCTGCCAAGGATCCTTGTCCCTCATCTATTCTTCTTCCCATAGTAGATATAATAGCACCCCAACTCACAAAAATCATCAACATCATGTTTAACACCGGAAGCTATCCAATGACCTGGAAGGACACAATTATTAAACCCCTGCTGAAAAAACCCCATCTCGATGCAAACGATTCCTGCAATTATCGACCAATTGCCGGCTTGCCATTCCCAGCCAAAATTGCAGAGAAACTCATGAACTCTCAAATTTCTCAATACATTGAAGAACACTCACTTTTAGATGACAGTCAATTTGGTTTTCGGAAATACCACAGTACTGAGACCGCACTCATCATTTTTCTTCTCCTGCTAGGTTGTAGCAAATTGGTTTGCACTTCTGGTGAATGATGCACTGAAATGAAGCTCCTTTGACCCTTCTCACCAGCTGCCGCAGCTACGGGTCGCTCAAGGAGATACCTCCCGCCTCTGGGGCCGCCCCAGCTGGTGGCTGGCATAGGCCCCAGGCTTTTGCAATGCAATAGGTCTCACATTTACGTACGTTTTAGCTATTGGCATTGTAAATGACAATGACTTTTATTTATGTTTTTGGTTTTAAAATGTAAATAAAAGGCATTGTCATTTACAATGCTGATAGCTTAAACTCTCGTAAATACGAGACCTATTGCATTGCAAATGATTGTTAACATCTACAAGCTTCTCCCTCATGTCTTGATCTGGCATGCAGGCACCAGGAGCAGGCGCAGGAGCTCTGTCCCAAATCAGACATGCTCATTTGTCATTCCTCTCAAAGGGCAACTTGGCTTGCCTATTATCTTGCTTGTCCATATCGAGTGGCCACAGCGTGCAGCAGTTTGACAAGTCCACCTCACACTAGAGCAGAGGTCTTCAATCTGTGGGGCGCGACTCCCGGGGGGGGGGGGCTGGAGTCCTGAGAAGGGTGTCACACATTCCCCAGCTTTACTTGTGACTGCAATCAAAAACATTTGCTTTTGTTTTGGAAAAAGATAGACGGCTAATTTAGATCGTTATCAGCTGAAGTTTTATGAACTGAGTCTCTAGTGCTGGAAAAGCCTGCATGCCAGAGTACCTGCTTGCCTGAATGAAATGCAAATATGCCTCCTTAGTTAATCTGCAAGTGTAAAGGGTGCTTGGGAGCCGGTTCTGGCTTTAATTGCTCAAGTCAGTCCAAGCTTTGTGATGACAAAGATTAGTTTTTTTGAGTGGTAGTGCAAATAGTTAACAACTGGGCTGTGAAGTACTTGCTTTAACACCATCAATGCTGATGGCATTCCCCTCCTGTGCTGACTTTGAATTATTCCCTTTGTTCATGACGAGCTCAGCTCGTCATGAGTGTACGAGAGGTGTACCTCATGACGAGCTGAGCTCGTCATGAGCATCGAAGGTGTTAATTTTAACTGCGTTTATACAGCCCTTAGTACTCCTAAAGAGGTGTTAAATGGACAGTTATGTTAAAAAACAATTGTCACTTATGCTCTGGTATTACTAAAATCTACATTTTTGAAGCTCCATTTCATTGTAAAACTATTGCCACATTTTGCAGCACTCTATCTTACACTGTGTGTAATGCAAGTAGAAAATAATGACTTGCATATTCACAGTGCTTTCTGTCATAGGCTGTGACCACGTAGCAGTAAAAATAAATGTCACTTTTCTCCACTGCATCAATCAAGATTTAATTCTGTGGCTCACTGGTTACATGTAGACCTCTGCAGTGCTTTAACTAATAGAGGTTTCATAATGTCCTTCAATGCATTTCCCGCCAAGTATCAACTTTTTACATTCATTTTTCATTAAGCTTCTCATTATTGATGGTGAAAGACCTAAAAAAGTACAGAATATTTTGGTACTGATTTAGAGGCTTGAATCACCAGAGGAAGCATCTCAACCATATGTATGAGACGGTGGAAAGTCACAATGCATAGCTTTGCATGGCCTCATAGATATGGAGTAAGACTTAGCAGCACATGTTATTGCGTTGCCTTACTCCGCATCAGAGAGGTGTTCCATGGGCTTCATGTGTGATTCCCACGCAATGCTTATGGATTTTGATGCTGCCCCATATTTACAAAATCAAGTAAAATTGAAGCAGCTCCCAAAAAAAAGCCTCCCCCAGCAGAGGCGTAACGTGGAGAAATGCTTTCTCCTCAATCTTTCCTCTTTACATGTGTGCTGCATTCTGCAGCTCAAATAGAAAGAGGAAAACACCTCTTGGGATTGTTTTTTTGAGAGAAGGTGTCCCTTCCTGTACAAAAACAATCCTGCCTATATTGGTGCTACGCAGCAATGTGTTGCCTGCGCAAGGAAAAGGACAGGAATGCACTGTATTTCATAAATACAGTCCATACCTTTCACATTGGCATAGGGCAGCACAGCAAGAAGACTTGCAGCTCTGCCCTACGCCAATTCCTCATTAATGAGGCCCTTTGTATTTAACTACACCTTTGACTACACCCCCACACTCACTGGCCTTTGGTTTGCTAAACACTGTTTAATATTATTTCCCCGCCATAAAAATTATTTGCTGTGGGAATTAGGGGCGTTTTATTGTTGATAGTTGTCGATGATGAGGAGTACCAGGTTCTAGAAAGTTTTATCAGAAGGGGGTCCTTACGCTTAAAAGAATTTGACAAGGGGGTTTGAAGTTTGAAGACCTCTGCCTTAGAGTATTTAGCCTCATAGGTCCGGGGGGCACAAGCAGACTCCACTGAAATAGTTTATGGTAGCGCAAAGCTAGGAGTATTTCAGTGCTCAGCACCCCTATGGCTTTACACTTGCAGGGTGGGCCAAGACAGTCCACTAATCTCCAGGAGCCGCCTGGTAACCTAGGCAAAGTCCCCCGTATCCCCCCACCTCCAGGCACCATATGTCAGCACTCCCTCGAGTACTACTTCACCCCAGAATACGTAGCAAGGGGAACCGGGGGGAATGAGCTGACCCAGATTAAGGGGACGGGGACGCCTGCTGCCACAATCTGCTCCCAGATGTGGCAAGTAGGGCAGGATCGCATAACCCGCTCCTCGCTATCCTGGGAAGGCATCCCTCCTCGGTGCCAAGAAATATATGGCCTACCAGACCTGTTTGCCCCACGGCGCCTATGATTTTGGGCGTTGCAAATATCGTCCTGGCCTAGCTGTGTCCTCATCTGTTCTGTAATGTCGGCTGCACTGTCTCTGCGTGGAAATTATTAACCCTGAGCAAAGCACTACGCTACGCTGGCGTAGTTTGCGAACATTTTGTGCAACTTCGCACTACGCGATCTGCACGTAGCACAGTGCAAACAAGTGTAGCGTAGCGTAGTGCAGCGGTCACTTTTTGCTTTCCCCCGGTCCTCAACGTCAAGTAGAGTTGCCGATCGCGAGCAAGGAAAATACATCTCTCTGCAAGATTCTCAATGTGGGTAGTCAGGTTTCTCATTGCCAGTGGTC
The DNA here is from genome assembly GCF_964263255.1 of Lissotriton vulgaris. Classification (NCBI taxonomy): domain Eukaryota; kingdom Metazoa; phylum Chordata; class Amphibia; order Caudata; family Salamandridae; genus Lissotriton; species Lissotriton vulgaris. The sequence continues at coordinate 1,183,707,942 of NC_141697.1, forward strand.
GCGCATGCTTGCGACCGCTCCCGATGAGCAACTACCAGTCCGCTTTGAGAAAGCTGCAGCTCGAGTAAAAATCTACCCGAGCGGCAGAAATGTACAGTTCGCACTGTGCAAGATGCCGTTTTTAATGACTGCACAGTGCCGGATGCTTGTCCGCTCTGTGCAATCATTGAAAACAACATCTTGCACAGTGCGAACATGCAACTACGCAGTTTGCGTAGTGCTATGCGTAGCTCGCGAAGTGCAATTTGCGTAGCTACACGTAGCGCTACTTTGCGAACTACGCCCACCCTTAGAAATTTTCGCATGTCCCAAGGCAAGCCAGGTAGTTGCAGATCTTCACCCAGCAGTCCTCCTGGGTTATCAGCAGCTCTAACCGCCACCGGGGGCTTCCAATCAGTGCCCAGGACGCAGCAAGCCAAGCGTGCGGCCTAAGAGGCACAATCTCGTGCAGCACTCCACAGGAGACACCAAGCAGAAAAGAGCACAGCTCCACACACTTATCTCTGCTGCAGATTTTGACCTGTGTGGAGCTTGGAATCGCCCTGTCTCCTCGGTCATTTAGGATTAATTCTTCAGCCGGCGGAGTCTCGCTACTCGGTGGCCACTTTGCAGCCAGGTTCACTGGCACCTCCCCAGAAAGCAAATTTTTAAGTAATCTTAAAAAAAAAAAATTGAAGTGTCCTCAGCCATATTCAGTGCAAAGCATTTTCACAGACTTGCTCTATCCCTGAAAGGGCTGCTTAATGTCACCCACATAATACCCACTGTGCTTTCTCTCGACTTGCCCTCCTCCCCCACTGTGCTTGCTCTTAACTTGCTCCATGACCAGATGGCAGCCATGTTTGAATCCTACTGCATCATTAATGAAAATGGAGCATGTGCATATTGCTGCAAGGCGTGCAATCACCCACATAATACCCACTGTGCTTTCACTCGACTTGCCCTCCTTCCCCACTGTGCTTGCTCTTAACTTGCTCCATGACCAGATGGCTGCCATGTTTGAATCCTACTGCATCATTAATGAAAATGGAGCATGTGCATTTTGCTGCAAGGCGTGCAATCACTGCCGGATATTTCACCACTTGAATTGCGGCCGTAGCTAATACAAAAATCAGCAAGTGCATTAAATAAAGCACTTGGACCCACCAAGAACTCTATTAGGTTTACATATTATTACAACTTCCTACTCTCCATAAGTTCCGCCACAACGCTTCTGACAAGGTCTGAATGTTCTTCAAGAACATCTGTAGTAACATAGAATAAGCACTAATATTTACATGGCCAGTCCACAGCTGCCTCATAAGTACCCCAGAGAAATGTGGACCATCTCAGAATCCTATTCATTTCCACTGTTCAGTCCTCTAGTATTGTGAATGTACTCTTTTTTTTTCTGTGTACTCTATTCTTCGTACAACACTGTTGAATCCACAGGCTAAGTTTATGGTTGTATGAATAACCCCAAATAAAATAGAAGTCTTGCCTATCCATGCTTCCTTCCCACAAAGGGAGCTGGGTTCTTCTTCATTTTTCCTATGCTGAGCATGACAGCGTGTTGTCCTAATCTACATACTGCAAGAAAACCTTCCAGAAGGAGCTAGTATAGTTGTGCATGTGATGTTACCAGTTATATATAGACCCACTAGCAATCTATTTGGTGCCTAATGTCTTCTTTTTTGAGACCGAGAGCTGAGGTGTAATGTGCCACAGAACCTTCTCTTCTCTTTCAAGTGTGAGAGAGTAACGCTCATTCAAAATTCTTTCAGAAAGTCCTTTGTGAAGCGGAGAAAGAATAATAAAAATAATACAGCATTTATAGAGCGCTTGGTTACATCTGCTAGTGTGTCCCTGCGCTAGGAAGCAGTTTCATTCTGGAGCAAAGGGAGAGAGCTGACTAAGTCTTGTAGAGCCAGGTTTTCAGATCTTTTCGAAAGGTGGATTCTGATCTCTCTGCTATTAGCAGAGGTGGGAGTGTGTTCCAGCTTTTGGCTGCCAGGTAGCCAAAAGAGCGTGCTCCAATCTTAGCCCTTTTCATCTTCAGTATTTTGAGCATGTGAGCTCCTGTTGATCTTAACTATCGGCTAGGATTGTAAGGGGTTAGAAGATCACACAGATAGGTGGGGCCTTTCCCTTGTAAACGTCAGTGGCAGAAACACATGACCTTAAAAATAATTATTTTTTCCACTGGTAGCCAGTGCAGGGAGTTCAGGGCTTTTGTCATAGAGGCACTCCTTGGTAGATTAAGGACTAGGCGAGCCTCTGCGTTCTGGATTCATTGAAGGTGTTGCACGCAACATTTTGATGCACCCAGGTACAGTACGTTCCCTTAGTCCAATTGAGAGGTCACCAGGGCATGGACTACAGTTTTTCTTGCTGACACAGGGAGGATGCCTAAGGTTTTCCTTAGCATGAGTGTGCCAAAGCATTTCCCTTCTACCTTTCTAGGGTGGGCTTCGAAGGATAGTTTTGGATCGAGCCACACTCTAAGATTCTTTACTTCTGATTTAGGCAAGGGGACCAGCCACCATGCTGATTCCCAGATAGAGGGAGATTTCCCAATGATCATGGCCTCCGTCTTACTCCCATTCAATTTTAGGCAGTTGTTTGACATCCATGAAGCCAGATCATTAAGACAAGAACAAGAAGTGAACTGTGTTGCTGTCTCACCCGAGTGTTGAGCGAGGGTTACCACAAGCTGGGTGTCGTCAGCATATGATACCATAGAGATCTTATATTTCTCCAGTATTGGGGTGACTTTCATAGATTCACATGCCTGAATCATTCCCCGTCGTCGTAGTGGGAGTCCCACGATACATAACAAAGCAATATTTTGTATATAAGAAAACCAAAACCCTTGGTAATACCAAACAGGAAGTAAAGTAGCCCTATGCTACAATGTAAAAAACCTTCACACTCATGACTATCCTAGTCATTCTGTATAGACCAAACTGCAGCCAATCAGGCACCAGCATCCACTAGAATGCTCTCCCCAGAGACTCAGGCTCTCAGATTTTCTGCTCAGTACTTCTCAACCTGACTGGTTTTTCTCCTATTTTTGGAATGTCTTCTTCAAAATCTCTCTTAAGACCATGTGAGTCTTGTGGGAAGCTTAGGCTTTTTAAAGAAGATCCCCACAAAAAGTGCATTTATTGCCTATATCCAGACCATGAGGTAAAGGATTGTAAGATCTGCAGGACCTTTCCTCAGAAGACCCTCAGAGACAGGGAAGGTCGTCTTCTACTATGGTTGCAGAAGATTAAGGACCAGGATGATCCTGTGTCTGAGGTAGGAAGTTTGGCTTTGGGGTCTTCTATATCTGCCAGAAAGAGAAAGATTGAGGAAGAGGTATCTTCTCCTGGGGCTAAGGTGTTGAGAAATGCTAAGGATTGTAGCTTGCCTTCCTCTTCTACAGTGAAAAAGGCTTCTTCACCTTCTAAATCTGGACCTAAAACGCCCCGAGAAAGTCTGCTAAGTCTTTGCCATCTAAAAGACTGTCAGAGAAAAAATTACCTCAGAAAAAGACCTCGTCGAAGACCTCATCGTCGACGGGTCCCGTCTACAGTTTTTCGTACACGTCGACGTTTACTTGCTCTTCGTCAAAGCCTCAGATGGTGATGTCGTCGGCTTCTTCACCGTCGACGATGGTCTTGGTTTCAGTGAGACCCATCTCGTCGACGAAGATTCAACCATCAAGCGTCGACATTCCTTCGTCGTAGAAGTTAAAGATGATATCGTCGACGAATGCATCGTTGAGGAAGATAAGCCCATCGACGAAAGTCATCCCGTCGACAGGTCCCTCGTTTACGAAAGCAGCTTTGCCGTCGACGACCACACCGTCGACGAAAAGTCCGTCGACGACATCGTCGCCGAAGATTCCACAGTCGTTGACGAAAGTTCTACCGTCGTCGACAGCTTTGTCGTCGAAGAAGTCAACATCGTCGTCGAAGGCTTCGTCGACAAAACTTACCTCGTCGTTGACAACATTGAAAGCCCTGTCGACGAAGCATGCAATATCTCTGTCGACGGTGGGTCCGTCGACGCCTCTTCTGTCATCATGTACGGATCTGCAGGTTTGGTCCGCTGCTACGTCTGCTGCCTCTTTTACTTCACCGTCAACGGAAGCTTCATTATTACAAAGAAGAGGCTCTACTCTGCCGCCTCTTTCACCCCTAAAGTTGTCTGAGCAACTTTTTGATTCAGAGGAGGAGGATGATAATCAGGAACAATCTGATGAGGACGACAGTTTCCGAGCGGCCAGAAGTCCGTCAGAACTATTAATAAAGATGCAGGAGGAAGATCACGAAGAGGAAGAGTTTTTTCCTGCACCAGTTGCTCAAGCCCCTGCAGCAGTACCAACAGCACAGATGCCATTAGACCAACTTCAAATTTACAATACATGTTAAATGACTATTACCGCCGATTCCCTCCGTCTGAGTCGGCAGAACCGCTTCCGGCGACACCCATGACTCAAGCACCTGCCTCAGCCTTGAGAGTCCCAAGACAGTCTCCTTTGACACCAGTACCTGAGGTACAATCTTCTAATCCACCTTCTCTGGCACAATCCCACCATGCGTGTAATACCACTGATGACGACAGAGAGGAAGGAGAGGTGGACGATCAATCAGTAATGTCGGAGTGGGATAATTATCAGATGCAGACCTCATCACCTACTGCTCCTCATACGACGGACTCTCCACCTGTTGATATTGGAGGATTCCATCTAGTAATGGAAAGAGCAACAAAAAGGTTTCAGATTACTATGGAAGCTAAACAGCTGGATTGTTTTTATATGACTTTAAAGATCAGCCACACAAACAAGTGAGAACAATCCCGATAATAGATTTCATTTGAAAGGAGGGCTGAAAGTCATGTCCACTCCAAATTCTTTACCCGCCGTATTACCTCGAATTGACAAAAAGTACAAGGCGCCCATTACATCACCTGCATGCCTTATCGGACAAGCTAAGACAGAGTCCGTTGTCACTCAAGCGGCACAGAATAAAGCTAGAAACCCGGGCTTACAAGTGACCGCCCTACCGGACAGAGATGGAAGACGTCTCGACTCCATCGGAAAAAAGGTGTCAATGATAGCTGCAACTACAATCCGAGCAGCAAATTCCCTAGCAATCCTAGGGAGATATGATAGACAGATGTGGTCAGACATATCTCCATATCTTGAAGGTCAGAAGCATAGAAGGTGTTACATGAAGGGGAGTGCGTCTCTGCAGAGATGATTGACACAGCTGTGGATGTGGCAACCACAGGCTTCCGACAGTTGGCGGGCGCGGCAGTATGAAGGAGACAGGGTTGGCTGAAGTCAACTTCCTTCAGGCAAGAAGTCCAGGCAAAGATAATAGATATACCTTACGACGGAGAATATCTATTTGGCCATCACATTGATGAGGCTTTGCAGGCCATAAAGAAAGTTAGAGGCACCGCAAGGTCGCTGGTAAACCTGCAATTTCGTAAATTCGCCTTTAGTGGTGCCAAAGGACGCGGGTCCTATTCAAATAGAGGATATTCTCAGCAACGCTCGTACCACTCATCACAAGGTAACAAGCCATATCAACCGTATAACCAACAGACATACGGACAGCGAGGCAACAACTTTTCGCAAGGGAAAAGAAAATCCTATCGGGGACGAGATTCTACTAAAAGACAATGAGAATTGCCACCACCGCTGCCTTCCCCAAAGTCAAAAGTTGGAGGAAGAATATCCCATTACTTATCAACTTGGTCCAAGATTACTACGGACAAGTGGGTCCTGGATGTAGTGGCCAGAGGACGCGCTTTAGAATTTGTCAAAATCCCTCCACATTCACCTCCAAAAGGTCCGCCACCAGCTCACCTCAAAGAGCTTCTTTCCCAAATAAATATAACGTTTCGGAAAGGTGCAATCGAGAAAGTTCCTCAATTACAAAGAGGAAGAGGTTTCTATTCGAGGTTCTTCTCATACGACGGAAAACAGGTGAATAGCGCCCCATTCTCGACCTATGCGCCCTCAACAAATACCTCAAGAAGATGTCCTTCCGGATGTTAACACTTCAAGAAATCCTCCAGCTTCTTTCCCAAGGCGATCACATGGCTACCCTAGATCTTCAAGATGCTTACTTTCAAATTTTTTTTTCCCCAACACAATTTTATTGATGATCTCACATTACACATGTAGTCATCTGTACACATATCTATTGTCCCTCCCCCCTCCACTCAATGTCTCCCTATCTCCAATAAACAGTTACATTTCACTGAATCCTGCTCTTTTCTAGGTCCGCTATAGGTAGCAGTAGTACTTTATTGTCAGTTCCAGAACTTCTGACACGACTATTAACATCGACAATACTTATTATTTTCTGGAGTCTATCAACTCACCCCTTCTCCCTCCCTCACCCTCCCCCCTTCCTTCACCGGGTTGCTCTGTGATCATTCCGGTCTGGTAAATAAAGTGCATGTGTATATCCAACTAGATTGTTCATACTTGGAGACAGTCCATCCTATGCACCTTTATCTCGTACCATCTACATCCTGCTGTTTGACCAGCTCCTGAACCAACCCTTCCCACGCTCTTGCTGCCTCCAGCGCTTTTTCATTATTCTGTCTCCGCGCCTGTCGCAGTCTAATTGCCCCCTCGCTGCTAGCCCACTTAAGCAATTCAGCCTTCCACCTCTTGACACTAGGTCCTTCTCTTGCCTTCCAGCGCATCGTAATTTCTTTTTGCTAACACCCATATCTATGAACTTACTAGTTATCTTTGTCTTGGAGGTGTGAGGAAACCAGTGCAGCACGCATACAGCCAAATCGAAGTCTAAGTTGCGCTCTGTAAGCAAATTCGGTAGGCCTCCCACTTCCACCCAATAACTCCCTAGACTCGAACATCCCCAGAGCATATGCTTCAAGTCTGCTCCCACAGCCAAAAATCTAGGGCACATTGCATTGCTAGTGTTATAAAATTCTCTGATCTTACTAGGTGTCAAGTACGCTCTATGTAAAATAAAGAAGAGCACCAGTTGGAATCGTGCATTTCTAGTTCCTTTCCAGGCCCTACGTAGGATTTGCCCCCATGCAGGCTCCGGTATGGTCTTCCCTATACTTCCCTCCCACTTCAAACGCAGCGTGTCTAGTGGGGCTAGCCCTTCATTCAGCATTCTGGAATATAAACATGTAACTGCCTTAAACGTACCACTCGCCATCACCACATACGGACATGCCATTGTTGTTTTAGGCTCTATTAATCCCTCCTTCCAATGCTTTTGGATTGCTCGCACTACAGCCGCATGTACCAGAAAGCCTCCCCTGGGGAGATCGAACCTTTCCTGCAACGCGTTGTACGGCAATAGCACTCCATCTTCATACAAATCCCCCAGAACTTGGACCCGAGCTTGCTCCCATTCCCACAACGATGTTCAGTCTCCTCCATGAGGCAGCGCAGTGAGCATCCCTAGCGGTATTTCAGGTGCATAAGGGTGCTGCACCCCCGCTCCCTTTGGCTTCTGTTCCAACACAGCCGCAGCGTTTTCTCTTCCAAGGTAAGTTCACGAAGATGCATTCGCTGCTGCATTATCATGAAGGACAGAACATGTCTTGGGATTCCACTACCCCTTGCCGAGTCCGGTCCCCTAAACTCCACACCCACCCCCTGTGTAAGAACTTGTAGTTGCACCGCTAAATAGTACAATTCCAAGTCCGGAGCTGCTAACCCACCTTCCGCTCTTGGCCTGATCATTGTCTTGAGGGCCACCCTGCCTCTCCCTGTTCCCCAAAGAAACCCCACTATCATGGATTTCAAGTTTGCAAACACTGAGCCAGGTATCCATATAGGTAGTGTTCTGAAATAGTATAGTAGCTGAGGTAATGCCACCATTTTCAGTAAGGCTATCCTTCCCATCACTGACAGGGGGAGGGTGCTCCAGAATAACATGCTCCCCTTCAAGGCTCGTATACACCTTCCTATGTTTCCATCTAGGATGTAATTGTTTCCATGATATATATGGACTCCGATGTATTTTAGGCAAGCTGGCTCCCACCTCCCCTCCCGAGGCAACTCGGGTGCCATCCTCCCCGGGAGTACCAGGAATAAGCATGTTTTAGACCAATTAACTCGCAATCCTGACACTTCTCCGAAGTCCGATAAGTCGCGCAGACCCTGTCAGTGCACCACCCAGGAACAGCAACAAATCATCCGCATATAACGATATATATTGCTGCATCCCCTGAAAGCCAGTCCTGTATACCATCGCCCCAATCAAGCCCGCACCGCCAGCGGTTCTATTGCCAAAGCGAACAACAACGGGGAAAGTGGGCAACCCTGTTGCGTCCCTCTTGCCACCTCGCCACCTCATATAAGGGGGAAATCCTTCGCCCCACCCTCACCCCAGCCTTCGCAGAGGTATACAGCACTGCTGTCCATCTCCCAAACCCCTCGCCCAACCCAAAGCGTCCCATAATATTATACAAGTATTTCCATTCTAGGCTTTCAAAGGCCTTTTCAATGTCTACTGACAGTACTGCCGCCACGAGTGAGCATATCGGTGCTTCCCCCATGACCCTCAGCAGTCTCCTGATATTGGTGGCAGTGCTCCGGGTAGGGATAAATCCCGCCTGATCCTCGTGCACAAGGCTAGTCATGTACTGCACAAGGCGTGATGTCAGAATCCGGCTAAGAATTTTATAATCTGTCGTCAGCATTGACAATGGGCGATACGCCGCCTTGTCTGTGGTATCACGCCCCGGCTTCGGTAACGGGATTATAAGGGCCTCACGCATCGTTCCCGGCAGCTGACCAGATTCCCTTGCCTCATCATAGACCTCCAGTAGTCTTGGTGCCAGTATGTCTATATATTGTAAATAAAATTCAACCGGCAATCCATCCACTCCCGGTGTCTTATTTCATGCCATCTGTTTAATGGCGCTTCTAATCTCCACCAGTGTAATGCTCCTGCCCAGATGTTGCGCTTGTTCTTCATCTAGTTGAGGAAGCACCAAATCTTCCAAATAAGAGTCTATGTCAGCCTCATCTTCGGTCAGTGTTCTCTTATAAAGTCTCTCCTAGTAGTCCCAGAACTCATTCAGGATTCCCCTCTGGATATAGACCAAGTTACCCCCATCTGCCGATAGGGCCAGTATTGGGGAGCCCCGTGGCATAGGATTCGCTAACCACGCTAACCGTGTTCCTGACTTCTCACTCTCCGCGTGAGCCTTCTCAATATACTTCTTATAGTCGAAACAAAGTAATCTCTCTACTTCAGTAGCCAACCCCTCCTTGGCTTCCAGTATCTCCTTCTGAAGCTCCGGATGCTCAGGTCTTGCCTTTTCTGCTAACCTCAACCGTCCCTCTGCTTTCTCAACATCCTGTAACAAGTTCTTTCGTACTCCAGCATATTTGCTTATGCAGAGTCCCCTCACTACCACTTTAAAGGCGTCCCATTCCATTGCCCTTGTAGTAGCAGTACCCGCATTCTCGGAGAAGTAGTGTGTTATCCCCTCCTCCACCTCTCTTCGGAGCACAGGGTCCTCCAAGTTTTCAGGGCGCAATCGACACGTCGGTATGTCAGCCCTTTCCCTTGTCCATTGCAAGGTGAGCAGCAGTGAGTTGTGATCGGACAGGGTTCTAGTAAGATACTCAGTGTTAACTACAGAAGCTGCAACCTGCGAGGAGCACAGTATAGTATCAAGCCTAACATGAAGCTCATGCAGGGCCGAAAAATAGGAATAGTCTCGGTCATGTGGATGATGTGCTCTCCATACATTCCCCAGTTGCCAACCAACTTGCCATGCAAGCCTATGTTTGGACAACCTATGTACTGGCGACTCTCTCAAGGGGGGGTGTGATCTGTCCAGAGTCGCATCGGCTATTGAGTTAAAATCTCCGCCCAACATTATTGGACCGGCCAGGAACTGCGCCAGCGCCCCTGACATTCTATCTAAAAAGCGCGCTTGCTCCACATTGGGAGCATAAATACTACATAGCGTAATTTTCCTGCCGTATAGATGACACTCAACTGCCACAAATCTGCCCTCGCTGTCAATGGTCTGTTAAAGCAACTGAAAAGGGATCCCTGCTCTGATCCACACCAACGCCCCCCTCGCAAATGCAGAATAAGCTGTACTAAAAACCTGTCCCCTCCATCTGCGCTGCAGTGCTGTTCCCTCTTAATTAGTAAGGTGCGTTTCTTGGAGCAATGCTATGTGTACCCGCCTCCTGAGTAAATATGCGTGGACCTTGTGACGCCTCGTTGTAGTATGAAGACCCCGGACATTCCAAGTAATACATCGCAGATCATGAACTGTCCCCATTAATATAGGTCGCCTGCTTCTCCACTCCATTGTTAACATTGAACACACCGGTGAACCCCAAAACCCATCCCAATCTGAAGTACCGGGTTTTAGAATCCAGCGGCGTCAGGGAGAACGCCTGATACCTTCTAGTTCCCCTGTCTTGGCAAACAGAGACACAGGATACTTCTTGATGACGTCAAAGACCAAAGTTTATCGGCTGCAACCAGGAGCAGAGATCTACGAAGCACACACGGGTGGTGCGCCAGAGACTGCACAAATTCAATAAGCGGAGCATGGTCTTTTATGCCAAAAATCAAGCCTCAGGCAACATTTCAAACTAGCATTAGGTGCATACAAACTGAACAATGACAGTGTAACATTTTGAAAGTAGCATATGACGATAATCTCAGACAATCCCATCTTCCGTTGTCCAGCCCACCAGAAGTGACCAAGCAAATTCCAAGTTTCCTGTTCGATCAGGCCGGACAAACCCATCATAAAACCTTCAACCCAAATCAATGATTGTCGTAAAGGAAAGGCAGAAACAGATTAGAAATGAGATAGAAAGGTGGGAGCAGTGTACCATAAACTCAGGCACGTCCTGCTCTTTGATCTTTATCAGACCAGCTGCTGAACAAGGAACTGGCTCAGCGAGGTCGGCCTCGGGCAAGGAGTCAGTTCGGCCAGGTCACTCAAAAGTCAGCTACGGCATACGTGTCTCAAGGGCTCGTTCGGCCACAGTCATCGGGCCTATGTGAGGGCAACCATACAAAATGACTGCCGTACACAAAATGGAACCCGGAGGTTCAAACTAAATCCTCGAATACTGAGTGTTCTCCTATATCGATTCATACGCAAACACTCAGATATGCTACACTTGCCATTTGCGGTCTGCTGACACCAAAATCGTCCATTTCCGAAGACCTTTATTGAACGGGTTCGGAACCGTCGAACCTCATTCGCAACCGTCGAACCTCATTCGCAAACCACGGAACTACAAATCCCCAACTTCTCCATCCCCCCCACCCCCCCAAGAACAGGTCCTAAAACAAAACTGTTAGTCCCCATCCAAACCATACCCACACACACCACACCACACCACACTTCTAGGCCCAGCGGTAGTCACCACAGGCTCGCCATAAGGGCTAAATGGGGGGGGGGGGCGGTCCCGGTGCCGACGGGCGCTCACTCGCGCCTGCTTGCGTACCCCGCTGATGCCCCCTTAGAATTCCAGGCCCCCTCCTCAGCCTCAAGCCACCAGCCAGGCCAGCCAGCCCTCGTTGAGCCCCGCAGTCAATGTAGGAGGAGGGGGGGATAAAAAATGAGAGGGGGGCCCTCGGCCTGACAGACCCCGCAGATGCTGCCCACTATGCCGCACAAGGGTGGCACACTAGTCCTCAGGCCACCAATTGCTCTGTGCCCCAGTTGGGCAGCCTACCTCCAATTCACATCTTTCAGTCCTGGCCAGTCGCCTTCCTCAACTGCCCGGTGTCCCGGCCGTTGCCGCCTCAGGCCCCCGCGAGGGCAGCCAGCACCAGTCAACGGCCCAGCCACGCAACGTCCACAGGCTCGGGCGCTGTCTTCTGAGGCCGCCATTTTGCTGCTCGTGCCGTCACGAGCCGACCCAGGGCCAGCATCTCCCAGTGGGGGTCCTCGGCTCTTCCCCTCCTACAGGCGCCAGGTCCCGCCGACCGCGGGGGCCCGATCGAACCCCAGGGTCGACGGGCGCTCTCCGCTCCGGCAGCGCCTCCTCCGCACTGGTGCTGCTTCACTCCCTGCGGCCGCCCGAGCGCTACTCCGTCCTCCGTGCTCTCAGGCCCGCCTCCTCCACTCCACTCCGCTCCGCCGCTGTAGGCCCCGGTCGCACTCCTCCCGGGCCCCCTCCGCAGCCGCACCTGTCAGACCTGGGTCACCCCGCAGTCAGGGCGGGCCCAGATAAATCTTGCCCGGCCGCCGCCATTTTCACGCCTCCTCCACAGCTGCAGAGTCAGGTCTCTTCCAAGGTTCAGGAGTCCTCAGCGCTCCCCCCTCCCCCCAAGCTCTCACCGGGCGGCCCCCCGGATCTAGGGCCCCGCAATTCACGGGTCCCGGTATCGATGGCGGGCAATTAGGGTTTTTTAGTTCAGGATTTCACGGGGCTGACGCGGAGCACAGCTCTCACACAGCCAGCTCCGTCGGCCTCCAAGCCACGCCCCCCAAGATGCCTACTTTCATGTGCCCATTCTCCCCAGGCACAGGAAATACCTGAAATTCAGAGTGGCTGGCAGGGACTTTCAATTCAAAGTTCTCCCGTTTGGGCTTCGTTCAGCGCCCCGAGTGTTCACGAAGATAATAGCCCCGGTGGCGGCACATCTTCGCTTGGAAGGCATTCAAATCTTCCCATATTTAGAAAATTGCCTTATCAGGGCCAGTTCTCTAAGAGCAGCAAGAATACATGTCCAAAGATGCCTCTCGCTCTTCCAGTCTCTGGGACTTTCAATCCATTTCAAGAAATCCCATCTTGTTCCGTCACAAAGGATATCGTTTCTGGGAGCAACATTAGACACTCGCCTCACCCAAGCCTTTGTTTCAAAAGAAAGACAACTCAAGATTTGCAAGATGGCCCTCAACTTACGGCAAAAAGAGTACGTTTCAGTACAAATGTGCAAGTCATTCCTAGGGATGCTATCATCCTGCATCCCTCTCATTCCCCATTGCCGTCTCCGGATAAGACCTTTCCAGGAGGAACTCAGTCTACAATGGGTTCAAGTGTCAGGGTCGTTCGACGACAGGATCGCCATAACCTAAAGTATGAGAGAAGCTTTTCTATGGTGGACCCGGAAAGAGAATCTGCAAATAGGGCATTCATTCCTAACGGAGATACCAAGTTACATCATCACCACAGACGCTTCCCTGGAAGGATGGGGGCACACCTACAGGGAATGACTGTCAATGGGAAATGGAATACACATCAAAAGAAATGGCACATCAACCTTCTAGAGTTGAGAGCAATTTTTCTGGCCCTGAAATCTTTTCAGACGGTGATAGACGGATCCACAGTTCTAATCAGAACAGACAATACAACAAGTATGCATTACTTGAACAAACAAGGGGGCACAAGATCGGCCCTTCTTTCTCAGGAGGCCCAGGAGATTTGGAGTTGGGCTTTGCGTCACAGGATAAATCTGTCAGCAACGCACGTTCCAGGGATGTCCAATGTGCTTGCCGATTCTCTCAGCAGAACAACAGCGACAAATCACGAATGGGAACTTCATCAGCTGACTCTGGACAGAGTTTTTCAGCAGTGGGGTCATCCCGACCTGGACTTATTTGTGACAAAGCAGAACCACAAATGCCCATACTTTGTAAGTTGGATTCCCCACAGGGATTCAAGCGGAGAAGCACTTTCGATGAACTGGTCTCAAATATTTGCATACGCTTTTCCGCCGATTCCTTTGGTTTCCATGGTCATCCGGAAAATGAAACAGAAACCAAGCATCATCCTCATCGCGCCCAGGTGGCCTCGCCAGTATTGGTTCACCGAGCTCCTACTTCTCTCGGAGTGCAATCCCATACAACTTCAAGCGCTACCAAATCTTCTAACAATGCAAAAGGGTCAAATTTGTCATCCGGACCCAGCTTCCTTGAAATTAGCAGCTTGGCTCCTCAACACGTTGAATTCGCCCATCTAAATATCCCAGAGGATTGTAAAGAGGTTTTAGCCAATGCTCGAGCGCCTGCTACTCTTAAGACTTACAAACTTAAATGGAATAGTTTTTGTGCCTGGTGTCTCGCGGCCAATTTACATCCACTCCATGCGAAACCAGAACAGATCTTACCGTTCTTTCTTCAATTGGCTAAGTCTGGCTTGTCTCATTCCACACTGAAAGTGATTTTAGCGGCCATTTCCAGATTCCCTCAAAATGGCTCTAATTCTTTGTATTCCACTAGAATAATTCAGCAATTCTTCAAAGGCCTTTTTCGAATGTTCCCGCCTGTTCGGCGTCCACCTCCTTCCTGGTACTTGAATGTGGTACTCTCTCAGCTCATGCGTCACCCCTTTGAACCTATTCATAAAGTGGATCTCAAATTCCTTTCCTGGAAGGTTTCTCTCCTTCTAGCTCTAACATCGGCACGTAGAGTCAGTGACATTCAAGCTTTTACCATCAAAGCTTCGTTTTTACAGTTCACTTCAAATTCGGTGGTACTACGTACCAATCCAAGCTACATACCTAAAGTTCCATCCGACTTTCAACTTAATGAGCCGGTGCTTTTAAAAACATTCTTTCCTAATCCACAAACGAAAGCGGAGAAGGCCTTGCATTCCCTAGACATCAGGAGATGTCTTAAATTTTACCTCCAACGAACTGCTACATTGCGTAAAACGGATCAGCTCTTTGTAGCATATGAAAGGATACGCTGTATCTAAGCAGACCATAGCCCGTTGGGTGTCCTTAGCAATTAGTCTCTGTCACCAACAAGCAGGGAGACCATTGCAATCTTTGCCAAGAGCGCATTCTACGAGAGCGGTCTCCTCCTCAACAGCCCTCTTAGCTAGAGTGCCTCTTCATCATATCTGCAGAGCGGCAACCTAGACTAGCACGCATACCTTCACCAAGCGCTATTGCTTGGATGCTGCCAGTGATGCAGATACTTCAGTGGGACGAGCAGTGCTTCGCAATCTTTTTAAATAAGGTGAGCCTCTGTTCTCCCTCCTCCTCTATGCTTTTCTAGACGCTTATGTTTCATGTAATATTGTTTGCAAAATGAAAATACGCATAGGAATGCAAAAAAGCGTCTATGAGCAGGATGGTGTGTACTGCTATTTACTCTGATTCAGGCATGTGAATCTATGAAAGACACCCCAATACTGGAGAAGAACAATAGTTACTTACCTGTAATCTGTGGTTCTCCAGTATTGGCGTCTTTCATAGATTCACATGCACCCACCCACCTCCCCTCAGAGGCTCCTCAGGCGATATTATTACTTTCACTCCTGTGCGAGAAAATCTGAGAGCCTGAATCTCTGGGGAGAGCATTCTAGTGGGTGCTGGCGCCTGATTGGCTGTAGTTTGGTCTATACAAAATGACTAGAATAGTCATGTGTGAAGGTTTTTTTCCATTGTAGCTTAGGCCTACTTTACTTCCTGGTTCATATTACCAAGGGTTTTGGTTTTCTTGTATACAAATTATTGTTTTTTTATGTACCGTGGAACTCCCACTCCGACGACAGGTAATGATTCAGGCAAGTGAATCTATGAAAAACACCAATACTGGAGAACCACAGATTACAGATAAGTAACTATTGTTCTTATCCATAATATCTGCCAACGGGCCGATGTACATGTAAAAGAGGGTGGGGATCAATATAGAACCTTGTGGAACCCCTTGGAGTAGTGGCAGGGTTTTGGATCTGTAAGGGTGTTGTGCCACTTGGAAACTCCGGTCCTCTAGAAAGGACCGCATCCACTTAAGTGCTACCCCATCTAGTCCACCGACCTGGTGACCCTGAAGGAGATGTTTGTGGGAGACTGTACCAAAGGCGGCGCTTCCGTCCAGCAGGACCAGGGTGACCGTCTGACCAGCGTCCTCTTGTCTCCGTATTGACTCTGTTGCGAAGAGCAGTGCTGTCTCAGTTGATGCTCTAAAACCTGAGGGGTGAAGTAGCTTGTATCTGTCAATATGACCCACTAATTGCTTATTTACAACCTTCTCTGTGATTTTGGAGATGTAGGGAAGTAGAGAGATGGGCCTGAGATTGTCCAACAGCTCAGGGCTGACTGAGGGTTTTTTAGGTCTCGCCTAGCGATGCAGCGCTATGCGTTGCAGGCAAAGCGAGACTTATTGTTGCTGTGTAGGCTGTGAAGTGGGACTGTAGAAGTGCACGAGCTTCAAAAACCCATTGCAGACAATGGGTGTTGTACAAGGGTGGCCGGAGCCGAAGAGACTGAGTCGGAGACTTTCAATAGAGATCTTAACGAAGGCTTTATTTTTATATACGATCTTCGTTTCCTGCTGGTTATGCGCTCTCGAGCAAACGCTGCCGGATCTGTTATGGGCTTCCGTAGTGGATCCAGGATGTCTCTGGGTGGGTGGACAATCCTCCGTCAGGCACGGCAACCGGGAAAGAAGGAAAGAAGGAAAGAAATAGGATCCGGTTAGGGAAGGGTTTTCACTAGGAAGAGTTCAGGGCCGGGTGTGAGGAAAACCACGTGTATATGTGCCATTAACCCTCGGTCGGTGTGATTTAATAGTGCTCGTGAGGAGGGAGGGATGTTACCAAGACTATACACAAACGGGGCTTTACACTATTCACACGTTTACTCAAAAGGTCGGGCACGCCGTCCCACCCAGCCCGCTACTTTGCCCCGTACCTGTTGGAGCCACGCCCCTCCTGTGACAGCGTGGCGGGGCGACTCGTGAAGTCGGTGACCTCCTGGCTTCCCTGGATCTTCCTCAGCGATCTCCTCTTCTTTGGGTTTCTCCTCGTCCTCGCTCGTCCTTCTCCTTCCTTGCTCTCGCTCCTCCTGGGAAACGCCATCCATCGCTTCCTGGGTTCCTCCTCTCTTTGACGTGGGTCGGGACGTGACGTGGGTTAGGGGCGTGTTCTCACCATATGTGTCCTCCCCCTTAAAGGTATCCTGTTTGAAATCCTCTGGGTTCCATCGATTCAAGTCCTCTTCTTCCGGCCAGTCCTCGTGGAGATAGGGTTCAGACTGCTGCAGAGAAGGGACAAAAGTGGGTAAAAGGGGGGCGACTGTCCACCAGTTTGAGTCCGGGGATTGTCCCTCGGTCATTTGGCCTGCCCTGTCACAGGTGTGAACGCGCGCTTGAGCAGGCATGAGCGGTGAACGCGCACGTCTTTTCTCTCGCTCTGCCTCGCGCTCTACCTCGTGGTGTGCTTTGCGCTCCACCATGCTTTCGGTTTCGTGTTCTGCTCCTAAGAAACTTCAGCCAGTTTTGTTGGCTCGTGGATCCGGGTCATATGGCGCTGAAAGTGACTTTTCAGAGTCGCGCTCGCTGCTCTTGGAATACAGGCGCCTGCCTGCCTACTCCGGCTCCAAACAGCTAATCCCAGGGCACGTCCTCAAAGGTCAAGAGAAAACAAAAGCCGCGCACGCCCCATGGACGCGGAAGTGGTGCGTGCAGCTCTGAGGTGAAAGACTCAGCTGAAAGACTGCAGCGCGATCAGTGTGGAGTGGGTCACAGGTAAAGCGGGACCGGGTGCTGCGAGGGACAGGGTTATGGCGCAGTTTGCCAACTTCCTAAGGAACGGCTTCAGGCGCAGATCCAGTGCGGACAGAGGTGAGTGCATACAGCAGGTGCCGGGGTTGGACGAACTGGGACACGGAGGATTTCAGCTGCTGCTGGCCGCTAAAGTAAACATTGTCCCTTAGTTCTCTGATAGCCGTGTTGTCCCTTAACCATTTTAACTGGAGTGTAGATGTCGCGCTAAGCTTTTTTAACGCAATAGCAGTTATACAGCGCCTTTCCTTCCGATGTAAAGCCAAAACCGCTCTCGTGTTGTACTGTGTCCTTTGCCAAGTTTGCCAACTCTGAGCGCTTCTATTGGAATGTGCCCAGCTTCTCAACTATCATAGTATGTGCTGTCCACTTAAGATTTGTGCTCTTTTATTATGTTATGTGCTTCTCCACTCGGTTGTGTTACCAAATGACTCGGTGTCACTAGGATACAACCTTTCATGTCCCCGGAGTGCACTTGATTATTAAATAAAACCCAGGCCTGAAAAGTTATTGGAATGCATGCCACGTAGCAAGCCGTTAAAATGACCCCTGTTTTTCAAAAGTACAATAGGTATGTCTGTGATCACTATACTACGTTCGATTCCTGACCAATGTAATTAATTGTACGACTTGTAAAAAAAAACCAGTAAAATCACATAATTCTAGTGGCTGCATGCTGCCTAGAGACCACCGGACTGACTAAATGCTTCTAGTTTGCATTATGCGCAACAGTGATGTATTTGTTTACCAATAAAAGATCTTCAAGGGGGTGACGCTTTGCAATTAGGATATGCAGGGTCTACGTTTGACTGTATTACTCTGGCATCCTCCTTCAGCTCAAAGAGTTGTTATCCGGAGCTTGTTTTAGTTAAGCCTCTCTTGGGGCCTGAGTCGTTATGCAGTCAGGCAGAATACACAGACAGAAGCTGTGAAGAAAGAGCCGGTGGCAGGGTTTATTTATTTTTCCTGACACTTGTGGGAGAGCTGCCATCGCCTACACTAAAATAGGTGCACGACTATTAAGCTCAAAGCAAAGGTATCAGGACAACTGTACTGAAATGCTTCATTTCCCACTACATTTCTACCAATAATCCTCTCACAGAGCCCCCATTTCTCCTGGTGAATGTGCCTCTACAGCTCATGCATACACGTCCACTTCCTCAGCCAAGCCGCATTCTGTCACAGCCCAATCTGTTAGAAATCCGTGGGTGAGCCTGGGCGCTGTCAGGAGGCGTCAGAGGGTCAGTCCATGGGGTCTGAGGGTATCTATCTATCGCCCTCGCTCCATCTATCGCCCTCACTCCATCGCCCTCACTCTATCTATCCATCGCCCTCACTCTATCTATCGCCCTCACTCTACCGCTCTCATTCATCCATACCATCTCTCAGGGGCACCACACCATCTCTCAGGGGCACCACACCATCTCTCAGGGGCACCACACCATCTCTCAGGGGCACCACACCATCTCTCAGGGGCACCACACCATCTCTCAGGGGCACCACACCATCTCTCAGGGGCACCACACCATCTCTCAGGTGCACCACAACATCACTCAGGTGCACCACAACATCACTCAGGTGCACCACAACATCACTCAGGTGCACCACAACATCACTCAGGGGCACCACAACATCACTCAGGGGCACCACAACATCACTCAGGGGCACCACAACATCACTCAGGGGCACCACAACATCACTCAGGGACACCACACCATCACTCAGGGGCACCACACCATCTCTCAGGGGCACCACACCATCTCTCAGGGGCACCACACCATCTCTCAGGGGCACCACACCATCTCTCAGGGGCACCACACCATCTCTCAGGGGCACCACAACATCACTCAGGGGCACCACAACATCACTCAGGGGCACCACAACATCACTCAGGGGCACCACAACATCACTCAGGGGCACCACAACATCACTCAGGGGCACCACAACATCACTCAGGGGCACCACAACATCTCTCAGGGGCACCACAACATCTCTCAGGGGCACCACACCATCTCTCAGGGGCACCACACCATCTCTCAGGGGCACCACACCATCTCTCAGGGGCACCACACCATCTCTCAGGGGCACCACACCATCTCTCAGGGGCACCACACCATCTCTCAGGGGCACCACACCATCACTCAGGGGCACCTCAACATCACACAGGGGCACCACAACATCACACAGGGGCACCACAACATCACACAGGGGCACCACAACATCACTCAGGGGCACCACAACATCACTCAGGGGCACCACAGCATCACTCAGGGGCACCACAGCATCACTCAGAAGCACCACAGCATCACTCAGCATCACACAGGGGCACCACAGCATCACTCAGGGGCACCACAGCATCACTCAGGGGCACCACAGCATCACTCAGGGGCACCACAGCATCACTCAGGGGCACCACAGCATCACTCAGGGGCACCACAGCATCACTCAGGGGCACCACAGCACCACTCAGGGGCACCAGAGCACCACTCAGGGGCACCAGAGCACCACTCAGGGGCACCAGAGCACCACTCAGGGGCACCAGAGCATCACTCAGGGGCACCAGAGCATCACTCAGGGGCACCAGAGCATCACTCAGGGGCACCAGAGCATCACTCAGGGGCACCACAGCATCACTCAGGGGCACCACAGCATCACTCAGGGGCACCACAGCATCACTCAGGGGCACCACTCAGGGGCACCACTCAGGGGCACCACTCAGGGGCACCACAGCATCACTCAGGGGCACCACTCAGGGGCACCACAGCATCACTCAGGGGCACCACAGCATCACTCAGGGGCACCACAGCATCACTCAGGGGCACCACAGCACCACTCAGGGGCACCACTCAGGGGCACCACTCAGGGGCACCACTCAGGGGCACCACTCAGGGGCACCACAGCATCACTCGGGCACCACTCAGGGGCACCACAGCATCACTCGGGCACCACTCAGGGGCACCACAGCATCACTCGGGCACCACTCAGGGGCACCACAGCATCACTCAGGGGCACCACTCAGGGGCACCACAGCATCACTCGTCGCCACCACAGCATCACTCGTCGCCACCACAGCATCACTCGTCGCCACCACAGCATCACTCGTCGCCACCACAGCATCACTCGTCGCCACCACAGCATCACTCGTCGCCACCACAGCATCACTCGTCGCCACCACAGCATCACTCGTCGCCACCACAGCATCACTCGTCGCCACCACAGCATCACTCGTCGCCACCACAGCATCAATCTGTGCAACCATTCAACAACTGGTTCAAATATGTTCTCTCCATGTTTCAAGCTTTATTACAAATATCACAAAAAGATGTTAATATTTCACTTCTGTTCTTGGATTTTCGTCACAATAAATTACACTGAACATAATCTTCACAAAAGTTATTTACAAAAGTTAAAGCTATTGCCATTATAAATTACAATAACTTTTATTTAAGTATTAATTATAAAAAAAAATTAAAAGCCATTGTTATTTGTAATATCAATACATCTAAGTCACGTAAAT
Organism: Lissotriton vulgaris; assembly: GCF_964263255.1. Classification (NCBI taxonomy): domain Eukaryota; kingdom Metazoa; phylum Chordata; class Amphibia; order Caudata; family Salamandridae; genus Lissotriton; species Lissotriton vulgaris. Next base: position 1,183,728,952 of record NC_141697.1, read on the forward strand.
ACAACACATATTGCATTACAAATGCTATTGGTGTCACATTTGCGAAAGTTAAAACTATTGGCATTGTAAATTACAAAGCTATTAATTTCAATATTTTCAAAACCAACACATAAATAAAAAAATTGTCATTTACAATACCAATAGCTCAAACTTTCCTAATGCGAGACCTATTGCATTGCAAATGCTTGTTCTTTAAAGGTATGACAACTTTGTGCGTCCATGACTTGGGGACCTCCCCCCATTTAAAGAAGCATCCAAATGTTTTTGTATGTAGGGGAGAATCATTTCTGCTAGGAGCAGCAGGATCGGCACGGCAACCAGATTTATTTTTAGAACCACTTCTTGAGCTTTGTCTTTGGGGGGGGGGGGCGGAATTCACACTGGGGGGTGAACCCTGGCTCTGTAGGTTTCCTATATTCCTATATTGCCCAGTATGACTTCTTCAGTAGGAAAAAATCGGCAATCCTATTGCACCTCTCCTCAGAGCTGGTAGGGGTGAACATTGTCCTGTTGAGAGATGAAATCTCAAAGAGATGCAAACAATTCCTTTGATGCAAATTCTGCCTTTCCTGTTTTCTCCTTATAATACACTTTGCGTCTCTTTTTTTAGTCGAGTGGTATTTGTTTTTTGCTTTGTTATAGCCAGCTTCCTTCGATTCTTTGGAGAAGGCTACCCTCCATTTGTGTTCTAAAAGCTTGCAGCCCTGCTTTTCAATTTGCTGCTCTTCTTTATACCAGGGTGCTGATTTCGACCCTCTCTTCTGGGTCTTAGTGGTCCAGGGTGCCACCTCATCAAGTGCCTCCGTAATCCATGTGTCTACTAAGGCGTTAGCTGTATTAATGTCACTACCTAGTAGAGGAGGATTTTTTTGTAGCGCGTTGGAGAAACTCTCACAATTTAACTTAGCCCATTTCCTACGTGGGAAGTCAGAGTTGCTTTTATTTGAGCGTCATAGTTTAGGTAGAGGAATATGGAATACTATGAGGTGGTGATCAGACCAAGGGATGGGGGTCGGTGGCTCGACCACCAGCCCTGTAAGGTACGAGAAGATGGGGTCTAACTAATGGCCCGCATGGTGAGTTGGTGCTCTGGATTTAAGTTCTAATTGTAGGCTGGCCAGTTCCTTGCGTAAGGCTTGTGCCTCCATCATCATGTGAGTCTCCATATGCAGATTTAGATCACCTGGAACCGTAAAATTTGTGTATTGAATGGCAAATTGGGTGGTCACATCCTCAAGGTTAGTAATAAAATTGGTTAGCGGCCCAGGTGGGTGGTAAATTAAGAGACCACTCATGATAAGGTCATTAGCCTTTTTCAAGGTGAAATGGGCAGCCTCTGCACTTTATATTTGGACTTTGTCTAGAGTGCATTTAAGGGATAGGCGAAAGATGGTGGCTATTCTACCTCCGCGTCTAAGGGGATGGTTTGGTCTGAGCATGCCATATTCATTGGGAAGTGCTTCAAGTATGTCGGGGGCTGAGTCTGCACTAAGCCAGGTTTCAGAGAGAAAAATGGCATTGGGTTGATGGTCAGTGAGGAAATCATAGATTTCAATTTTGTGCTTGGCGAGGGACCTACAGTTCACAAAAGGCGAGCTTCCTTGTATCTTGCGATAGACTCTCAGCTATTGATGTATTTGCAGGATTAAAAATATATATATTTTATATAACATAGAAGTTCTCTGCCATGGGATTCTCTTCAAATTCATAAAAAGTAGACTGTATGAAGATATGGAGGTGATATAGGCCATGTCTTGGATGTTGTACCTGGTAAACAAATGGGGTGATGTCGAACCCCTCTGAGATAGGGTACTTGATAAGAGTACCTCAGGAGTAACCCAAGAAGGTGATTAGTTTCATGAATATTCTGAGTCTGAAGTGGCAGACATTTTTGTTTTGCAGATTTTGAAGCCACGGTGGTAAAATTTGAGTTTACAGTGATGGAAATCCAGTTCCTGACGTCGAGAGAGGAAGAATTCGTCCTAGTGTGGGTAGTCTTTGACATCCATGGCTTCGACATAGACAATGGTGGATTTGATGTCGACAGTGGTGGAGTCGGACCCGAGCGGTGACTTCAACGTCGCTATTGTTTCAAAGGCCAACGTTGCGGTTCTTTGAACGCCGAATAAAGTCTTGGCATTGAGTGTATTCTCGACAGAATGCCTGTTTGCAGAAAGCAAGTGGGTAAGTTACTTGTCCTGAATGTATGCGCCTTGACTTGGAGTAACACCTCTCTCTGTGATGTACTTCTCTTTGGATATGACCTTTATGGGAGTCCTTGGAGCTGGAAGACTGCCCACTGGCAGAAGAATAATCTTGCCCATAGCCTCTTGATGATAGAACAGCCATTTTCTGCAGTGTTTTCTTTCTATGTAGCCTGATTTTCTTTGTCATTAAATGGTTCTTCTGGTGAAGTTCTGAAAGTGGCTTCAGGATTCTGGAAAAAACCTTCTAGGAGGCAGTTAATGCAGAATGTGAGAGTTCGATTGAGCTTTTTGTTTTCCACAGTAAGGACCTTTTTTCCACAGGAATGATACTTCACGAAAAGTGAAGACATTTTGACAGGAAAATAAAATAGTTTGTGAGGATCCTCTGGAAGAGAACTTCTCCAGTATTAGCGTATCTTTCATAGATTCACCTGCCTGAATCATTCTCCGTCATTAGAGTGGGAGTCCCACCGTACATAAAAATAGCAATAAAATGCATAACATAGGTACATCCTAAGTAGATTAGAACCAGGAAGTAAAATAGCTAGAAGTTAATAGGAAAAAATCTTCCACTTGCATGACTACAGCCAATCAGGCGACAGCACCCTCCAGAATGTTCTCCTCAGAGGCTCAGGCTCTCAGATTTTCTACCGCACGTCGTGTGAAGGGAGTCTCCCTGAGCTCTGCTCAGTACTTCTCAGTTTTCTTTGGAAATTCTTCATTTTATGTCTTCTTCAAAGAAATCTCTCTTTCGGCCTTGTGAATCTTGTGGGAAGCTCCAGCTGTTTTCAGAAGATCCCCACAAGAAGTGCATTTACTGTTTGTATCCTGACCACCAGGAGAGAGATTGCAAGATCTGCAGAACTTTCCCACAAAAGACTCTGAAGGACAGAGAGAGGCGTCTACTTCTGTGGCTACAGAAGATTAAAGATCAGGACAATCCCTTATCTGAAGTTGGGAGTATTTCCTCTGTTCAGACTACTTCCTCTAGGAAGATGACTGCTGACACGGACTTATCTTCTCCTGGGGCGAAGGTGTCAAAAAAACACCACACCTCCAAAAGTGCTGAGCTGCCTTCTACCTCAAAAAAGGCTTTTCCACCTTCTAAGAGTAAAACTATGCCTTCTACGCCCTAGAGAAAGACTGCAAAGTCTTAAGCTTCAAAACAGGTTTCTGACAAAGATTTACCTCAGAATCGGAGTCCCTCGTTGAAGATCTCGACGACGCCTTTGTCGACGAAGCCTTCCGTTGCCGCGACGACTGCTACTTTCTCGAAGCCACAGATGATAATGTCGTCGGCATCGTCGCGATCGACGCTGGTATCCGTCTCCGTAAGTCCAGTCACGTCGACGAAAGAGGTCAAATCTACCGTCGACGTTCCTTCAACAATGAAAATTAAGTGTCGTCAACAATTGCCTAGACGACGATTGCCTCTTCGACGGCCGCCTCATCGACGAGGTCCGTCTTGTCGACGATGACTCCATCGACCCCCGCCTCGTCGACGACTACGTTCGAGGCATGTGGGCTGCTGAATTCATATCTGTGCATAGATCGCCGCCTAGTGTTGGGTCCGGATGATCGCACATTGTTGTCCTGAAGAGTCTTCGAAGTATCACAAGATAGGTGGCTCCTCCCCTGGACTACAGTGCGCATGGGCATCGACTCCATCCTCAGATTGTTTTTTTCGCCATTGGGTTCGGATGTATATTGGTTCCCTCTAGTCGGGATCGATAAAAAACTTTCTTAAGACCAAAAGGTCTTTAGTTCTTCGTCGGTATAGTCTTGCGTTCGGTGCCTAACTCTTCCAGCTCTGTTCCGAGCCGGATTCCATACACCCGCGTGCTTTCGGCGCGGAAGGCTCAGTCGACGCCTCAGACCCTATCAACTGTTCATCATAGACCGAAGTCCGTTCAAGAGATGTCCCGTCTGCAACTCGAAGTATCCCCACATCGACGTCCACCTGGTGTGCAACAAGTGTCTGTCGCCGGACCATGATGAAGCCAGTTGCATGGCTTGTTCCCGCTTCAGGTCCAAGAAGACGCTTAAGCATCGACGCGCTGCGCGCCAGGAGGCCCAGCACACTGCACCGGCGCCTGCAGACATTTTCGATGCCGGGGATGTCGAAGAGGAAGCTAACCGGGACATCGGTGACAACCTGTCGAATCCCGCGTCAGACATCGACTACGACGCGGACGCCGAAATGCTCGAAGCTGAAAAAGTTGTTGACGAGGTAGGGGACGACGATGGGGCCTTTGGGGCCATGGAGGATAGCTCGGACGATGAGCTACCTCTCACTGACACTGGGGCCGTATCGATTCATAAGGCTCAGGTCGAGGGATCGCCACTAGGCCTTACCCAAGATCTTACAATGGATTCTACGGCCCCGCCTCCGGGCTCGGCCACGGACATTACTATTGAGCCGCACCCTGCAAAATCTAAACCGAAAGTGAAACCGACGGTCTCGACACAAGCAACAGCACTGGTGCCCACCTCGAAACCGAAAGTGCGCATTACTCTGGTCGGGTCCAAGGCCTCGGAGTCCTCGGAGTCCTCGGCGCCGAAGAAGCAGAAGGGTGTTGTCGATACGAAGGCTCAAGTCAAGGGCGTCGAGACGAAGTCTGCCGCGCCGAAGACAAAGGTCAAGGTGGTCGAGCCGGGTAATTCGGCGCCGAAGGCGGTCGACACCAACAAAGGACTCGGTGATCCGAAGGTTCTCAAGACTCCGCATCGACAAGGCCAAGAGCTGCGCAACCCGAGAGGCCACGCCTGGTGGTGCCTCGAAGGATCCCGTCGACTCGGCGCGGCCGTCCGCCGCTTTTACCAAGCAAGTGACGGACTCCCTACAGCGCATCAAGGAGAAGGCCTCGGCTGTCGGACCAAGAGATCCACCTTCGAAGCCGGTCGACAAACCTCACAAAGTGTCGACGCCCATTCACTTCACGTTGCCGCCGAAGGTGGCGCCGAAGGCTTTCACCCCTAAAGTGGTCGCCGGCGTGCCCGAGAAGCTGTCCTCGGTGCAGAAGTCGTCGACGGTGGTTCCCACCTTGAAGCATCGGCAATCTTCGGTGGAAGAACAACAGGAACATTTTATTGATGCTGAAACGGGCAGACTTTCCCTCCACAAGCGAAAAATTTCCCCAGAACAACCGATGGGGTCCTACAAGATTCCTTTAAAGAAAAAGAAGGCCTCTGCTTCGACTCCTGTCCTTGTGGAACCACTTTCTCCACAGGCCCATAATGTCTCGCCTACTTACTCTGACATGGACGCTGGGAAGGGCGATGATGAGAATGAGTACAGCTATCCTGTCTACACAGACCCTGATGATACCAATGAACCCTGGGCTGCTGGTGCTTACCCAGGTGATCCTCATTCTGCCCCAGACACTCAACTTTATTCAGTAAAGACATCTCCTACAGAAGATTCAGCGGCGTTCAATGCCCTCATTGAACGGGCGGCTAAAAATCACGACGTCCAGCTCTATGCTGACCCCATTGACGTGGATTTTCTTTTTGATACCTTTTCAGTTTTAGAGAGAACTGTCAAGACTCTGCCTATGTTAAAGGGTGTCTTAAAACATGCTGGGGAGATCTTTAAGGAGCCTACCAGAGCCAGGGTGATAAACCCCAGGATTGAGAAGAAGTATAAACCAGCGCCTACTGATCCTACTTACATTAAAGGACAGTTGCCTTTAGACTCTCTTGTCGTTTCAAATCCCCGGAAGAGGGCTAATTCTCAGACAACGGGTGATGCTCCTCCCCCAGACAAAGAATCTAAGGTGTCTAAGGCATCAGGGAAAAGGGTGGCAGCACAAGCGGCCAATATCTGGCGCATTTCCAATACACAAGCGCTTCTAGCGAGGTATGACCGGGCACACTATGACACACTGGAGACCCTGTTGCAGCACCTGCCAGACGAATACAAGGAGGCAGCTGAGATGCTTATTCAAGAAGGGAAGCTAATCTCTAATGCTTCACTTAAATGTGCCCTAGACGCGGCTGACACCGCAGTCCGGGCCGTCAACACTAGTGTTATGCTGAGACAACATGCCTGGCTCAGAATCTCGGGGTTTAAGCCAGAGATACAGACCACCATTCTTAATCCAGATCATCTGTTTGGCCCAGAGGTTGAAACCACCTTAGAAAAGATTAAGAAGGACACTGAAACTGCTAAGTCCATGGGGGCCTTACAGTCCCAGCAATTCAGGAGTGGGTCTTTTCGTCGCTCAAGCACTAGAGGCGTTTCCAGAGGCCAGCTCTCCCAAACCACGCAGTACTACAAAGGCAACACGCAGACAACATACACCAAACAAAGTCGAGGTGGATATCGTGGTAACAGCGCCAAGGGCAGGGGTCGTGGAAATAACAACTCCAGGTCCTCTGCCACCAGCAAACAGTGACGCCTTGTCACTGCCCCCCGACCACACAACACCGGTCGGGGGAGACTTCAGCAGTTTCTGCCGGTCTGGAAAACCATTACCACAGACAGGTGGGTCACACAGCTTCTACAGTACGGTTATTGTCTGGAGTTAACATCCACTCCACCCAACATACCCCCAAGACACCGTCCTATGTCCGCCGAGCATTTGCACTTATTGCAGCAGGAGGTCCTCGTCATGCTGCAAAAAGGGGCAATAGAGCTCGTGCCTGTGAAAGAAAGAGGCACAGGAGTTTACGCACTGTACTTCTTGATACCAAAAAAGAACGGGTCCCTCAGACCCATACTGGACCTCAGACCCCTCAACCAGTACATTCTCTCGGAGCACTTTCATATGCTGCCCTGCAGCAAGTACTCCCGTTGCTCAGTCAGGGGGATTTTCTCGCAACTTTAGACCTAAAGGATGCGTATTTTCACATTCCGCTGCACCCGTTACACAGAAAATACCTCCGGTTCACCATCCAAAACCAACATTACCAGTTCAAGGTTTTGCCTTTCGGAGTCACCACAGCACCCAGGGTGTTTACAAAGTGCCTGGCGACAGTGGCGGCGCACCTAAGGAGACAGTACATTCACGTCTACCCTTATCTGAACGACTGGCTCATCCAGGCAAAGTCAGCCCAGCAGTGTGCCGCTCACGTGTCCCACACCATTCACCTCCTTCACGATCTGGGATTCTCACTGAATTACCCAAAGTCCCACCTCCAACCCGCCCACATACGGCAGTATCTGGATGCGACGATAAACACTCTGGCAGCCACAGCACAGCCGAATTCAGTGAGGGTCAACCGCATTCAATCGCTGATACGATTCAAACCCCAACACTCGCTTCCAGCGCGAGTGTTCATGCAGTTGATAGGCATGATGGCCTCCTGCATCTCCATAGTCCCGCACGCGAGACTACATATGCGTCCGCTTCAGGAGTGCTTAGCACGTCAGTGGACTCAGGCTCACGGGCAGTTGAAAGACCTAGTGTTGGTGAGCGATCAAGCATACAACTCTCTGCATTGGTGGAATCCACAAAACCTTTGCAAGGGACGACCGTTCCAAGAGCCTGTGCCACAGATCATCCTGACAACGGACGCTTCTCTCCAGGGATGGGGAGCTCATGTACTCCATTACACTGTGCAGGGACTATGGACACAACATCAACGGAAGATGCACATCAATGTTCTGGAACTGATTGCAATCTTCATGGCACTAAAGGCCTTCAAAGTACATCTGTGCAACAAGGTCGTGTTGATCTGGACGGACAACATGACGCCCATGTACAACATTCAGAAGCAGTGAGGAACACACTCTCCACAGCTGTCTCATCTGGCTCGGAGCATGTGGAAGTGGGCCATTCAGAGAAACATCTTCCTCATGGCAGAACACCTCCCAGGCAAGGACAATCAGATGGCGGACCTGCTCAGCAGGTACAGCCACCAAATGCACGAGTGGGAGATACATCCATCAGTACTCCACCCGTACTTCCAAAGATGGGGTCATCCAGAGATAGACCTGTTGGCCACAAAGGAGAAGGCAAAATGCCAAAGCTTCGCTGCCAGGTTTCCACATCCACAGTCGCAAGGCAATGCGATATGGATGAACTGGTCAGGCAGATTTGCGTACGCTTTTCCCCCAGCACCTCTGATACCGCTGGTGGCACGCAAGCTCAAGCAGCACCTGATGACTCTCATCCTGGTTGCTCCAACGTGGGCTCGCCAACCATGGTACACCACGTTTCTGGAACTGTCCGTGGTACCGCATCAGAGGCTGCGCCTCACACCCGGCCTTCTGACGCAGAGCCATGGCGACATTGAGCATCCAGATTCGCAACAGCTCAACCTGGCGATCTGGCTCCTGAAGTCCTAGAGTTTGGCTACCTGCACTTACCTACCGACTGTATGGACATCATCCGGGAGGCAAGGAAGCCCACCACAAGAGCATGCTATGCGGCGAAGTGGAAGCGGTTTGTCATTTATTGTGCAGACCACAACATTAACCCGCTAGATGCATCTATTCTGAACATCATTTGTTATCTTTTACATCTGTACAAATGTAATCTGGCCTATGCTTCCATTCGCATACATTTATCCGCAATGGCTGCTTATCTCCAGAACAGCCAGCACCTCTCACTCTTCAGGGTGCCTGCAATTAAAGCCTTTCTGGAAGGACTCAAGCGAGTCATTCCTCTGCGGACTCCACCAGCTCCTGAGTGGAACCTCAATGTGGTACTCACCCGGCTGATGGGTCCCCCCTTTGAACCACTGCATTCCTGCGAGATTCAATTCTTGACATGGAAAGTGGCTTTCCTTATAGCGATTACGTCGCTGCGACGAGTTAGTGAGCTCCAGGCACTGACTATCCAAGAGCCATTTATTCAAATTCATTCTAACAGGGTGGTGCTTCGCACTAACCCTAAATTCCTTCCTAAGGTGGTGTCTCAATTCCATAATAACCAGACTATTGAACTTCCTGTGTTCTTCCAAAATCCTGAGTCATTGGCGGAGAGAATGCTCCACACTCTTGATGTCAAAAGGGCCCTGATGTACTACATTGACAGGACCAAGGATTTTAGGAAAACTAAACAACTCTTTGTTGCCTTTGCGCCACAACACAAAGGTAACCCCATTTCCAAAGCTGGTATAGCCAGGTGGATCGTTAAATGTATTCAGATCTGCTATCTGAAAGCCAAGCGTACTCTTACCATTCCACCGCGGGCCCACTCCACCAGAAAGTTGAGGGCCTCCATGGCTTTCCTTGGAAATATTCCTTTGGAAGACATATGTAGAGCAGCCACATGGTCTACCACACACACATTTACAAAACATTATTGTGTTGATGTGCACTCCAAACAGCAGGTAGCTGTAGGGCAGGCTGTTCTAAAAACACTTTTCCAAACTGCTGCAGCTGGCACGGGCGGCCGCCGTTAATGGAGGGACTGCTATGTATTCTATGCACAGACATGAATTCAGCAGCCCACATGCCTCAAACCGAATATGCTACTTACCAGTATGCATCTGTTCTTGGCATGTAGGGCTGCTGACATTCATATTGACCGCCCTCCTCCCCGGCGCCTGTAGCAGCTGCAGGTTTTCACATATACTTCTAGCATGGTCATCATTCACTTAGTTTCACTCCATCTTGGCCACAATGGCTAAAAACAATCTGAGGATGGAGTTGATGCCTATACGCACTGTAGTCCAGGGGAGGAGCCACCTATCTCGTGATACTTCGAAGACTCTTCCAGGACAACAATGTGCGATCATCCGGACCCAACACTAGGCGGCGATCTATGCACAGATATGAATGTCAGCAGCCCTACATGCCAAGAACAGATGCATACTGGTAAGTAGCATATTCGTTCGCCGACGCTACAACTGTCTTCATGTACAGCTCTTCAGGTTTGGTCTTCGTCTATGCCTGCAGCATCTTCTAAATCGTCTACGACACCATCTACGCAGTTGCCTCCGTCGACAGCAGCACCTTCTTTGCTACAAAGATGTGGATCTTCTTTGGAGGTCCTTTCTCCAATTGCCATCTTCCCCCGGTTAAAGTTCCTCTTATGTTGCCTGAGCAATTGTTGGATTCTGGAGAGGATGATGAAGAATCAGGTGAGGGTGATAGGCTTCGTACTGCTAGGAGCCCTTCTGAGCTCTTCATTAAGTATCAAGATGCTGATTTTTGCCCGGAGACTGTTCCTTTGGCTCCAGATCCAATCCCTATGGCCCAAATGCCTTTGGCTCTTCTAAATAATCTGCAGTACTTGTTGGACGATTATTATCGCCGTTTCCCTCCATCTGAATCGGCTTCGTCTATACCGCCCACACCTGTTCCTCAATCTTCATCAGCTTTGAGGTTGCCCAGGCCACATTCTCCGGTACCTTCGCATCACTCTTAGGACGCTCACACCTCTGATGACGATAGAGAGGAAGGAGAATTGGATGACTGATCATGGGATGGGATGACTACCAGATACAAACTCCGTCTCCTTCCACTCCTGCTCCTGCAGACTCTCCTCCTGTTGACATTGGAGGTTTTCATCTTCTCATGGAAAGGGCTACAGAACAATTTTTTCTTCCTATGGAAACAAAAAAGGATGATTGTTTCCTTTATGATTTTAAAGATCAACCGAGGAAACAAATACGGTCTATCCCAATTATTGATTTCATTTGGCAGGAAGGATAAAGTAATGAAAGCTCCTGCTTTTGTTCCTGCGGTCCTGCCCTGCCTTGAGAAGAAATACAAAGCACCGGACAATTTGCCTGCATGGTTGATAGGTCAGCCAAAGGCAGATTCTGTTATCGCCCAAGCAGCTCAATGACCAGTGCGGAATCCCTCCTCTCTGCTGTCAGCTCCTCCTGATCGGGATGGGAGATGTCTGGACTCTATTGGAAAGAAGAGTTTGACCATGGAAACAACTACTGTCCGTGCAGATAACTCACTGGCTATGTTAGGACGATATGATAGACAGATGTGGTCGGAAATTTCTCCCTACATCGACATGTTGCCTGAGCCCTCTAAGTCAGAGGCGCTTAAGATCATTCAGGAAGGGGAACGAATCGCGGCTGAGATTGATTCGTCTGTGGATGTTGCTTCTACGGGTTTTCGACAACTGGCAGGTGCCGCAGTCCTGCGGAGACGGGGCTGGTTAAAATCAACATCTTTTTGCCAGGAGGTTCAGGCTAAAATAATTGATATGCCTTTTGACGGCGATACTCCTTTTGGTCAACATGCTGACGAGGCCCTACAGGCCATTAAAAAGAATACCGAAACAGCAAGATCTCTCGAAACTTCAGTTTCTTAAACCGCCTTTTCGTGGTGCTAGAGGCCGTGGATCCTTCTCTACTCAAGGAGGCTATAATCAGCAAACACAATATCAATCCTATCAGAGTAACCAATTTTACTCTTTCCAGCGCCAACAATCCTTCAGGCAGCAGCCATCTACCTCAGACTCGCAAAACAGAAGGAAGTCTACTTACCGCGCACATGACACATCCAAGAAGCAGTGACAACTGCCACCTGCTCTACCGCTTCCCCCTTTAAAAGGTGGAGGAAGAATCTCCTGTTTCTTCTCAAACTTGTCGAATATAACAACCGACAAATGGGTCTTTGACCTTGTAGCGAGAGGCCATGTTCTAGAGTTTGTAAAACTTCCTCCGAATTCTCCTCCCAAAGGACCACCTTCAACTCACCTCTCAGAGCTTTTTTTCCCAAAATAAATTTGATGTTATGAAAAGGAGCGATCGAAGTAGTTTCATCAATTGCAAAGAGGAACCAGGTTTTATTCTATATTTTTTCTGATAAAGAAGAAATCTGGAGAATGGCGTCCCATTCTAGATCTTCGTTCCCTCAACAAATATCTCAAGAAATTATCCTTCCGGATTCCGACTCTTCAGGAAATGCTTCAACTCCTCACGGCGGGGGAATCACATGACCACCCTCGACCTCCAAGACGCTTATTTTCATGTACCAATTCAACCCAGAGACAGAAAGTTCTTGAGGTTCAGAGTGGCTGGCAGGGACTTCAGTTCAAAGTCCTTCCTTTCGGACTACGTTCCGCGCCCCTGGTCTTTACCAAGGTCCTAATACTGGTGGCTGCACACCTGCGACTGGAGGGAATTCAAATTTTTTCTTATTTAGACTGCCTTATCAAGGCGAATTCTTTCACATACTCCGATGTCTGTCTCTTTTCCAATCGCTGGGCCTCTCCGTCAATTTCGACAAGTCTCACCTCGTTCCATCGCAAAGAAGAACGTTCTTTGGGAGCCACCATAGCCACTCTGCTGACACAAGCCTTTGTCTCAAACGAAAGGCAACTGAAACTTTGCAAATTCGCCCAGCTACTACAATCAAAATTGTGCGTTTCAGTCCGGCAGTTAGTCGCTTCTGGGGATGCTTTCATCCTGCATTCCCCTGGTCCCCAACTGCTGTCTCAAGATGAGACCTCTGCAAGAGGAGCTCAACAAACAGTGGTTGCATGTTTCGGGATCCTTCGATCTCATCCACATCAATCCTTGGATAAGGGAAGCTCTATACTGGTGGACTTGCAAGAACTAAACAGCAGGCTGCTCAAAATGGAAGCTCCAAGCTTCGTCATCTCCATGGACGCCTCCCTCGAAGGATGGGGAGCACACCCGCAAGGACTCAGTGGCAAATGGGATGCTCAACAACGAACTTGGCATATCAACCTCTTAGAGTTATTAGCGATCTTCCTAGCCCTAAAATCTTTTCGCACCATCATTCTCGGAGCATCTGTGTTGATCCGGACGGACAACACGACAAGTATGCACTACTTGAACAAACAAGGAGGGACAAATCCGCTTTACTGCCTCAGCAAGCCCAGCAGATTTGGGATTTGGTAATCAGACATCGGAAAAGTTAGACAGCAGTCTGTGTCTCGGGAGTTTCCAACGTTCTCGCGGATTCCCTCAGCAGATCTATATTTTCCAATCACAAGTGGGAGCTCCATCATCCAACTTTGGATCATATTTTTCAGAAGTGGGGTCGACCCGATCTGGACTTGTTCACGACCAGTCTGAACCGCAAATGCCCATTCTTCGCAAGTTGGCTTCACCACAAGGGATCGTGCCGGAATGCATTTTTGATGAACTGGTCGCGGATCTGTGCTTACGCTTTTCCGCCGACACTGTTGGTTCCCAGGGTTCTCCGGAAAATGAAGGAGACTTGTCGCCTAATACTCATAGTTCCCAGCTGGCCTTGCCAGTTCTTGTTCACGGAACTCCTTCTTCTCTCCGAATGCGATTCCATTCAGTTGTGACCAATATTCAACCTTCTATCCATTTAGAACGGATAGATCTGCCACTCGGATCCTCGATCTCTGCACTTAGTGGCCTGGCGCCTGAGTACTTTTCGCTCACTTAGACATTCCTTCTGACTGTCGGGAAGTCTTGGCCAATGCTAGAGCACCTTCCACAATAAAGACATAGGCTCAAATGGAAACGATTCTGCCTATGGTGTCAAGCCTCCAACATTCATCCAATCCATGCAAAACCGGAACAAATTTTGCCTTTCTTTTTGCATTTGGCAAGATCAGGCCTCTCACATTCTACCCTTAAAGTATTCCTAGCAGCTATCTCAAGATTCCGACAGGATGGTTCCAACTCTCTTTACTCCTCAAGGATCATTCAGCAGTTCTTCAATGGATTGTTTCGCATGTTTCCTCCCATCCGCCATCCACCTCCATCCTGGCATCTGAACATTGTGCTCTGGCAGCTCATGCGCCATCCCTTTGAACCTATTCATAAGGCAGATTTAAAGTTTCTTTCATGGAAAGTGTCTGCTGTTAGCTCTCTCATCTGTTAGGCGAGTCAGTGACATTCAAGCCTTCACTTTTAAACCAAATTTTCTTCAATTCACCAGGGATTCAGTAGTGCTATGCACTAACCCCACTTTTATGCCAAAGTACCTTCGGACTTCCATCTCAACGAACCAGTAATTTTAAAGACTTTCTTGTTTCCTAATCCTCAATCCCCTGCGGAAAAGGCTTTGCATACTCTTGATGTTAAGAGGTGTCTCAAATTCTATTTACAGAGGACATCCTCAATTCGAAAATCTGATCAGCTATTTATAGCTTAAGGAAAGATGCGTACAGGACATCCAATTTCCAAACAATCCATTGCTCGTTGGATTTCTGCTGCAAATTGTTTCTGCCATCAGGATGCAGGCAGACCATTACAAGCAACCCTGAGGGTGCACTACTAGAACAATCTCTTCCTCTACTGCTCTTTTTGCTGGTGTGCCTCTTCATCAAATCTGCAGAGCTGCTACGTGGTCTGGTCCAGCAGGCACACTTTTACTAAGCACTACTGTCTGGAGGCTGCCAGCAATGCAGACACGTCTGCGGTACGAACGGTTCTCCGTAATCTTTTTAAATAAGGTGAGCCTCAGTTCTTCCCTCCTCTTTAGTACTTTCTTACTTATATATCTGATATGATTGTTTATGGATAAATATATTTCAAATTTTACATATATATATATATATATATATATATATATATATATATATATATATCCTCCAGTTCGGTTCGAAATCTCCGGGGTTTGCAGCGCTCGTGTCGGTGCGTTATCCTGCAGCTGAACCCACACCGCTTCACATTCAGCAACTTTTCCCCCAGCGAGGGGGAAAAAACGGGTCGCACACCCAATAACAGTTTCAAATTCGCTTTATTTTTCAATTACAGGGGCTGACAGCTCGTTTGATCTATGCGTTTTGGTGTCTCTCCACCTCAAGATCGTGAGCAAGGTGGAGAGACACCGAAACGCGTAGATCAAACGCGCTGTCAGCCCCTGTAATTGAAAAATAAAGCGGACTTGAAACTGTTATTGGGTGTGCCCCCTTTTTTTTTTTTCCCCCTCCCTGGCGGAAAAGTTGGTGAAAATAAATATATATATATATATATATATATATATATATATATATATATATATATATATATATATATATATATATAATCTCTGATTCAGATTTGAGGCGACACGGAGGGATTGTTCAAAAACACCTTTTATTGAATCCGGGCATGATGCTTTTCGGAAGTAATCCTTTATCAAACGCCCTTTTGTGTTTCAAAGTGCGCTCAGTTCCCCAGTGTGTCCCTTATTAACAACCAACTCGCTGAAGTAGTGTTTGGTTCCCGGCAAAACGTGGCATGGAGTCACAACGCTTCTTTCTTGGAACTGCGTCTCCAAGCATGCAGCGTTGCCATCACGCTGTTAGATGACTCCAATTCTCGGCATGGTATGGATTTTCCAGTTGAAATCACGAGTGGCAGCGTTTCCCAGGTCGGGGTTAGAGGTAATTGTTCTGGGCTCTGTCCGGTGTTGATGGCCCTCGCTCCCAGCCTCACACTTCCATCGGCGGCAGAGATCGGGGATGTTGTTAAAGCCTCAGTTCTTCCCTCCTCTTTAGTATTTTCTTACGTATATATCTGATATGATTGTTTATAGATCAATATATTTCAAATTTTATATATATATATATCCTCCAGTTCGGTTCGAAATCTCCGGGGTTTGCAGCGCTCGTGTCGGTGCGTTACCCTGCAGCTGAACCCACGCCGCTTCACATTCAGCAACTTTTCCCCCCAGCGAGGGGAAAAAACGTGTCGCACACCCAATAACCGTTTCAAATCCGCTTTATTTTTCAATTACAGGGGCTGACAGCGCGTTTGATCTACGCGTTTCGGTGTCTCTCCACCTCACGATCGTGAGCAAGGTGGAGAGACACCGAAACACGTAGATCAAACGCGCTGTCAGCCCCTGTAATTTAAAAATAAAGCGGATTTGAAACTGTTATTGGGTGTGCGACCCGTTTTTTTTCCCCTCGCTGGGGGAAAAGTTGGTGAATATATATATATATATATATATAGCATCTATATCTGTAATGACATATTGCCTATGTTATGCATATGTTGATATCGTGATCAGAATCTCACTAGTATTATTATGGATTAACTGCTCGCTACTCTGATTCAGGCATGTGAATCTATGAAAGATACCCCAATACTGGAGAAGAACAATAGTTACTTACCTGTAATCTGTGGTTCTCCAGTATTGGTATATTTCATAGATTCACATGCAACCCACCCACCTCCCCCCAGAGGCTCTTCTATTCTCTTTTGAGCCTCTGAGGAGAACATTCTGGAGGGTGCCATCGCCTGATTGGCTGTAGTTTGGACTATATGTAATGACTTGGACGAGTCATGCAAGTGAAAACATTTTTCCTATTAGCTTCTAGCTATTTTACTTCCTGGTTCCAATCTACCTAGGATTTACCTATGTTATTGCTATTTTTATGTACCGTGGGACTCCCACTCTGACGACGGGAAAATATTCAGGCATGTGAATTCATGAAAGATACGAATACTGGAGAACCACAGATTACAGGTAAGTAACTATTGTTCTTATGTTATATGAAATAATAAGTTACCCCATAGCTATCAATAAATGTTTACGATTAAGGGTCAGGCAACTTCTGATAAGGGAGCTTGGGTAGATTTTCCATTTACTCTGAGACTACATCTCTTCTTTCATTTGAAGTTTTTACCATAGTAAGCAACATCATTTTTGCAGTAACCAGAGGTAAAAGCTTGTGTTCGCAGTCTGCCTTAGTTCTAAAACTTGATAAGAATTAACATAAACTGTAACATGATTATAGCGGTAATGAACCCTCTTACTTTGACAGTTTTGACTATGAGAAAAGTTTGTATGTTTTGTTTCACTGACAATTTTTCTTTCAACACGAAAAGTATTTCATGGTTTAAATCTTTTTATTGAAATTTATCAACATTCAATATGTTCGGTATTGCAAGAGCTGTATCGTTGCTATGGATACACGTTTGACATATGGCACAGCTAAGCGTTTGGAGCCCATAGGGAACATATCAGAATAAAGTCAAAACATAACATAACATACCGTGATAAGGAAACCTATTATAACCCCTCCCTCCACCCCTAACCCCGATCCTTGTTCACCAAATAAACGATCATAAGCGTTGCCCGAGTCCCGCTATTTGAACGTGGGCATTACTTCCCTACCAGTTGTGGGTCGGAGAGCCGTAACAGGCGGAGATACTTGGGACAGGTGATTTCCCTAAATTTGGAGGAAAGAAGGGACAAAAATGGTTGCCAGAGCTCATTAAACATGGATCCCTTCCCTGCTATTGTCAAGGTCAATTTCTCCATCCCCAGGACGTGCCACAGACTGTATCGCCAACCTAGGAGGGTAGGAATATGTTAGTATGTTTTGCACTGCGGAGCCCAGCGCTATTGCCATCAACTGACCTCTACAGGATCTGAGCGGGTAGGTCAAAGGGTTTGGGAGGCCCAGGAGGACATATGCGGGGAAGCGCAGTATGTCTGTGTGTAAATGTTTGTCCACTTCATCAAGAACTTGATTCCAGTATGTCTGGAGGTTTGTGCATTTCCACAACAGGTGTACTAGGGTACCTACGCTCCTGAATCCTCACCAGCAGTTCGCCTCCATAGTGGGATCTATTGAGTGAAGGCGCTCAGGAGCGCGCTATATAAAACTTTATAAATATAGTACCAATAAGTAACTAGTTTGGTGAGGGTTTCGGTTAGTCCCATGTGGTATGCTGAGTGGCGAGCTCTATGGTATACTCCCTCCCATTCCTTATTACTGAGAGTTCTGCCTAGTTATCAAACAACTGAGTCCGTGGCGAGGGGAAGGTAGGGAGATTGTGTTTGATGTTGGTATGATTCCATGTTTCAAGGGTGACCCGGGTGATATGGGATGCGTATAAGTTTAGTGGTCTGTGCATCCTCCGAAGAAAGAGGGATTCCCTGCAGGGGTCTGGCGGCCACAGTCAGGTCCTGGAACAGCCAGTGGTTCTCCGACTCCAACCGGCTCCACTCGACTAGATGGCGCAATTGAGTTGCTTGGAAATAGAGGTGGAGATCGGGGATTCCGAGGCCCCCCTCTCAGGCGGAAGCATTGCTAGTGTCTGCTTCATCCTTGGCTTGCGGCCATTCCATATGAATTGTGTAAGGTCAGATTGAGTCTGTTGTATCTACCCCTTTGGAGGTGGGAGAGGCAAGGCTTGAAACAAATATAAGATCTGAGGTAAGATGGTCATTTTGACCGCTACTATTTTACAGAGCCAGGAGAGTGGGTAGTGCTTCCATTGGCTCAGCTCCTTGCAGATTGTCTGCCATAGTTGTGCGTAATTAGTGGCTACTATGCCTGGTAAGGAGGGAGCTAGTTGGATCCCTAGATAGGGAATCGTGTGTGCTGCCCACTGAATGGGATGAAGGCCCAGGAGGTGTGCGCAGTTGGAGGACGTTAGGGAGAAGTCAAGTGCTACAGACTTATCCATATTCACCTTAAACCCTGAGGCTTGCACGAAGATCTCTAGTTCTGCGAGGCACGCTGGCAGTGCAAGAGTGGGGTTCGACAACGAGATCAGGACGTCAACGTATAGACTAATCGTGTGGGTATAGCCTCCAAATTTAATCCCGGTGATCGTTGGGGTATGTCTGATGCGGTGGGCCAAAGACTCCATATAAAACACAAAAATAAGGGGAGACAAGGGGCACCCCTGTCTCGTGCCTCTTTCTATGGGGAATCGGGAAGACGTGTAGCCATTTACTCGAATTGTGGGGTTTGGGAACCTATAGCAGTTGAAGATGTATGTGCGAAACTTCTCTCCCATCCCCACTCACTCGAGAACCTGTTCGATGTATGGCCAGTGGACCCTATCGAAGGCCTTCTTGCCGTCGATAGTGAGCATCATATACTCCCCTTGTGTCTGTGAGGCTTTCTCAATAAGGTGAAGGGCCCGTTTTGTATGGTCGCTGGTTTGGCACTGGGGGATAAACCCTGCCTTGTCCGGATCAATCAGACCAGGCATGTGGGGCGCAAGACGAGCCACCAATATCCCATTATAAAGCTTGGGATCAATGTTGAGAAGAGATATGGGGCGATAAGCTCCGCATGTGGTCTTGTCCTTCCCGGTTTGGGAATCACAACTACTATGGAAGCTTGGAGAATATCTCCTGGTATCGCTCCAGATTCAACGACCTGAGTTAAAAAGCTTAGTGAGGACTGGGGCCACCAAAGTAAAACATGTTTTGTAAAATATGGCAGAGAAGCCATCGGGCCTGGAGGCCGTGCCAGGTTTAAGATGTGAGATGGCTGCAATGACTTCTTCTATTCTAATGTCCCTGACCAAGTAATCGGCCTGAGCTTTAGTTAACGCTGGCAGGTCAGCGGGTTCGAGAAAGGCAGTGAGCTGACATAAAGACTGGCATAAAAATCTTGGAACGTCTCAGCGATCTCGGAATCCTCGGAAACTTGCCTACCGTCTCCTCGTTGAATCTCCCGGACCCCCTGCTTATGTCAGGTCTCTCACAATTTATGGGCGAGGAGGCGACCACATCGGTCTCCTCCAGTGTAGTAAGCGTGTCGCAGCCAGAGGGCCGCAAACTCCGCTCTGTCTTACTCTAGCGCAGCGAGCTGTTAACACCAAACCCGTGGCATCCCTTTTGTGCCTACGCTCTGCATTCTCTGCTGCCGATATGGCCACCAGCTCCCCGCGTAAAACCGCTTTCCTGGTCACGGTAGTAATTGTGAGTGGTCCCTTTTTGATTTCTGTATTTATACTGATGCATGTCACTCTTGGCTTCACTGCGACTCGACGCGTCGGCGCTCTACCAGGTGTCTTCGCTGGTAGAGCGCCGTCGAGTCGGAGGACCCTGCGCGCATTCGGGAGTCTCCCAGGTAAGAGAAACGCCGACACAGCCCATGAAAGTTTACAGAGATGCAGTGAAGCCACTCGTACTAGCAAACAGGGCATTACTGGCGTAAAAAACACTAAGAAGCAATTCTTGAAACAAATGCTAGAAACAAGGCTTTTCTTGGAAGCAGTTAAAAAACGTGCCTAGGGTATACTTAAAATCGCAACCTCTCACTAAAGTTAAGAACCATTTGTAACTGTGAATTGAGTCCCAGCTTACTGACACAATAATTGAAACAATTAACAAGTGGGACTCTTTGAGGCAGTCAGAGTCACTAACAACCATGGAAGAAAGAAGGGCCAAACAAGTGGCCAAAGCGGAAAGCATATTCCAAACAGGCACAACATCGGCCAATAAGGATGAAACGAGAAAAACAACAGAACCAGGAGTAACTACGAGTGAACAACTATTCCAACAATTGGAGAAACTGATGCGCAAAGAAATCTCAAGGGAATGGGAAATTATCACCCTAGAAAAATATGTTGAGTGCAAAATGGTAACAAGAGGACTTCGAATTTTCACATTACCCAATGACCCCGATACGAAACCTGAAATGCTTGAAGAATGGGGGAAGAACAACATGGGTTGCTCAAACAACATGATGTTAATAATCATCAAATATGCAAAAATTGAAGTGGAAGATCTACATGAAAAAATAGCAGATATTGAAACGACAATAACAGCAATAAATGAAGAAAGTGGAACCTTGAAAAAACTAAGGAGGGAAATGGAAAAAAATCTAGATAAACACGAAGAAGAGGTACAAAATAGAAAACAACGAAAATTCTGCAGAGATCAGGATGATTATGAATATGGCACTATTCTAACTTTTGCTAAAAAATATGACATCTTTAAACAACAATGGGGTGCTAATACCACAACGGGAGAACAAACAAGTGGCTCTGAATCTGACTTTAGCGAAGGTGAGCAAAGACGACCTGGAATCAGAAGGTTCTCTTTTTTTAGACTAAGGGCCAGATGCATCAAGCGAAATGCGCTCGCAAAAGGGCCAGATTCTCAGAATCTGGCCCTTTGCGAGTGCATTTTTTTGCATTTGGGATGCATCATCCCAAATGCAAAAATCGCAAATAGAGAATTCGCTAAATTGCGATTGTTTGCATTTAAGGAATCTCTAATTGAGATTCCTTAAATGCAATGCATGAAAGTATAAAAAATAGCGAATTCGCTAATAGGGCACGCAAATTACCACGAAGTACAACTTCATGGTAATTTGCAAAAACTTTGAAAAATGCACTTTTGTGCATTTTTCAAAGTTTCATGTTGCGCACACACATGCCCTAAGGGCATGTGTGTGCGCAACATATGTGCACAGATCACATTCAGGGGTGTAACAGGGTGTCCTTTTGGACACCCCTGCACCCTTGAACTCGCAATCTCAATTTGCGAATCGCTAATTGCGATTCGCAAATTGAGATTTTCTTCCCATTCATTCCTATGGGTCTCTAGGCCCATAGGAATGAATGGGGAGGTATTCATTAATTGCGACTCGCAATTTGCGAGTCGCAATTAAGGAATCGCTATTTTTTTTGAGATTGCTTGATGCATTCCATTTTGCTATTCCTTATTAGCGATTCCTTAATTTTCGCTAATAAGGAATAGCAAAATGGATGCTTGATGCATCTGGCCCTTTATGAAGTTGCTCTATCAGGAGCAACAAACACCAGGAAGCAACACCAACGGTTGAGGGCAGAACAGAAGCAGAGGAAGAGGATGGATATCCTACCCCCAAGGAAAACCAGGTGCAAAACAAGACGAAGCAAGCGCCCAAGGGGGCAGATACAATCTGAGGAACAGAACAGTAACAAGGAAGTAATGGAAACACAAAAAACAACTCCTAACCTAGTGATAAACCTGTCAAGACATACACTAACATCCATGGAAACCAAACTATTAAATAAAGGACTCCCGTTTTGCCCGGAAATACAACATGATCTCACGGATACGAAGATCGATCTCTATAAATATGTGAGAAAACTAAAGTTAAAGAAATTCTTTGCCAAAAAAACAATAGCACAAACAGACACCCAGCATGAGCGCAAATCATCCGAGCAAATGAGCAACTACCAAACAAATGAAATGCCACAAATTCGAGTTGCCTATGAACTTGCGAATGAAATCACAACAACTCCGGTACCAGACACCCAGGTACTGGAAGAAATGGGCATAACCACAGATGACCGCCAAGCCACGGACTTCAAAAACAAATCCAAATTTTGCCCTATTCTTCACCCAGGCAATAAGATAGACACCTTCTATGATCTGGTGATGAGTGAACTTGAAGATATGCCGAAAAACTACAACAAAAACAGCAAAGAAAACTTAATCAAAGGTGAAAGAATGGCAATACAAAGTCTCAAAAACAACACCAAAATCAAGATAAAGGCGGAAACATTGTTGTAATGGAGATGGAGCATTATGTGGAAGAAGCAATGCGTCAACTGAACAACACTGACAGCTACACCATTCTCGCAAGAAACCCCACAGACGAAATGAAAAGTGATCTAGAAATGAAACTAAATGGTTGGCAACAAAATGGATTGATAACGGAAGTGGAAAGAAAATTCTTAATAGTTGAGGATCCAATCACCCTAACCATTTACTTCCTACCAAAAGTGCATAAAACCCTGAACAAACCGCCAGGACGGCCCATAATTTCTAGCTGTTGTAGTCTCTACGAAAAAGTGTCAAGCTATGTGGATCATTTTATAGCCCCGATTTTACCTACATTAAGCTCCTACATCAAGGACACGGGTTCCTACGTACCTTAATGAACACAGCATGGCAATCAAACTATTTACTTGTCACAGTCGATGTTGTATCTTTGTATACATCAATCGGCCATAACATTGGACTACAGGCAATCAAATATTTTTTGGATCAACAACCTATCAATCAAAGAGAACACTCCAAAATGATAATGGAAATGATCTCAATTTGTCTACATAATAACGTATTCCTTTTCAATAAGACCATCTACAAACAGCGCTGTGGAACAGCGATGGGAGTTTCCTTCTCTCCAAGCTACGCTAATCTCATGATGGGGTGGTGGGAGAGGAGCGTGGCTTGGAGAGAAGAAAACGACCATCATATTGCCAAAGTCGCCCTTTGGCTACGATTCATTGACGACCTCTTCCTCTTGTGGAGAGGCACGGAAACCGAATTTTACACATTCTTCGCAGTTCTCAATGACAATCAAGTGGGATTAAAATTTACATGCTCTGTCAACATGAAGGAGATAGACTTCTTGGACACAAGGGTTTACATTGCGAATGACAAAATACAGACCACTGTCCATAGAAAAAAGACAGCCACAAATAGTCTGCTCCATGGCTTAAGTTTTCACCCACAGAAATTGAAACAGAGCATACCGTATGGAGAACTACTACGGATGAGAAGAAACTGCTCCGAAGACAAGGAAATGGAGGTCAAATTCAAGGAAACCACCAAACGCTTCAAACAGCGAGGATACAAAACATCTGACCTCATTAGATGTGAAACAAAAGCAAGAACCAAAACAAGGGCGGAGACCCTTTTGAATAAAGGGGAGAAAAGAAACCGGGCCAGAGATGGTACCCAGCAAACAACAGAAGAAAAAGAGGAACAACCATGTATGATAATGACTTATAGCAAAGAAAGCTTCAAAATACAGAAAATACTTATGAAATACTGGGATGTGCTGCGCAAAGACCCAGATATAGGAACCAACCTGGGAGACCATCCTCTGATTGCATACAGGAGAGCGCCAAATCTGTCTAATCACTTGGTCAAAAGTCATTTTGAAATAAAAAAATCAGAAACGTGGTTAGACACAAGAAAACGTGGATTCACCAAATGCACAACATGCAAAGCATGTAAGATAGGTCGGAATACAAAAAACCTCAAGGACCCAGAAGGAAAAAAACTTCATGATAAGAACAAGCATCACATGTGAATCAACTTTTGTTGTCTACATGCTACAATGCTTCTGCGGCAAATCCTACATTGGTAGCACGACATGCTCCCTCAAAACAAGAATCCTACAACACATACGTGCAGTCCAAAATGATGATCAATCATACGCCATTGCGAAACATATGGTTAATCATGAGTCAAAAACCTGGATGGACATAAAATACTTTGGACTGGCAAAGATACAACTGCACGAAAGAGGGGGGAATCAAACTAAAAAACTTAGACGATTAGAATCCAAGCTAATCATAAGATTCCGTACCAAACAGCCGGCAGGCCTGAATGGGGACGAAGAACTTTATGTCCACTTATGACACCGGACAATGTATCAAATGTACATGCCGTTTATGCTATAAAGACACGCTGTCAATATGAATAATCATAGGTTGAGTGATGGATGACTGCATCAAATATGAGACCTAACTTGATAAAATTGTGTAACAAGAGCTGCTAAATTGGATCGCGCAATGTGGGCTGTGACACACAGTGGGGACGTAGGGCACTCATCCCGTAAATGCCCAAGGACATACAGTCAAAGTTACACACTATGATCCAGGATCAGGTAACTGATTCACGATCTTTCCGCTCGTGCTTTGCACGATAGCGAGCAGAAAGTGATGTCTTCCCACAACCTCAGGGAACGCTTTCAGTGAAGTAACATAATGCACACCCCGCCTGTGATCGCGGCCCCCAAAAAACGCGATTCAATTTGAGCTAAACACTAGGGATGACTACAAGTCCCAGCATGCACCAGATAACAAGAGTGATATGCATCAGTATAAATACAGAAATCAAAAAGGGACCACTCACAATTACTACCGTGACCAGGAACTACGGTTCGAAACGCGTAGGAGTGTGGCACGCTTTGAATAAATAACTGCGTGAAGATCCAAGAAGTGTGCAGCGTGATCATTTGCCTGGTCTCAACGCTGGCACCAACTGAACAGGGCTCCCACTGCGACAGGACCATTTGTGATATATATATATATATATATATATATTGTTTGCCACAAAAACACAGCGGCCGCTGTGTATATGCACTCCCATCCAGTGTTATTAGAAATCCACAGAAACAGTGCGTGTGCTTCAATTCGATTTATTTATCCATTAACGTTCCAGCATGTAATCACGGCAATAACGGAACAAAAAACCCAACGCGTTTCGGCGAGTAAATCTCTCGCCTTGCTCACGGGTAACTCGTTTGTGAAAAACAACCAATTTAAATAAAGTTAAAGTTTACAAAAAAGTGTGCTCATGTGGTCAATAGTCTGGTAATGAACATAAACAATGGACACAGGTTGCGGTCACTTTGGCAGACATCTTAACATGGTACTAGTAACAGTATGCTCATTGTCTTAACATGATCCGAGTCGGAACGTTGTATTTCTCAAATTGACAATACATTATTTCAATAGAAATGAGCACCTCCATGCGTGGTGTGTACAAGTTCAATTATATGCCCAGTGGCTGATTTGAAACGACCAAAGGACCGCAGGCATATCCCCTTGAATAGAATACTGCATACCCATCTAAGTGCAGTCACTTCAAAGTAAAACTGTCGACAGGCTGAAGCTTAATGCATGATCCAAGTGGTCCTGAAATTAATGAGACCGCTGGAGAACAGGTACATCATTGACCTAGATAGCCTGATTCCGGGGGGTCTGAATTCGGAAGAAGAGATGGTCTGGCATTTGGGAGAGTAATCAATTAGATGTATGTTGTGGTTCCCTCCTCGGGGTCCTCCGGGCCTTGGTTCTCAAGTTCTTTCTGAAATACTGTAAAGTGTAAATAACGTTATAATTTTTTAATATGTGTCCCTAGAATCCTGCCAAACAACATCATTTTAACTGTCTATCACCTTGATATCACTAAAGCACAAGCATTGTATAGGAAATTTTGAACATAACCTGAACATAATCATACATAACCTGATATCTGAAAGAAACACGTTAGTGTTAGATTCCTTACCTTAGAATATCCCCAGGCGTCAGACTGGATCCGGAAACTTTTGCGTAGCAGTACCCCTGCGCGTCGGTAGGCGTCGTCTGCAGGCGTCCCCTGCGGCTCCGCGTCCGTCGTTGGCGTCGTGCGCCGTGATGACGTCGCTGGAGTATATAGACGCCGCCTCCGCGCGCTGACGTCAGTTCTTCTTTTTTCCGCGCCAGTGGACGCAGATCTGAAGAGCAGTACTCCGGTCTTTGACCAAGTTTTTTCGAATTGTTATCACTTTGTGCCTGTTAGGATGCCTGGGTTCAAGCACTGTGATGACTGTGAGCGCACGATGTCGGTCACAGACCATCACCGCCTCTGTCTCCGGTGTCTGGGCCCCGACCACGACGTGGACTCCTGCGTCGACTGCCGGGCCCTCACCAACAAGGCTAGACGGGAGCGGTCCCGCAAGCTACTGGAGCTCCGGGTGTCGGCCCCACGTCGGGACCGGGAGCGGTCCCGGTCCGGCCGGAGGTCGAGAGAGCGTTCGAGGGAGCGGTCGCGGAGCCGCGCCGAGCGTTCTGGAAGTCGACACCACTCGTCAGGCTCGTCAGGTAAGAAGCACAAGAAGTCGGGGCGTCGTCATCGTACCCCCGACTCCCCCCCGACGCTCGCGCGATGCGGCCGGGGGTTCGGGTGACCCCAACCCCGCGGCTCCGCGAGAGTCGCCGGCGCGGCCTGCCCCATACCCTCAGGTCCCTGGGCACGGTGCGACGCCTGAGGAGGTAGAGGCGTTCCTCATGGCCATGAGGGCCCTATCTCCTCCGGCGGGTTCCACGGCGCCTGCGGGCCCAGTGAACCCGTCCGGGGGCCCTAGCGGTTCAGCTGACCCTAACTCGACGCCGTCGGATGCTCCGACTCCGGCGCCGCCGGCGGCGCCGATCCCGGCGCCGCTAGGGCCTTCGGGGTCGACGCCGGATGGACGTCCATCCAACCCGGCGCCGATTCCATCGGGGTTGCCCCCGGCGCCGTCTCCGCGCGACGCCGGTTCCTCGGTGCCGGCTTCGGGCGGCACTGGGGCTCCGGCGCCGGCTCCGGGCGGCGCCGTCCCCTTACCTTCACCGACGCGGGGCCGGACGGGCGTCGCTCGACGCCGGTCCCGGCGCCGATGGGGCCCATGAACCCCGAGGAGCCGGTCTACATCGTTGACTCCGAATACGGAGAAGATGAAGAGTTCGGTGAAGGTTGGGAGGGGTCCGAGGACCCTCTGTCACGCGAGTGCCAGTATGACCCGGACTGGACAGGTGACTTGGGGGATGCCAGTGGTCTGGACGACTCTCCTAACCCTGGTCTGATCTCTCCTCCTTCCGTGGCATCGGTGGAGGGAGCTGCATATTCTGTGGTGCTGATGAGGGCTGCCAAGGCCTTACACCTTGAGCTCCCCGTCGCGGCCGTGAGGCCTAACATCCTCACCGAGGTCTTCAAACCGCAGTCATGCACACAGGAGCCACTGCTGCCGTTTAATGAAGCCTTGTCGGACGTTCTGTTGGGCACGTGGTCCAGGCCCGCTTCAGGTGCGCCTGTCGATCGGAACGTGGCCAGGCGCCACCGTCCTTGTCCGGACGACCCCAAGTTCCTGTCTACCCACCCCACTCCTGAGAGTCTGGTGATCCAGGCCTCGACCTCCCAGTCCGCATTCCCGTCGGCCCCGCCCGACCGGGAATTCAAGAGGTATGACCAATTTGGCAAGAAGGTCTTCTCGTCCATTAGTTTGGGCCTGCGGTCTTGCAACACCGCCTGCCTCTTGGGCCGCTACACCCACTCTGTGTGGGATACGGTCGCGGAACTGCTGCCAGAATGCCCCATGGAGGTGCGGGCAAAACTCGGTCAGGCTGTGGCTGAGGGCCGAGATGCAGCGAAATATTCGATACGGTGTGGTCTTGACACGACCGACTCGCTAGGCAGAGCTATGTCAACGACGGTGGCGATTCGTCGCCACGCCTGGCTGAGATCCGCCAATTTTTCGGCAGATGTCCAAAGTACATTGATGGACATGCCGTTTGATGGCTGTCACCTGTTCGGTGACAAGGCGGACCACGCGCTGGAACGCTTCAAGGACTCCAGGGTCACGGCCAAGTCCTTGGGTCTCTCGACCCAGCGTCAGCAACCGGGTTCGTTTCGCCCCTTTCGTGGCCAAGGAAGGGGCGCCCCCACACGTGCTGCCAGCCACGCGCCGCAACAATCCTTTCAACGCGGTGGCGGCCGTGGAAACCGCCGTGGTGGCGGTCGGGGACAACGGCGGGGTCAGACCACACCCTCCCCCGCAGCATCTACCCCAAAATCCTCCTAGTCCGTGCTTTCGGCCCCATGTGACGCCAGTGGGTGGCAAGGTTCGCCATCACCACGCTCACTGGCGCACGATCACTTCGGACAGGTGGGTGCTGCAAATTGTCCGAAGGGGCTACTCCCTCCCCTTCGAGACCTCTCCTCCAGCCATGCCACCGCAGAACCACCGTGTGTCGGGGGACCACTTGACGCTTCTGCAGGAGGAAGTTACGGCCCTCTTGGCCAAGGGGGCCATCGAGCGCGTTCCTGGGCCAGAAGTAGGGCGTGGTTGTTATTCCCACTACTTTCTGGTGCCCAAGAAGGACAAGGGGGGCCTACGTCCTATCTTGGATCTAAGGAACGTCAACGGCTTCCTCCGGAAGGAGAAGTTCAAGATGTTGACGTTAGCTCAGGTCTTGGCTGCTCTAGACCCACAAGACTGGATGGTAGCGTTGGACTTGCAAGACGCCTATTTTCACATCCCCGTCCTGCCGGCCCACCGGCGTTACCTGCGGTTCACGGTAGGCCTGGAGCACTTTCAGTTTATCGTGCTTCCCTTCGGCCTTACAAGCGCCCCACGGGTGTTCACAAAGGTGATGGCGGTGGTCGCAGCCCATCTGCGCAGGTTAGGGGTTTCAGTCTTCCCCTACCTCGACGACTGGTTGTTGAAGGCGGGCTCGCCCCAGACAGTCGTCCACCACCTTCAGATGACGGCAGACCTCTTGCACGACCTGGGGTTCTCCATCAATGTGCCGAAATCACACCTGTGTCCCTCTCAAAAGCTCCTTTTCATCGGAGCGGTTCTGGACTCGGCGCAGTTTCGGGTTTATCCTCCGGAACGGCGGGTTCGGGATATTCAGGCTTTGATTCCCATCTTTCAGCCGCTATCCCGGGTTTCGGTCAGGTTGACGCTGCGGCTGCTGGGACTGATGGCTTCCTGCATCCTTCTGGTGCATCACGCCCGGTGGCGGATGCGGGCTCTGCAGTGGGACCTGAAGTTTCAGTGGGCCCAGCATCAGGGCAACTTGTCCGACCACGTCTTGATCTCGGAGGGCACTGCGAGACAACTGCAGTGGTGGCTTACGGACCGCGATTGGGTCAGGGGCAAGTCCCTCTCCCTTCCCCAACCGGAGCACGTTGTCGTGACGGACGCGTCCCTCCAGGGCTGGGGTGGCCACTTGGGAGAGGCATAGATCAGAGGCATCTGGTCTCCGGCGGAGTCCCGGCTCCATATCAACCTGTTGGAGCTGCGGGCGATTCGTCTGGCACTGAAGGCATTCCTCCCCTTTGTCAACGGGAGTGTAGTGCAGGTGTTCACCGACAACACCACCGCCATGTGGTACTGCAACAAACAGGGCGGAGTGGGGTCGTGGACCCTTTGCCAGGAGGCTCTGCGCCTCTGGCAATGGCTGGAACGTCAGGGCATGACTCTGACGGTTCAACACCTGGCAGGTTCTCTGAACGCCAGGGCGGACGAACTCAGCCGTCGGTGCTCGTTGGATCACGAATGGCGTCTGAACTCGGACGTGGCGCAAGGCATCTTTCTGCGATGGGGAGAGCCTTGGTTAGATCTATTCGCCACAGAAGAGAACGCGCAATGTCATCAGTTCTGCGCGTTGGAGTTTCCAAGACGGCACTCGCACGGCGACGCCTTTCGGCGCGAGTGGAGTTGCGGTCTGTTATACGCCTTTCCGCCTATACCACTTCTGCCCAGAGTGCTGAAGAAGATCAGGCGCGACCGGGCCCAAGTTATCCTTGTGGCTCCGGACTGGGCTCGAAGATACTGGTATCCCGAGCTACTCAACATGTCAGTCGGTCCCCCGATCCGCCTGCCTCTTCAGGAGGACCTTCTGTCGCAGCAGCAGGGGACGGTCCTCCACCCGAACCTGTCCAGTCTCCACCTCCATGCTTGGAGATTGAGCGGCGGCAGTTGAGGCCATTTGACTTGCCTCCTGAAGTCTGTGATGTTATTCTGGCAGCCAGGCGTCCCTCCACTAAGTCGGTATACGCCTGTCGGTGGAACAGATTTGTGGCATGGTGCACAGCAAAGGCTGTGGATCCTCTTTCTGCCCCTCTTTCGGAGGTTCTTCTGTTTCTTCTTTCTCTTGCCCAGCAGGGCTCTGCTCTGGGCACTATCAAGGGCTACCTTTCTGCCCTTTCAGCCTTTTTGAGGCTTCCTGATCAGCCTTCTTTGTTCAAATCCCCGATTGTAACTCGATTCTTGAAAGGCATCACTCACATGTTTCCACCTGTTCCGTTTGTGATGCCTCAGTGGGATTTGAACCTGGTTCTGACCTTTCTGATGTGTGCTCCCTTTGAGCCCCTTCATTCTTGTCCTCTCCGTCTCCTGACTTTAAAGACGGCTTTCCTGGTTGCCATCGCCTCTGCCAGGAGAGTGAGTGAGCTCCAGGCTCTTTCTGTCCAACCTCCTTTCCTGTCCATTCATCCTGATAAGGTGGTTCTGAGGACTAGACCTTCTTTCCTGCCCAAGGTTGTTTCGGATTTTCACATCGGGCAGTCCATCACCCTCCCTTCCTTCTTCCCGCCTCCGCATCCTTCAAAGGATGAAGAGCGGCTCCATCGTCTGGACCCAAAACGTGTGCTTTCATTTTACATGGATCGCACACGCCAGTTCCGGGTGGATGACCAACTGTTTGTTGGCTACGTGGGTGCGAAGAAGGGACGGGCGGTCTGTAAACGAACCATCTCTCGATGGGTCGTCCTCTGCATCAAAGCGTGCTACTCTTTGGCTCGGAAGGAGCCTCCTGTTGGGCTGAGGGCCCATTCCACTCGGGCCACGGCGGCTACCACTGCCCTGGGCCGGGGAGTCCCCTTGCAGGACATTTGCCAAGCGGCTACGTGGGCCTCGCTGCACACCTTTGCGAGGCACTACTGCCTGGACAGTCAAGTCCGGAGGGATGGCTTCTTTGGCCGTTCTGTCCTCCAGGACTTTCTGGTGTAGTATTGTATTGGTTCGCAGACCCACCACCGGGGTTGGTATTGCTGGGGTATGTATTCTAAGGTAAGGAATCTAACACTAACGTGTTTCTTTCAGATGAACAAGTTACTTACCTTCGGTAACGATATATCTGTAAGAAACATTAGTTAGTGTTAGATTCCTTACCGAACCCACCCATCCTCCCCGTTCTGCGAACTGATACCTAGGGTTAAGGACATCCCTTTCAGGGCCCTAGTTTTACATGGCACCAGTGTTGGTTCTCTCATGGCTCTGCGTCTTCTGGCGCGGAAAAGCTGTGTACAAAGAACTGACGTCAGCGCGCGGAGGCGGCGTCTATATACTCCAGCGACGTCATCACGGCGCACGACGCCAACGACGGACGCGGAGCCGCAGGGGACGCCTGCAGACGACGCCTACCGACGCGCAGGGGTACTGCTACGCAAAAGTTTCCGGATCCAGACTGACGCCTGGGGATATTCTAAGGTAAGGAATCTAACACTAACTAATGTTTCTTACAGATATATCGTTACCGAAGGTAAGTAACTTGTTCATCTCGTAGAAGCTGACAGGCTGTATATTTGTTCTTTTTCCCGCTATCATACAGGATCAAGAGGACTTGTCACCTGAACTGAATAGGTGTTGAATTTCCCACTGGGGATGAAGTGATGGGAACACTAAGATGAGCGTAGCAAGGTTCACACTTACCCATCAGCAATTTTCTTTCATTTGATTTACTTATGTGTGATTTGACCTGTTGAGGCAATATTTGGCCACTTGGCATTGTAACCAAACAGCCACTACTTTTTCTATTTCAACAACAATTTTATTGTATGCAATCAATACATTAATAGACAGGATCATTAATTTCAGGTCCACTTGGATCATGCATTAAGCTTCAGCCTGTCGACAGTTTTACTTTGAAGTGACTGCACTTAGATGGGTATGCAGTATTCTATTCAAGGGGATATGCCTGCTGTCCTTTGGTCGTCTCAAATCAGCCACTGGGCATATAATTGAACTTGTACACACCACGCATGGAGGTGCTCATTTCTATTGAAATAATGTATTGTCAATTTGAGAAATACAACGTTCCGACTTGGATCATGTTAAGACAATGAGCATACTGTTACTAGTACCATGTTAAGATGTCTGCCAAAGTGACCGCAACCTGTGTCCATTGTTTATGTTCATTACCAGACTATTGACCACATGAGCACACTTTTTTGTAAACTTTAACTTTATTTAAATTGGTTGTTTTTCACAAACGAGTTACCCGTGAGCAAGGCGAGAGATTTACTCGCCGAAACGCGTTGGGTTTTTTGTTCCGTTATTGCCGTGATTACATGCTGGAACGTTAATGGATAAATAAATCGAATTGAAGCACACGCACTGTTTCTGTGGATTTCTAATAACACTGGATGGGAGTGCATATACACAGCGGCCGCTGTGTTTTTGTGGCAAACAATTGAGACAGGGCGACCTCCGCCCCTGGAATGCACCGCAGTCGGAAGGTCCCGGTGTAAATGGAGGAAGTGGACTGATATATATATATATATATATATATATATATATATATATATATATATATATATATATATATATATATATATATATATATATATATATATATATATATATATATATATATATATATTCCTGTTTGGTGGATTTGTAACGGCTTGCCCGACCGAGTCGTGAAGGAGACCCGCCGCCTGGAGGCGGTCCCGCTTCGAACACCATGTTGGTGTCTGAATTGGGGAGAAAGGTTGATGCTGGCGCTTTACAGGAGAAGCGTTTGCTTTCAGCTCTCTATGGCATCTACAGAGCGGGGCAGGTGTCTACCAGGACGGCAAACTAAAGACTACGGATTAAGTTGCATGGACTACAGCGCGCCCACTGAGGTAATACTAACGCGAACTACGCATCCCACAAGGCCACAGTGAAGGCCACGCCTACCAGGGAAGGGATGAGGATATTTAAGTGTGACGTTTTAGCGCTTGCATTCATGCTGATAATCACGCAGCTGAGGAAGGGACTTTGCATCCTGAAACGCGTCCGGCTATTATGTGTTGAATTAGCTATCCTGAACAAGGCTTTGCCAGCAAGCTGCCATAATGCAAAATAAAGAGCGTAACATTTGCTTTCTGTGGTCTCCTTCAATTGGTGGTTCCTGTTTGGTGGGGATATATATATATATATATATATATATATATATTACCTACTGGCGGTCGCCAGTAGGTAGTTATAGTTAGGATTTTTTTCAATGTTAAATCTCAAAATTCTATTTGGAATAACTTTGGCGCCGGTTGACGAATCTGCCTCAAAATTTCCTCAAAATGGCCTCGCGGCGTTCCGGTCCTTCCCTGAAAGTTTGGGGGGGATTCGTCAAGCGGGGGCCGAGATAAAAGGGGGGTCCCAAAACGCGTTTTCCCCATGTTAATTTCCATAGGGCGGTCGATTTCACTTTTAGCCCGAACGGCTGAATGGATTTCCACCAAACTTGGCAAAATTGTAGGGACTGGTAGCCCGATGTGCCTTTGCTATGTCTCAAGATATGTGCTCCAGTGGATTTTGAGTAATTAAGGTTCAAAAAAATATATATATCTATAGCCGCGCTCCGGTACGCGCACCGGGCGCTTACCGCGACTTGCGCGCAGAAAGCTGATTGGCTCTGGGGTGTCTGTAAACATTCTAAACAGTCCGGAGCGGCCGCCATCTTGTGTCTCGGTAGGATCGAGACACGAGAGGTGGCCAAAACAAAGAGGGAAATGACCATAAGGGGGCAGAGTAGACCCCCCTTGACCCCCTAGGTTTGATGTGGGGGCCATAAAAGGGCCCCGCGGAGCAAAAAAAAAATTAAAAAAAATTTGATTTTCGCGGGGTGAGCGCCCGGTACGCGCACCGGTACGCGCACCGGTAAGCGTACCGGGGAGCTTACCATGGGGAAAAAGAATGACAGTTTTAAAAGTAGCTGTTTAAAAAAAAAATGTTTTGTTGTTTTTTTTATACATACACATACATATATATAAATGCATATGCATATATATATATATGCATATATGTGTATATGTGTGCGTGTAGAGAGAGGTAGAGAGGTAGAGGTGTAGAGGTAGAGAGGTAGCGGTAGAGAGGTAGAGATTAGTAGAGAGAGAAGAAGAGAGAGGTAGAGAGGTAGAGAGTAGTGAGTGAGTAATAGAGAGTAGAGAGTGAGTAGTAGAGAGTAGTAGAGAGCAGTAGAGAGAGTAGCAGAGAGTGAGTAGTAGAGAGTAGTAGAGTGAATAGTAGAGTGAGTAGTAGAGAGTAGTAAAAGTAATTTACAATCGTTCGGAATATCGGTGTTTGGGCAGATATGATCCAGGGACCCCCAGTATGCAAGGGGAATTAGTCCCCCCTCTACAAAAGCGCCAGTGGCCTGCATTGCAGAGAGGTGTAACAAGGGTGTGGCCTCATTACACTTCTCTGCAATGCA